>NC_069784.1:75195849-75506016 GCF_027406575.1 Nycticebus coucang | reverse complement strand
TTTGTATACAGTTATGATTTAATAAAAAAAAAAAGTTTCTGCATGGCTACAGACATAATCAACAAAGCAAAGAGACAACCTACAGAATGGGAGAAAATGTTTGCATGATCCAACAAAGGGCTAACAGGCAGAACTAAAAAAAAAATCAAGCAAATTAACAAGTAACAAAGTAACAAAATCAAGCAAATTAACCACTAAAAACTGGGCAAGAAGCATGAACAGTAACTTTTCTTATGATAGTAGATTAATAGCCAACAAACTCATGAAAAAAATGCTCATCATCCATAAGCATTAGAGAAATGCAAATTAAAACTGTATTGAGATATCACTTAACCCCAGTGAGAGTGGCCCACGTCATAACATCCCAAAGCAACAAATGCTGGTGTGGATGTGAAGAGAAAGAAACACTCATCCACTGTTGGTGGGAATGCAAAGTAGTGCAACCTTCACAGAAAATAATATGGAGGTTCCTTGAAGAACTAAAAATAGACTTACCATTAGATTTTGCGATCCCACTTGTAGGTATTTACCCAAAAGAAAAAAAGACACTTTGTCATAAAGTCATCTATACTCAAATGTTTATAGCAGTACAATTCACAATCACAAGGATGTAGAAACAACCCAAGTGCCCTTCAATATATGAATGGATTAATAAATTATGGCATATGTATATGGAATATTATTCAGCTATAAAGATGTGGAGATTTTGTATCTTCTGTAATAAGCTGGATGGAATTGGAGAGCATTCCCCTAAGTGAAGTATCACAAGAATGGAAAAACAAACACCACATGTACCCAGTGCTAAGTTGGAACTAGCAGACTAACACTTACATGCTCACATGAAGGAAAAACTCAAACTCAAGTAAAGCAGTAGGGAGAAGGAATGGATAAATTCCCTCTCAACAGGGTGGGTGTATTGCACACTGCCTGGGTGAAGGACACACCTGCAACTCAGACTTTAACCCTGCAAAAGCAAACTCTGTAACCTAATTGTATGTACTCCTATAATAATCTGAAATAAAAACATATTTATATATATAGATATATAGTGTTAAAGCTCTATCTTGGTATACAAATCTATCAACCAAATGTGATGAGTTAGATTTGTATATTTTACTATGGTAAACTTCCAATGAAAATAGTTGCATTGACTTTCTAAATATTCTTTCTTACTTTTGGACACTGGAACGATCTAAAAATGTTTACGTACAAGAACATTATGAGAATTAGAGGTTATTCCATTTCATCCATCCATTTCATCAGACTTATGTGTGAACTTAGTTGCTTACAGCTCTGCACCACCTGGAGTAGGGAGATAAATGGATGTGTGTGCCTGTGGTTGGCTTTGGGGAGATGGTGTGGGGGATGGATGGGCAGGTGCAAGGATACTTTTATTGCAAAGTTACTGATGAGGGAACTAAAGATCAGTGCAGCCTTATATAGGAGGAAGTATGAGGGGACGTGAAGCACCTGTGGGTAGTAGGGGAGGAAAATGAAAGCAAAGAGAGATCAGGTAGTTTGGTATAACCTAGTTTCTATCAGTCATGGACTCACTTCAAATATGGCAAAAAGGCCTTGAATTCTAATGAGCCCAATACTGAAACCTTAGGCTAGAAGTTTCTGTAGGGCTAGAGAATGAGATTGTAGTGATTTATTCTTTTTTTTTTTTAAGACAGTCTCATTCTGTTGCACTGAGTAGAATGCTATAGTGTCGTAGCTCACAGTAACCTCAAATTCCTTGGCTCAAGTGATCCTCTTCCCTTAGCCTCTCAAGTAGCTGGGAGTATAGGTGTGTGCCACCACACCCAATTAGTTTTTCCATTTTTAGTAGAGATGGGACCTCACTCTTGGTCAGGTTGTCCTTGAACTCCTGACTTCAAACAATCCACCCCACCTTGGCTTCCCAGAGTGCTAGGATTACAGATGTGAGCCACTGTGCCTGACCTGAGATTGCAGTAATTTTGAGGTATGACAGTAAGAGAGATTTAGATCAGATGATGAAAAGAAGACTTTATGTTAATAAGAAGCCTTTGGCCTTGAAGTAGAGTTATGATGAAGTTATTCACTCTATGATCATATTTTGTGGAGCACTTTTCTGTTGGTGGTTGTGGTAGGTGAATAACAGCCTGATAGATGTCCATGTTCTTTTTTTTTGAGACAGAGTCTCACTATGCCGCCCTTGGTAGAATGCCATGGCATCACAGCTCACAGCAACCTCATACTCTTGGGCTCAACCGATTCTCTTGCCTCAGCCTCCCAAGTAGCTGGGACTATAGGCACCCGCCGCAATGCCCAGCTATTTTTTGTTGCCTTGGTGTCATTGTTGCTTAGCTGGCCCAGGCCAGGTTTGAACCCGCCACCTGTGGTGTATGTGGCTGGTGCTGTAACCACTGTGCTACGGACACCAAGCCAGATGTCCATGTTCTAATCCACATAAGCCTGTGAATAGATTTACCTTATAAGGGAAACCTTGAGATGGGTGAAGGGCCTTGAGATGGGTAGTTAGCCTGCATTGTCCAAGAGAGTCTGGCCTGATTACACAAGTTTTCCAAATGGAGACTCTTTCCAGGCTTTGGTCAGGGGAGTGGTGACTACTGGAAAATGGTCAGACGGATAAAACATTGCTGGCTTTGAAACTGGGGAAAGAGGTCACAAGCCAAGGAATGCAGGTGCCTCTCAAAGCTGGAAAAGATGAGGAAAGGGAATCGCCACTAGAGCCTCCAGAAGGAAATGTAGGCCCATTAACACTTTTGTCTTAGCCCTGTATGACCTGTGTTGGGCTTATGACCTGCAGAGCTATAAAAATAATAAATTTTTAATGTTAATGTTAATTTTGTTTTAATCCACCAAGTTTGTGGTAGTTTCTTAGCATAAATAGTAATAGGAAATTATTAAATGATACAGCAATGGAGAGGTAGGCTAACGAATATGGATCTCTTAGAGAAAACCTAGTTTGGGAATTTGTTAATCCAAACTGGGTTATTAAACTCTTCCTCCTACGTGAATAATTTCTCCATTAGCTTCAGATACTTCCACAGAATGTGACAGCATCAACTATTTAAGTCAAGACAAATACACTTAATGAGTTGGCTTATCTTGATTTTTATGAACATTTCCTCATTGATCAAAGACAGTCTTTTTTTTCCTCTCTCTCTCTCTGTTTACTCAGAATAGGCCCGTTCAAACACACTTCTTTTGAAATGAATTCAAATGTTTATCACCTGCACATTGTCAGGGTTTGTGCTCTAAGACCTTAGGAAATTAACTTTCACATGTTAATTTTAGTTGCCAAGATGGGTCACTGACAACTTAACAGACAAGATTTAATTACAGATTAAATGAAAATGTGCCAATGTACTACCCATTGCAAACAGAGCTGGTCTAAGAAGGCTCAGGATGACACTGATTCTGAGAGTCAACAGCAGGAAGTAAGAATTCAGGGAGTGCAGGGCAGGAGTTATGTTGACCTAGGTCTCCCTTGCCTGCAAACTGCCAGATTAGTCTATATAGTGATTTCCATTGAAAAGCAACCTTTAAGCAAAACATCTCAAAATTATTGTTTTTAAGGATTAAAATGAATATTCTCAGAATGCTAAAAGATTTTGAAAACGCTTTTCAGTCTACTCTATTCCTTCCTAGAGTGTTCTCTCTTCACCTGTATTGCAGCTCAGAAAGTAAGAGAAGCTATAGAGAAGGGTTCACTTTCCAGAGATGAAAACAAGTTCAATTTCTACTTTCAACTGGTAAGAGAGTCACAGCCATTGAACTATAAATTTTTTCAAAGCAGTGTTCCCTCGATCTCTTTTTACCTCAAGGCTTTCTGTATTCTCTAGGCAAGAAGATAAATCCGGAGCTTATCATTCCATTCTGTTCTATTCCATTCCATGGAGATAATTCAAGTCAAGTTTGTTGAGCACCTATTATGAGGCAGGTACTGTATCGAGTTAAGAAGATGAATCAATAAGATACAGTTTTTACCATCAAGGGACTCACTACTGAACAGGAAAAACATGCAGAGAGAGTTCAGTTGAGGGGGTGGTGCTGCGATAAAGGCAGCTATAGAGTGTAGAGGGAGGGGAGGAGTAAGGGGTTAATCAGGGGGGCAGGGAGGATATCCAGGAAGGCTTCTTGGAAGAGATGCTACTTTGAAATTGTGAGTATTGTTTTAACAAAGGAGAAAAGAGTCTTGTAGTGAGAGGAAACATCTCTGTAGGTGAATTCTCTCCCACAGTAAGTGGCTGACTGAAGCCCTTCAGAGTAGACTGGGGACTGAGAGGCAATAAATATATTGACGATGGACTTTGTTTCCAGAAGAATCTGCATGTGAGTGTTGCTACCAGCTTCCTGTGTGACCTTTCAAAAGTTACTTAACTTTTTTTTTTTTTGCAGTTTTTGGCCGGGGCTGGGTTTGAACCTGCCACCTCTGGTATATGGGGACAGCGCCCTACTCCTTTGAGCCACAGGTGCCGCCCAGTACTTAACATTTTTAAGCCTCTGTTCTTTGTTTTTTTTTCTCTATAAAATGAAGACACTATTTAAGGCCCACCTTCGAGGACCAATCTAAGGGTTAAATGAGCTAGCACTCTGCTTGTTACTTGCCATCTACCAGCAAATAGTATCTATTATTTTTGTTATCGCCTAAATACCATCATCCAAGAACTTGAAGGTGGCCTTGTTCTATTCTGACAGTTTTGTCTAGGTCACAAAGGTGTCATAGGTGCTAGCCTCATTTTTTCTCATTAGCCAAAAACTCTGAAGTCAGAATTGAACAGTGATGCAACCAGATGGCAGTGTGTGAGTGAAGCAAAGAAGCTAACGTTGTGCAAGCCCAGGGAAGGATGTGCAGAAATCGCAGTGTGTCTTATACATTTATTGTCTTTGTAAGTTGGTCTCCTCTTAGCAAGATGAGTCATTTTTCTCATAACTTTATTTTCATGGAAGAGGGTCCAGGGAGGGAAAGTGTGATGGTACAATTCTTGAAACTCAAAAAGGCAGAAAACTTGGATGTGCTTGAGCAGAGGCCTTAGCCTCTATGATCTCACCGTGGGTTCTCAAAGTCCCATCTCACCAGATGGTGTGAATGGCTGCAAGTAACTACAGTCTGGCAAACAAGCACCCAAAGTGGGTGAGGCATTTGTCATAGGTCCCTTAACACGTGCTCTAATGAGCATCCTCTACTCATCTTGTCCTTTCTGTAGTCAGTATCACCATCCTCCTGTGGAAATGCCTTGAGTGCCACTTTTACTGGAGGTGAAAGGATCCTACGAAGGGCCTTATGAGTGCTCTTGGTTATAAAACATTTTCATCACTCTCTCAAAAAGATGGTTTGGGGGATATTCAGGCTTTTCTCCCCCTCTGACAAAAGGATTACAGACACTAGCTTAGACTGCAAGGTGGCACCTGCTAGTAAAATTCTATCTCTTTTTTTTTTTATTGTTGGGGATTCATTGAGGGTACAATAAGCCAGGTTACACTGATTGCAATTGTTAGGTAAAGTCCCTCTTGCAATCATGTCTTGACCCCATAAAGTGTGACACACACCAAGGCCCCACCCCCCTCCCTCCGTCTCTCTTTCTGTCCCCCCCATAACCATAATTGTCATTAATTGTCCTCATATCAAGATTGAGTACATAGGATTCATGCTTCTCCATTCTTGTGATGCTTTACTACGAATAATGTCTTCCACGTCCATCCAGGTTAATACGAAGGATGTAAAGTCTCCATTTTTTTTAATGGCTGAATAGTATTCCATGGTATACATATACCACAGCTTGTTAATCCATTCCTGGGTTGGTGGGCATTTAGGCTGTTTCCACATTTTGGCGATTGTAAATTGAGCTGCAATAAACAGTCTAGTACAAGTGTCCTTATGATAAAAGGATTTTTTTCCTTCTGGGTAGATGCCCAGTAATGGGATTGCAGGATCAAATGGGAGGTCTAGCTTGAGTGCTTTGAGGTTTCTCCATACTTCCTTCCAGAAAGGTTGTACTAGTTTGCAGTCCCACCAGCAGTGTAAAAGTGTTCCCTTCTCTCCACATCCACGCCAGCATCTGCAGTTTTGAGATTTTGTGATGTGGGCCATTCTCACTGGGGTTAGATGATATCTCAGGGTTGTTTTGATTTGCATTTCTCTAATATATAGAGATGATGAACATTTTTTCATGTGATTGTTAGCCATTCGTCTGCCTAACGAAGGAGGTGAAGGACCTCTATAAAGAAAACTACGAAATCCTCAGAAAGGAAATAGCAGAGGATATTAACAAATGGAAGAACATACCATGCTCATGGATGGGAAGAATCAACATTGTTAAAATGTCTATACTTCCCAAAGCAATCTACCTATTCAATGCCATTCCTATCAAAATACCAACATCGTACTTTCAAGATTTGGAAAAAATGATTCTGCGTTTTGTATGGAAAACTGGAAAAAACCCCGTATAGCTAAGGCAGTTCTTTGTAACAAAAATAAAGCTGGGGGCATCAGCGTACCAGATTTTAGTCTGTACTACAAAGCCATAGTGCTCAAGACAGCATGGTACTGGCACAAAAACAGAGACATAGACACTTGGAATCGAATTGAAAACCAAGAAATGAAACTAACATTTTACAACCACCTAATCTTTGATAAACCAAACAAGAACATACCTTGGGGGAAAGACTCCCAATTCAATAAATGGTGTTGGGAGAACTGGATGTCTACATGTAAAAGACTGAAACTGGACCCACACCTTTCCCCACTGACAAAAATTGGTTCAAGATGGATAAAGGACTTAAATTTAAGGCATGAAACAATAAAAATCCTCCAAGAAAGCATAGGGAAAACACTGGAAGATATTGGCCTGGGGAAAGACTTCATGAAGAAGACTGCCATGGCAATTGTAACAACAACAAAAATAAACAAATGGGACTTCATTAAACTGAAAAGCTTCTGTACAACTAAGGAGACAATAACCAAAGCAAAGAGACAAGCTACACAATGGGAAAGGATATTTGCATATTTTCAATCAGACAAAAGCTTGATAACTAGGATCTATAGAGAACTCAAATTAATCCACATGAAAAAAGCCAACAATCCCATATATCAATGGGCAAGAGACATGAAAATCCTATCTCTTTGTGCTGAGCTCCCTAAAGGCCACACTCTGCCCTCCCTGCCTCCACCCTGCCTGGCAGCTAGGACAGGCTCAAACAATGGTACTTGAAGCAGAACAAAATGGTATTGCTCTGGGAGTGAACATACTTTGGAACTTGAGTACCAGCAATTTTGAAAGGCAAAATGGAGTTTCTGTATCTTTAGCTGGTGAAAAGTAGCAAACCAGGGCAGACTCCTGGTCAATCCAGGGCTTGGAGTGTACCTACCTTTGAACACCAAGGTTATGCCTTGGTGATGCCAAGCAATTGGACTAATGGATTTGAACTTTCCCTGAACCGGCCCATTGTGTGCTGCTCATGTGGAGAGGATCGTGGAGTACTCCATTTTATTTTCAGTTATTTAAACTGAGGCCCGAGACCCCCGAATATTTCCTAGCCAAGTCGATTCCATGTGTTGCATTATTCTGTTTAACCAAAGGCCCTTTCCAAGCAGAGACAACAAACCTGTATTCACTTAAGGCCAAGGCGCAAACATGCACATCCCTACCAGAACAGAGAGTTCTTTCAGAGCCTGGTTCCATCTTCTGACTTGGACATTGCTCTTTTGGGAGTCACCAGGAGCCATGAGCTTGTCTCCACGGAACTCAGCCTGGCCTTTGATCCCAGCCACGCTCTCCAACAGTTGGGGAAAGCACTTCTGAGTAGCTGCTCTCAGGAGCTTGGATGCCTGTTCTATATTTAGGGCTTCTCATAAAAATAACTCCTAGCATTTACTGTACTTGATGGGGAAGGACAGAGAAAGCAAAACCAAGTAAAACAGAATACATTTAAAGCAGAACATCTTTGTAGTTGGCGATCTGAATTCAGACTTCTGCCCTATCTAGTTTTCTCCCCCTTTCTGCACCAAATGGCAACTCACCATTCATATGATGACCACGTCGCCATTATTATCAGAATACGTCAGTCATGCCGCACTAGATATGTGCAAAGTGACTTACAATCATGCTTCATGATTTGTGAAAGAAAATATTTCTTTTTTTTTTTTGTTGTTGTTGTTTTTGGCCATGGCTAGGTTTGAACCCGCCACCTCCCGCATATGGGACCAGCGCCCTATTGCTTGAGCCACAGGCACCGCCCGAGAAAATAATTCTTTTAAGTGAATTGAATTTTTATCTAGAGGGTATTTGTCTACTGCCCTGTGGTTCACTTAACCCATGTAGCAAAAGTAAATGGTTCTTTTCTCTTCTGAATTCCAGTACATTTGTACATGACTCCCAAGTTTTAGATCTTAACACTGGGAAAAATAAAAGCCAGATACAGTTTTTGCAAAAAGTTTTTAGTCTTTGCATAAGAACATCCCTTCTTCACTACTTGTAATATTGATGGCTGTAGTGAATTTAAATCAGATAATGAGAAGACAGGCTAGAGAAAAGAGGGGAACTACTTGAGTTTGAACCAAGTGTCACCTCCACCGCTGCTGCCCTCATTGTTGCCAGTAGGCAATTAGAATAGCATTCTATTAATGGAACAAGAGACTGGATAGGGGTGGCCATGTCATCCCCTCACTTGGACCTGTTGGTAGCTTCCCATTGCTACCCCATATCTGAAATACAATAGACACAAAACAAATAGTAGTCGATTTGTTTGTTGAATTCTCATGTATAATATCCACAGATCAAAGAGCAGGTGTCAGGAAAGAAGGAGAATTTTTTTCTTTATTTTATTATTATTATTATTTTTAATTAAATCATAGCTGTGTACATTAATGCAGTCATGGGGTACAATGTCCTGGTTTTATATAAAATTTGAAATATTTTCATCAAACTGGTTAACATAGCCTTCATGGCATTTTCTTACTTATTGTGTTAAGACATTTATATTCTACATTTAGTAAGTTTCACATGTACCCTTGTAAGATGCACCTTAGGTGTGGTCCCACCAATTACCCTCCCTGATCCTATCCTCTCCTTTCCCCTCCCCTCCCTTTCCCCTTTCCCCATATTCTTGGGCTATAATTGGGTTATAGCTTTCATATGAAAGCTGTAAATTAGTTTCATAGTAGGGCTGAGTACATTGGATACTTTTTCTTCCATTCATGAGATAATTTGCTAAGAAGAATTTGTTCCAGCTCCATCCATGTAAACACAAAAGAGGTCTCCATCTTTCTTTAAGGCTGCATAATATTCCATGGTGTACATATACCACAATTTATTTTTTTTTTATTATTTTTATTTTTTTTGAGACAGAACCTCAAGCTGTCACCCTGGGTAGAGTGTTGTGGCATCACAGCTCACAGCAATCTCCAACTCCTGGGCTTAAGCAATTCTCCTACCTCGGCCTCCCAAGTAGATGGGACTACAGGCACCCGCCACAATGCCTGGCTATTTTTTGGTTGCAGCCATGATTGTTGTTTGGTGGGCCCGGGCTGGATTCGAGCCCACCAGCTCAGGTGTATGTGGTTGGCGTCTCAGCTGCTTGAGCCACAGGCGCTTAGCCTATACCACAATTTATTGATCCATTTGTGGGTTGATGGGCACTTGGGCTTTTTCTATGACTTAGCAATTATGAATTGGGCTGCAATAAAAATTCTGGTACAAACATCTTTGTTATAGTGTGATTTTTGGTCTTCTGGATATATACCTAGTAGAGGAATTGTAGGATTGAATGGCAGGTCTATTTTTAGTTTTCTAAGTGTTCTCCAAACATCTTTCCAAAAGGAACGTATTAGTATTAGTTTGCATTCCCACCAGCAGTGTAGAAGTGTTCCCTTTCCTCCACATCCACACCAACATCTCTGGTTTGGAGATTTTGTGATATGGGCTAATCTTACTGGAGTTAGATGATATCTCAAAGTAGTTTTGATTTGCATTTCTCTGATGATTAAAGATGATGAGCATTTTTTCATATGTCTGTAGGCTGTGCACCTGTCTTCTTCAGAGAAGTTTCTCTTCAAGTCCCTTGCCCACCCTAAGATGGGATCACTTGTTCTTTTCTTGCTAACCGTTTGAGTTCTCTCTGGATTCTGGTTAGTAAACCTTTGTTGGAGACATAACCTGCAAATACCTTCTCCCACTCTGAGGGCTGTCTGCTTGCTTTACTTACTGTGTTCTTGGCTGTGCAGAAGCTTTTTAGTTTGATTAGATCCCAGTAGTGCATTTTTGATGCTGCTTCAATTGCCTGGGGAGTCCTCCTTATAAAATATTCGCCCAGGCCAATTTCTTCAAGAAAGTTTTCCCTGCACTTTCTTCTAGCATTTTTATAGTTTCATATCTTAAGTTTAAATCTTTACTCCAGTGAGAGTCTATCTTAGTTAATGGTGAAAGGTGTGGGTCTAGTTTCAGTCTTCTATAGGTCACCAACCAGTTCACCCAGCACCATTTGTTAAATAGGGAATCTTTTCCCCACTGAATGTTTTTAATTGGCTTGTCAAAGATCAAATAACAGTAAGTAGCTGGGTTCATCTCTTGGTTCTCTATTCTGTTCCATACATCTACCTCTCTGTTTTTGTGCCAGTACCATGCTGATTTGATCACTATCGATTTATAGTATAGTCTGAGGTCTGATAGAATGATTCCTCCTGCTTTGTTTTTATTTCTGAGTAATGTCTTGGCTATTCAAGGTTTTCTCTGATTCCATATAAAATGAAGTATTATTCTTTCAAGCTCTTTAAAGTATGACAGTGGAGTTTTAATAGGGATTGCATTAAAATTGTATATTGCTTTGGGTAATATGGACATTTTAACAATGTTGATTCTTCCCAGCCACGAGCAAGGTATGTTTTTCCATTTGTTAACATTTTCAGCTATTTCTTTTCTTAGAGTTTCATAGTTCTCTTTATAGAGATCTTTCACGTCCTTTGTTAAGTAAACTCCCAAATATTTCATCTTCTTTAGCACTACTGTGAAAGGAATGAAGTCCTTGACTGTTTTTTCAGCTTGACTATTGTTGGTATATATAAAGGCTACCAATTTATGAATGTTGATTTTGTAACCTGAGACGCTGCTGTATTACTTGATCACTTCTAAGAGTTTTGTAGTAGAATCTCTGGTGTTTTCCAGATATACAATCATATCATCTGCGAAGAGTGAAAGTTTGATCTCTTCCGACCCTATACGGATACCCTTGATTGCCTTTTCTTCCCTAATTGCAATGGGTAAAACTTCCATTACAATGTTAAAGAGCAGTGGAGACAATGGGCAACCTTGCCTGGTTCCTGATCTGAGTGGAAATTATTTCAATTTAACTCCATTCAATACAATATTGGCTGTGGGTTTGCTGTAGATGGCCTCTACAGTTTAAGAAATGTCTCTTCTATACCAGTTTTCTTAAGTGTTCTGATCATGAAGGGATGCTGAATATTATCAAAAGCTTTTTCTGCATCAATTGAGAGAATCATATGGTCTTTGTTTTTCAATTTGTTTATGTGCTGAATTATATTTATGGATTTACGTATATTGAACCAGCCTTAAGACCCTGGGATAAAACTCCCTTTGTCACAGTATATAATTTGTTTGATGTGTTGCTGGATTCTGTTTGTTGGGATCTTGTTGAATATTTTTGCATCAATATTCATTAGTGAGCTTGGTCTATAGTTTTCTTTTCTTGTTGGGTCTTTTTCTGAAGAAGGAGACTTTTGATTGATTACTAATGAGGCAGAATACTTTTCCTGTGTTTATTGAATGTGTGTATGTATGAGTGTGTGAGAGAGAAAAAGAGAGAGGGAAAAGGAGAGAGAACTTGTTGTTTATGTCCTTTATCCATTTTGCTGATGTGGTGGATGTTCTTTTTCTTTTTTGATCTCAATATATGTTTATTAAACACTTTCTTGTCAAATATGATGGGCCAGCTCTTAGCTCTCTTGGCTGTATGTGCACACACACACACAGACACACACAGTTATTCTGCAACTTCTGCTTTGCACCATCATTTGGTAAACTGTTTCAGTAAAGAAGTCCAGAGCTCGTATTCTTTTCTTTCTGCCTGTCCCAGATCTGAAGTGCTCACTGAAGGTGTTGACGCTGTCCAAGCACCATCATAGTCTCAACTATGAGGTTTAAATGAACTCCTTTACTGTGGTGGCTTAAGCCTGTGCTCTGGAGAGAGCCCTTCCCTCTGCTGGGAGTCCTTTCCTGGGCCTGTGCTCTGCCCCTTGCTGCTGTCTGCAGTCTGTCCCACCTTCTCATCTGCCCTGATGAAGCTGGCTACATTTATCATCATTCATAATATGAATTCCCAAGGAGGAATTATTGAATCAAAGTACATAAGCATTTAAAGGATTCTTGATAATTGTGTCCAAATTGCCCTTCTGATAAGTTGTTCCAAACATTCCAAATTCTCACACCTATTTATTTATGTTATTAGCAGCCTAACTATATTGAGCACTATGAATTATGGGGCTTTTTCCATTTGAGATAACATCTTTTTTCATGTAGTTTTAAGTTGAAAGTCTTTATTTGTAGTCTTAGTTCTAGCTATAATAGGTAGGCTATTGGGCAGCTGATAAAGGAAAGAGGCTTATTTAGCTCATGGTTCTGGGTCTGGGAAGTCCAAGATTAGGCAGCCAAGTCTAGTCAGCTTCTGGTGAGGGGTGTGTGCTATGTTGTAACATTGGTGAGAAGCAGATGGGGAAGTGGGCCCCTGTGACAGGGGCATTAAGTCTTCATGACCTAATCACCTTTTGGAGGCCCCACCTCCCAACATGGCCACATTGGGGACCAAATTTCCAGCACAAGAATTCTGGGGGATACATTCAAACCATAGCAGAGATTGAATGTTCAAGAAACTTTCTGGGGATACAAGATTGGTGTGCATTTGTAAAGGAAACAGGGAAGAGGGAAAGAGCCTTGATGAATTTGGGAAGAGATGATTGTTCATGCCAAGGAGGACAGGTGGGAATGTGGGAATGTGGGATGAGGAGTGGGCAAGACAGTAGGATGGGGTCTTCCTAGGAAGAGAAGACTGAGCCAGGACATCCAGCTGCCACCTAAACTTTCAACTACTCACAAACCTCAGTGTGACCACTTTTATTTTGTAGCCACTATATTTAAAAAAAAAAAAATCCTTTCTTTTTTTCTTTCATCTGAGTAAACTAGAAGACAAAAACTAGAAGGCTGTAGCATATTCCAAGTGGGACTTCATTTGCTGGCTAAGCAGTAGATCAGCACAAATAACGAGCATTTAGACACGTGTTGACCTACTAATTGAGGGTAGGTGGCCACTAGATGATGAGGTCTCCCTAGATGCTCTGACCTTTCCCCTCCTGATTCCTGATACACCAATTCACACTGTCAGTCAACATATGGTGAAGATAAACATCACCCCATAAAGAATTTCACCCCTACTTGTCACAGGACATTAGCAAACCCATACTGCACTCCTAAGGCTGTGGCAGCAAATGATAATAAAAAAGTTATTGTTTTTCTATTTAACTTTCTGTTTGTGGAAAAGGTCCCTTTAATGTCTAAGAACAATATAAGAAAGTTGTATATGTGTGCTGGGTCTTTTGTGGTCTGCCTCATCCTCATTCTCATTCACATGTGATGGTCTTAGGATCTGACAGTTGTTGCTTTGGAATAAGGTCAGACTGATGGCAAAGGTGATTTGAAGAATAAGAATATGATATATTTTGAGAAGTCTTCCAAATAAGCTCCCAAATGAGATCTGAAATGTTGTCATTAGTAAATCATGTCTCTGTGTCAAGTGCTACCCTTTCTCTAGGAGCTCCTATGTCATGGGAAGGACATGGGAAGTCCCTTAGCATAGATAAGTCGATCACTTGACACTTTCCACCTTAGGGGCAGGATGCTCTGGTGGGCTCGCCTGGATGAGCAGCTGGTGTGGGACCACAACAGAGAGCTCTGTAGGCAATGTTCTCTGGCCTTGTGGTCCTTCCAAGCTCCATTCTGTGCCAGTGTCTCCCAGGACTTTGGGACTCTGCTGCCCTGATCTGCATTCCTGTGGTAGGCAGTACCTTGTCCTACAAAGGTGTCCATGTCCTAATCCCTGTGAACAGTTTAGCTTACATAGTAAAAATAATTTAAAAAAATTACATAGTAAAAAGAATTTCATTTTAGCATTATATTTCATGTTTTAGAGCATTTGGATTTTAGATTTTTTGGATTTGGGATGTTCAATCTTTACTGAATTATCCAGGTGGGTTCAATGTAATCATGAGAATCCTTATAAATACAAGGAGGAAGCAGAAGAGAGAGAAGCAGAGAGATGGCAATGTCAGGAGGAGTCAGCCTAACATTGTTGGCTTTGAATATGGAGAATGGGGTCATGAGCCAAGGAACATGATGACCTCTTAGGAGCTGGGAAAGGCAAGAAAACCAGTTCTTCCCTAAGGTCTCTGGGAGAATGCACTCCTGCTGCCACTTTGACTGTAGCTAAGTGAGACCCATTTTAAACACCTCTGAAATCCAGAACTTTAATTACAGATATGTGTGTGTATACATATACATATATATATATATATATATTTTTTTTTTTTTTTTGAGAAGGAAAGAAAAGTATTATTTTGCCAGCAAAGGAGAAAAATGGCAGGCTGTGTTCTCAAATCCAAATTCCGGCTTCTGAGCAGAAGCACAGAGCTTTTAAAGGTTCTGATCCCACAATCCCATCTTGGGACAAGACAATCTTCTGGCCTCTGCCAGATTCATCCCACTTTTGTCTAAAACAGTCTTGTGACCTCCATCTGGATTGATTCCATCTTCAGCTAAGAAGATATCATGACCTCCACCCATACCATTCCCTCGAGCTATCTGCTGTGGCACAAAGAACAAGAGACAGTCCCTGGCCGCCTTGGCCACTGGCCTGAGTCAGGAATGCAGGTTTCAGTTCCCAGTAAGTTGGGGAGATAGAAAATGTTTTTGCTATTTTTTTTTTTCAGGCCATTCCCTCTGTAACGTATTTCCCACTGTCAATTTTTCCATTTCATATCTGTGGGAGGAGGGGCAGAGTAGTACTTACTTCAGGGTGCGAGGAAGGGTCTCTCATAAACTATTTCTTAGGGGCTAAACCTAAGCCTGCTTCTAAAGTGTTACACCCTTATCCAGGAGGGCATGTGGCAATAGCTTATTCTGCTTTAGGTGGGTTCCATGTAATCTTCATTCTAGATATAGGGCTTTGCTTACTTGCTGGGTTACCTCTGCTACCAAGAAGGGTCCATTATCATTCAGGTTCCAATTTGGGGCTCACCCAAAGAATCTCATGGGTGACCACAGGACACTGTGTAGCATATCTGAGCACAGACAGCGGAAAACAAGGTTTCCCCCAGTGGACACCATCATGACGTAGCCAAACGTGGTGATTCCTTGAGGAGGAGCTGCTGGAGCTGCATCCGTCACCAGTGTGCCATCTCCACCTGCTTGGCCTGTTTTCCTGAACTGCTGATCCTGTCATCCTGTTGTCTTTTGAGGCTTGTGCAGGCATTTGGCAAAGGAACTGTCCTGGGCCAGCAGGTCCTGGTAGGAGCCCATTATAGAACTTCAGATGCTCTCTCCGTTCAAATAGGACAAGCCTTTACCCAGCCTGAACAGATATCTAGTAAGTGAAACTGCTGATCCAGAACTTTAAGATAATAAATTTGTGCTGTCTTCAGCCACTGAGTTTGTGGTTAATTTGTTATAGCAGCAATAGGAAACGAATACAATGCTCAAGTTATCTGTCCCTGAGGCTGGGAACCCAGTCAGGAGCACGTCTGAGACCCCACCAGCTTCAAGGTTGTGGTTAGTCTCTGGGCTTGGATATAATGGTTGTTTAATAGGAGCTTATGATTTCCAAGAATGGAATCTCTGGGAAGGGCTGCAGAATGTTTCTAAACTGGGCCAGTTGGGTTGTTGAGAGCATGGGAAAGATGAAGGGATGATACTTCAAGGCCTGAAGTATTTTTCAACTTTGTCCCTTTAAGTCACTACAACCTACTGTCCACTTGAAATTCTCCGTGTGTTCCTGCTCATCCTACAGCATCATTCCAGGAGGTTTGTACTGTTTGAAGAATCATGAAGAGATTTTTGTCTTTAAAGCATTGGCCCCCCTTAAACATTTATTCAGTCACTTATTTACTCAATGCAGAATAACTTGGGTTTTGTTGTGTTTGCTGGCATAAGGATGAATTTCTCTTGCTCAGGAAATGTAAGTCCTTGGGAAGGTTGAGGTCAAGGACCTGGGATCTGCCGTGAGATACTGGCCCGCTAGCTGAGGAAGAGAGACTGATAAAAAAAGAAAAGACTGTATTATATGGCAGATTGTGACAAGTTCCCTAAGAGAGATGTTAATAGGGGACAATGTGAATTTAGAGGAGGTTAAGAGCAGTGGCTTGGTTTAGGATAGTTGCCAAATGAAAGTTTAAATGAAGTTAGAGGCTGGGCACAGTGGCTCACACCTGTAATCCTAGCACTCTGGAAGGCCGAGGTGGATGGATTGCCTGAGCTCAGGAGTTTAAGACCAGCCTGAGCAAAAGTGAGACCCCATCTTTACTAAAAATAGAAAAAACTAATCAGGTGTGGAGGCAGGCACCTTGTAGTTCAAGCTAATTGGGAGGCTGAGACAAGAGGATTGCTTGAGCCCAAGAGTTTGAGGTTGCTGTGAGCTATGATACCATGGCATTCAACCCAGGGTGACAGAGTGAGATGCTGTCTCAAAAAAAAAAGTAAGAAAAATCATGAAAGCATACATTTGGAGACATTCGGATTCAAGCTTGGAATTAAAGGGAAATAGGATGTATACAGGCAGAGTTTGTAATTGCGGCCAAATGGAGGGCAGGAGCAAATTTACAAAGGCAAGCAAGGAAATTGGTCCATTCATTTGTTCTTTTATTTATTAACTCTGGGGTGGGCACCTGTCTGTGCCAGGCAGTAAGCTAGGCTCTGAGAACAGTGTTGACAGACACTATGAAAACCATGTCTTAATGTTTGTGACGGTGAGTTCCCCAAGTACGAATGAGAAGGTGTAACACGACCTCCTCGGTGGTGGCTGGGCATTTGGAAGCACAGTGTGAGAGGCTGTGCTGGGGTGGTGGGCTGTGCAGGGGCTATTTAAGGTTTTCAAAGCAGCTCTGGAATTAGGAACCTTGGGAAAGTAGAGAGCTAGAATAAACTCTGGCTGTTCTTGTTTCTGAGGAAGAGAGATAATCCTGTTTGTGACATCCAATACTTGTTCCTCCAACAACATTCTCTGGATAACTCTGGGTAAAATATAAAATGTGCATGTTGGAACATTAGAATCAGTATTTAAAATGGAACAGAGTATTTATTGCCTTCCCTTGAAAGGAAGTTAGTATTCAGGGTAAGTTTGGTTTAAGACAACATTTTGAGTGCTGCCCCAAGAGTAAACCAGCATTTGGTCTTAGGGCCAGAAGAGCTAAATGATTTAAAAGGCATTATTTTTTTTCAGATGACATGATAATGATGCAATGCAGCAGAATGTTGAACAAGTGGGGGGGGGGGTGAGGCTTTAAATGCAAATGGTCAGAGTGTAACAATGTCCTGAGGAGGTAGACCATTGCAGGGCAACTCCAGAGTGCTTAAAATTGAGTTGTTTTCTCTAAGCTTGGGTAATGAGCCAAGGAAGTATCTGTGAGTCATCCTATTTCTGTTTCCAAAACAGACTCACTGACCTGATTTAAGAGGCATTAAAAGGGACGAAGTTGACATTTGCAAATACATTTAACTTATTTGTCTTGCAGGCAAGGAACATGTTGGGACAACTTTCAACTGCATTATGTGTGGTCCGGGAGCTTTGATCTCTTTATACCTTCTTTATATTGAGAAAAAGCTTTGAAGTATCCTGCAATTATGAAGATAGTAGAAGCCTGTTGTAATGGGTTGCTATGAAATTGATTTGACTCTACCAAGGGTCAACTCTTGTCTCCTGATGAAACCCTCATGTGCTTTAAAAGCATTTTTCCTCCCAGTAACCTAAGAGAAGAATGTTAGTCATACCTCTTATTTTCAGTACAGGGAGAGGTATTTACCATTTTAATTTCTCCTTTAAGTCATTGATTAGGTAGGGTAACTGTGCAGGAATGGCTGTCACATGGGCCAATACAAATGGAGGTGACATGATTCTCATGCATCTACCTTTAGGTAATTGTTTTTCAGTTGGAAATGAACTTTTAAGTGATGCTGGTGACTTTGCCATGATGCTTTTTCATATGATTATTTCACTGATGAAGGAAACTAAAGCAAAAATCAAAAAATAACAGACCTGTGTATTTATATTATCTGTGGCTCATAGACAGGTTTAGTTTGATTTAACCTGGCACGTTAGAGCACATGAAAAACAAATCTTGTATTGATCAGATAAGCTCGCTTTCTGAGCTCTTTCTTAGGCTTCCCGCTCACACCTAACTGTGTAACTTCACATCTCCTGCAATTCCCTTTTTTTGGTCTTGGGACTCAGAGCCAAAATCCCTGAAGAGGGGAGACGTCACCTGTTGGTCACTGTAACTACTAGTCATTCTTTAGGGGACAGAATGAGTTTGTAAGAAATATTTTAGCTTCCATTAAGCGGACATAACTTTTCTTTTTCTTTTCCTGCCTCCCACCATTTTCTTGTCCTTTCATATAGCGAGGCTTCCTGTGCTGTGATATTAGTATCTCAGAAGAAGAGAGAGAAACTGAAGACAGAGGACTCACGTCCCCTGCTTGTGCTCTCTCTCTGCACTGAGATGGCTCTGCAGGGCTTATAGGACTCTCTCCAGGTTTTGCCAAACTCATATCAAACCTTTTGCAAAACATGTATCCAACGCGATTGATCCCTGGGTTTTCCATCCTCTGAGTCTAATTCTCTACAGCTTGGTGCAGTGTTTAGAAGTGGTTAGGGGAAGAAAAGGCGGAACCTTTTCTTGGTAACCTTTCAGTGGAATCTAGAGCAAAGTCCTTTTGCGGGGGAAGGAGCAAGCTGAACACAAAAAGTGCGAGGGGTACCTAGAAGTCCAACTCTCAGCAAGTATCTCTCCTGTGGGGGGGAGGCAGTGTTTTTCTGATTCAGGGAGTATGGCTGGAGACTTAAACAATTGAGTATTGGAACTCCAACAGTGAGACACTGGTCTTTAATAAACTCAAAATAATCTCTTGCTGGATTGACTTTCACGTCACAAAGATCAGTCGTCAGCCTGAAAACCCATTCACAGTGCTCTTTTAATGAGAAAAATAGTGACCTGGGATGAGGGAGGCCTGTTTAGAGCACAAATAGCTATAATTACAATTTTAGATAACCCAGTCTAACAGAAGGCCATGTGATTGAAAGAACAAATGATAAAATCTAAATATGAGTAAAACCTGAGAATACACCCTTTTTTTCTAGTGCTGACTGTCTAGTTGTGTTTGTTATCTGACCCTGTAATTAGGATGGCATTCAGAAAATATGAGAAAAGTTGGTATTCTTTTCATAACCCCCAAATCTTTGCATTGCTGCATGAAACTTTTGGCTTCAGCTTTTCCCTGTTCATTAACCATGCCACAATTTTTAATCTAACACCACTGTTAAAGAGTGGCAGGCTTCCAGGGAAATATATCAGCCAGGCTTATTAATTTCATGCCAAGTGCTGGAGGCGTGAATGTAGAGAACACTGTTTGACTTTGGATAATAGGAATCAGGCAGCTTAAAGGCAAGGGATAAAGATCAGGAGCCCCACGTCTCGGGAGGAGGAGCAGGTGCAGGCTTCAAGCAAGGCCTTCAGGCCCAAAGGGGCAGCCCATGCCTAAAACAATCTGCAGTGTTTTTTTTTTTTTTTTAATTTGGCGTGTGCCTCTCACAGCTTAACAGACCGCTGCTCCACAAAGAGGGGTAAACAGAGAAAGGGAAATTAAAAAGGGAAGTCCCCAGGTAGACAAAAACAAATTAGGGCAAACAAATTACACAGAGTCAACAAATAAACAAGGGAACATCTGTGAATATATTTCTTGGATTTTCTGATTCTGAATGCAACCTGAGAAATGGTAGAGGGAGGTGAGCAGCGTGATCTACAGCAGAGTCCTCTTTGGAGGGAAGGAGCAAGCTGAACACAGAAAGAGTGACAGGGACCCAGAAGTCCGACTCTCAGCAGGATTCTGCGGGAGGAGGTCAGAAGCTCTCCAGGAGGGCTGACCTTGGAGGGTAGCTGGTGTCCGGGTTCTGATGACCTTCACATAGGAAAAAGCTGTGGAAATATAAAGAGGTGGCTGTCCACTCGCATCAGCGAAACAAAATATAGTGAGCAGAACTCCAACAGGAGGTGTGTGTACCTTATCCATTTTTCACATCTGCTCCTAGTGGGCAAGCTTCACTCTTCCAAACATTAGACATTTGCCAGGTGTTGACCGGCTATTAGGAAACATTTGAGCTGTTCCTTCTGGCAGTTTTGTTGCTGCTGACACAATTTCCCTTTTACCCTGAGGCTGGTGAGATGGTTTCAAGGCTGGGAAGGAAGTTCAGCATATTGCATACTGTTAACCAAAGGCATAACTGAATTCAGAGACACATGAAAAGAATAGGAATTGGTTTGCAGCATCTTCCGTAGATTCTCTCTCACTGTGGAATGTGGGCAGTTACAATATGAGAGTGAAGAAATGACAAAGATTTGATTTATTCATTACATAAACTGAAATGATACTCAAATAATTTCTACAACTTCTCCTTTGGATTCTTTAAAGCTCCTGGAACATGCAGTTGCTCAGGGTCTACCCCTTTCTAATAGTATTTTTGTGCTCAATGCACAATGAGCCTTCATAATGCAGGTCTTCTAGGAGGTAACCTACTAGAAACAGGCAACAAGGTAAGAACTTTTGTGTGTGTCTGTGATGTATAAACAGAAGAGTAAAATAAATCCCCAACTCTCCTCCTAGTCATCATTTTAACAATTTCTCTTTATTGCTTATTCTTAAATGGGATATAATGCATAGTCTGTACAACAGAAGAATTATACTACGTGTGGTCTATTTGCAAACATAACAATGTACAACTATATTAGACACCTTTGTTAGAAATAGCCTAGTAGTTAGGATTTGGTATGAAGTATGAAGTAGCAGTTAGGATCTGGTATGAGATATGAAGTAAATGGTGCAGAGAGTAACAGTAGGCAGAAAGTTAATATTAATCACTAACTCACTAAATCAGTAGTGGGAACACACAGGCATGTTTCCTAGCTGAGATGAGCATAGTGTGTGAATTATTTGACTTTAGTGTCTTGCTGATTTGTAAAATGAGCAAAATCATATATTTTTAGTCTTTCAGGAAAAGGTAGGAAGTTGAACCAGTGTCTGTGAGATACTTTCAATTCTGGACAGAAATTATCTGTAAAAATGCTACCTCCATTTATTATTAATTCTCAAGTCACAGGGTTGCAAGAGGCCTTGTGAGGTCAACCTGTCCTTACCCAGTCTGTGGTGCTTATTACTTGGAATCCCAGAGAAGCACAATGATGGATTATTCCTTTGTGTCAAGGTATTAAGACAAGGCACCCAATTATTATCTAAGCCTCACTAAAAAACTCATTGTAGGATACAAGAAATCAATATCATCAAACATTCATTGAGTGTCTATTGGGTGCTCAGGGTTTCATTTATAACTATTTGCCATGATTTAGAGTTAAGGTCTACAGGCTCTTATTTTTTTATTTGGTAACTTTTCTCTCCACTCTAAAAAAAATACCTTTAGATTTATATTTTAAGCTGAATATGTTTCACTGGAATGAATTTGCAAAAAAATTGTGAGAAATCCATGTTTAATGCCAATTTTGGAGAGAAGGCATAGAAAAATCTCCATAGAATAAAATATTACTTCAAAGGCTACTGTTACAGTAAACCCAAAAGGATAAACAGAATGTGGTTTGTAATACTATGATGATTTCACTTATGTGAGAAACCAGATTATGACTTAAACTATGGTATTTGTTTTCCTATAAGTTTTATAGAAAGTTATATTTTACTATGATTATTATTATTACTATTTTGCAGCTTTTGGCCGGGGCTGGGTTTGAACCTGCCACCTCCAGTATATGGGGCCCTACTCCTTTTAGCCACAGGCGCCACCCTACAATTATGTTTTTGAAAGCTTTCTGAGAGGCCTTGATGGCACTCTGTTTACTTGGCCTAGTGAGGTACCCAAACCAACACCTAGCACATGCCATATGCTTTCCTGTCCCCTCAGGGCATGAAAGGTTACAGGCAGTTGCACGCTTAATATGAATCATCATATACTATGGTGAGTCTGCTTCTCAATATTTCAAACCACTCTGATGATTTTATCAATCAGCCTGGTTAGTATCTGTTTTTATCTCCGGATTCCTATGTGCCTGTGAACTTAGGTTATTTCACTCCATTTCTCCAACTTTAATTTGTAAATTAGAGCTGAAAGAAAGTAGTAATGGTACTTTGTTAATGTGTGAAGGTGCTTTGAAAGCCTTCAAAGAGTGATGCTGTGGAAATTCAAGGTAGCTATTAGTCTAATTAACCAAATAACTTAATGAATTCAATTAATTCTTAACTTTGCATTGGTTGTAGCCTATTAAAAAGTAATTATCCTGCCTGCTTTTGATTAAGGCTGGTTAGCAGACTAACCATCCTGCTAAGAAGATCTATAAAACAGATGTTTAAAGGTAACAAAGGGAAATCAAGGCAGTGAGAACTTGACAGGCCAAGAGCCCAAAAGGAAGAAAAAAGGCATTAAAGTGAGCCATACAGTCACTGTCAATTTTTCCTTTTGGGGCATTTGCCAATTGTGAGCAGGGCATAGAATCTGAACAGAAAGCCTGGCCTGCTGAACCAGGAACTCTGGAGGGGCCGTAAGAGTATGGGTTTGAAGTAACCTAGATAACCGATGGCCAATAGGAAAGGGCAGCACTGCCTGGAGGCACAGAGAGGCCAGAGAAAGACCGCAACCGACTTGGGTCCCGGAAAGCGTTTGTACTCCAGCAGGCCTTTGAGTCTCCTTCTCTCTCCTTCATGAGAGGGACCCACTTCCAACTGCCTTTGGAAATGCTCTAAACTTTCTCTTTGTTCTTCCTAAATACAACTTCTCTTTGTTACCCCGAAACCTGTGCAGGTTACTTTTGCTTTCTAGCCGCACTGCCTGTGCTGCTCCAGTTTTGTTTTCAGTGTCTGCTCAATTCTGCTTTTGATTACCACGACACGGGGCTTGAACTTTCCAGCTCAGCCGAGTAACTGAACCAGGTCAACTGGGTTCAGGGACCCCCGACCCCCTGCAGTCAGAATGGATAAAAACCCCAAATTCAGCTATTTTATGCTTAAAAGAGATCTGCTTAAAATATAAAGATGCATAAAAAATTTAAAATCCAAGGATAAAAAAGACATAACATATATTACTAATTAAAAATAATCTGATGTTATCATCTTTAGATAAAGATGATTTTAAGACAAGAAGTATTATCATAGAGCAGGGTTTTTCAGCTCCGCTTGATTGGTTTAGTGGGCTGGATACCTGTTTGTTGCGAGGGACAGTCCTGGGCATTGCGGGATGGTGATTGGTGTCCCGGGCCTTTACTTGCTAGATGTTAGCAGCATCCCTCCCTCAAGTGGAAAAAACCCAAAACTGTCTTCCCACATTGCAAAATGTCTCTGGTTGGGAAGCACTGATGTACACAAAAAGAGATGTTTCACAATATTAAAAAGGTCAATTCAAAAGGAAGCTAAAACAATCCTAAATTGAAGCTTTAGTCCTCTTCTAGTGTAAGCATTACAGGTATAAATTTTTCTCTAAGCACTGCTTTACCTAAGTTTCATTTTAAATATATATATTTTTTGATGCATGGATTAATAGGTATATTATGCTGATTAATCTCCAAACATTCAGTAACTTTCTTATTATTTTTCTATCGTTGATTTCTAGACAACAAAAATTACTAAGTGTATAGAAAATGTGAACAACATGACCCACAAAATTTACTTAACTGCACATGTAGAACCCTGTACTGAACAACTGCAAATATGCAATTTATTTTCAAGTGCATGAGAAACCTTTACCAAAATAGACTATCTGCTAGGCCATAAAACATGTCTTAAACAATTTCAAAAAATCAAAATCATACATACGAAATTATGTAGAAATTTTAACAGAATGAAGGAAAACAAAACATATTATTTCAAGAAATTAAGAAACAGCATTTGATAAAATTCAATATTCATTCATAAAAAAAGCCTTAGCAAACTAGGAATAGAAAGTAACTTTCTTGATAAAAGCTATTAAAAGAGAAGCTTAAAAAAAAGAGAGAAGCTTAACAACAGACAACACTTTTAATGATTAAATAATAAAAATCTTGCTCCTAATAATAGGAACGATGAGGCAAGGATGTCTTCTATTGCCATTAAAAAAATTTTATTACTATAATTTTTTCTATTGCCATTTTTATTCATCATTGTATTGGAATTGCTCAGTGCAATGAGACAAGAAAATGAAACAAAAGACATAGTATTATTTAGGAAGAAATAAAACTGTTTTTCTTTGCACATGATAGGATTGTGCACTTGGAATTCCCAAAACAATTTATAAAAATTAACTACTAGAATTAATAATGGTTAATTTAGCATATATATTTATTTATAGTTTAGTTACATATCAGCCACATCTAATTTGAAAATGAATTTAAAAAAAGATGTCATTTGTTCTAGCATTGAAAATAGTAAATAGGAAAAAAAAAGACAAGCAAAAGCTTTTACATAGAAAACTATAAAATAATACTGAGAGTAATTAAAGACTTAAATAAGTAGAAAGTTATAACACACTCATGGATTAGAGGGCTCAATATTGAGAAGATGGTAATTCTCACCAAAATGATCCACAGATCCAATTCTATCTTAATGGAAATTTTAGCAGATTTTTGGTGGGAATTGATAAAAAACAATCTTAAAATTTATATATAAATGCGCAGGGTCAAGAGTAGTAAAGACAAACTTGAAGAAGGACGAAGTTGAAGGGTGTAGACGTCCAGATGTGAAAACTTAACCAGATGAATTAGCACTATTCTCTCAGCCCTGGGATAGGAAAATTGACTAAGGAAACAGAATAAAAAGTCTGGAAACAGACCCACTATAACCCTGGCCACCTTATTTATGAAAGAGGTGCCATCACTGGACATTACCAATTCCTTCTTCAATAAATAGTGATGGATCAATGAATATGGAATTTAAAAAAAGAACTTCATCTTTTATTTCAGACCACAGAAAAAGTAATCCTTAGTGGATCATAGATCTTAACTGAAGTATATTTTCTAGATGATAACAATGTATTTAATGCATTGAATAACATATTTAAGACCTCAGAATATGCAAAAATATCTTAAATAGACTATAAGAAGAACAAACCATAAACTGAAAGGCTGATAAACTGACTTTATTAAAATCAAGAATCTCTTTTCTTACTATTAAGGAGAGCGAAATGGCAAGTAACAGAGGAAGATATTTACATTAGACAGAAGGAGATATTTACATTATAAATATCAAACAAAGGACTAGCATCCAGAATTCATCAAAAAAATTACAGTCAGTCAATAAGAAAAATAAGAAATCCAACTAAAAGTGGACAAAAGACTCACACTGGTACTTTTTAAAAGCCACCATCTCATAACCAATAGGCACGTAAAGGATCAAATTCAACAGTATTTAGGAAAATGCAGATTAATACCATAACGAGCTGTTACCAACTGCCCAGGAACATGCTTAAAATTTTACCAATTGACAATGTCGAGTGTCGTAGATGTGGAGAACTGGAATACTCATACTTTGAGTGTAAATTGGTAACATCAACTTGGAAGCCTTTGGCAATATCTTCTATAGGTGAACGTATGTACACCTTCCAATGCAGCAGTGATGCTGTTAGGTATAATCAGGGGTATCCAATCTGTGGCCTGCCAGGCTGCATGCTGATTTTGTGAGGACTTTTTTGCTTATCTGTGGTGTCCAATATCACAAAAAGTATGCATAGAACTTTTTTCTTTTCTTTCTTTCTTTCTTTCTTTTTTTTTTTTATGGCTTTCATTAGTGTTCATATTTTTTAATGTGTGGCCCAAGACAACTCTTATTATTTCAGTGTGTATCAGAGGAAAAAAAGGTTGGACATCCCTGGATGAACCCAACAGACTTTCATAAATACACATACCAAAATGTTTCTAGCAGCACTGTTCATCATTGCCAAAAAAAAAAATCCAGATGTCCATCAACAGTAGAATGAATAAACAAATTGTGATATATTAATATAGTGAAATACTATACAGCAATAATAAAGAATGAATTAATGATACTATAATGTAGATTCAGACATAAAAGAGTACATATGGTATGATTTCGTTTATATGAAGTGCACTTAGAATTGTAGTTACATTTTGCCGAGCTAATGTCTGGGAGGGAACTTGAGAGTGACTTCTGGGACTTGATAACATCCTACATCTTGATCTGGTACTAGTTATACAATGGTGTTTAGTTTGCAAAAATCCATGAGGTGTACACTTGAAAGTTGTAGATATTAGTGTATTTATACATTAAAAATTTACAAAAATTATTGCTATTCAATAATCTAGAGATAATCCATGGAGTTTCTTGGAAGTAATTTCAGCGGAGTTTAATTATCTCAGGGTTCTGAGTCCAGTCTTCTAAAAGGGAAGATTGACTTTAACTGGTTATTGGATTTTTATAATAAATATGAGCAGTGATTTTTTTTTTTTAAGCCAGTCAGGATGATCAATTGAATTGGATCAATAATAAACAATTATTTAAAGAATCTTGACAGAAGCCACACTTGAGATTAACAAACTCTTTTTCATTTAAATTACCTTCTCTTTAGAATTGAGAGGCCAAGACTGAATTGGTAAAGCTTTCTTTATGTCTGGGTTTTAAATCAAACAAAAGTTACATCCAGCTTGGCATCTTTTGGGGTAAAACAAAGGGAGACATGTGGGTGATTCTGGGGGTGGGGAGCATGAGACTGTGGGTTGGGGATTGAGGGGGGGAGGGAGAGTGTCAGAGGCTGAGACTTAAGAGACTACCAAGGAACCTGGAGTGAATCGGTATTTGTTCATTTGGATATGTAAAGCGCCTAAGGGAGAGGAAAACAGGTGCAATATGAATGCATTAATGAAATGAAATACGAGGCTTGACCTATGAATAAATATTCAGAATAAAAGCATTTTAAAATGTATCTTGGTTTTAGGGCACTTACTCTGTCTGGCAGATAATTCAAAGTTTTCATGGCCACACACACTCACATGGTTTGTCAGCTTCAGATCCGGGGAGCTCAGTGAAGCTCTGGGGTGTGTGTGCCTCCTCCCCCACCTTTATGGCTCACTCCTGTTCTCTTATGAACAGTCTGCCTAAATTATACAAAACGGTATTCCTTATCATATGGATTCAGATGTTCAAATTATGTCACCAGGAATCATGACCCAGAACTAAAGCCCCTGACAGCAATCCTAGAGGCCAAAAGGACATTAGTAGTTTTTCCCTCTTATAAATGTGGCTTGTGGCAGGCTGGATGGAGCCCCCCATTGGCTGAGATCTGAAACAAAGGCAAACAGGTTTCAAACTTATTTTCGCAGCCTGGAGATGTGCACAGGCATAAAGAAGCCTAATTCTGCCCAGGACTGTCTCTCTGGCCTGAGACCGGAGAGCAGAGACAGGGTTTCCACAGTTTACAGAAGGGGCCTACTGCCCTTCTGAATAATTGTTGAAAAGTTTTCTTCAGACACAAAGGAGACCATTGATGGGGGCAGCCCAAGATTCCCCCAGGGCTTCCAAGTGTCTACCTGCCCAGCAGCGCTCAGCCTGCTCCACCCACAGTGATGCCCACAGCTCACTCCCCTCTGCTTTGTCCTGGGGTCAGCCTGCCCCTCTCCACTGGCCATTCCAGTGCTGGACCGCCCTATCTCTTTAGAAATCCAAGGAATTATTCCACTGGGTCCTAGTCAATGAAAATACAGTAGAACCTCTGTGAGTTGACCACCTCAGGGACTGTAACAAACTGATCAACATATGGGGGTGGTCAACATAAAGAACTAGGCTTTCTGTATTGCTGTACCAATGGGTACAATGTGCTACATGTCCGGTCTACGAAAATTAGGTCAATTTAAAGAGGTGATCAGTACAGGGAGGTGATCAGCTATGGAGTTTCTACAGTAGTTCAGTTTATCAGGCCAATCTCAGAGGTTACATAAACAAATTCAGAAGCAATTTTCCACTCAAAGTTGATTGAGAACTTTTTGATTCTTCTTCCTATTCAACACCACATCAGGGCCTTTTATCCCCAAATAAAATAATGACTGATTTGCTGCTGTCCTGCATACGATAGTGTCTTTACCAGAAGGGAAATGTACATACGTGATTTTGTAGATAAGTGTAGCATCAATTTGAACCATCCAGGACAAAACAAAGGGAATCAGGGAAAGATTACAAAGTTGACATTGGAGTAAGGCCTAGTAAGAAAATGAAATACAAAAGCAGTTTACTCAAGGTATGCATTTTCTGTGTAAAAATGCAGACTGTTCAGAATAAGAAGTGTCCACTCCACTCCTAGAAGTGTCTATTAAAAGTTTAAAATATATTCTTCCAGACATTCTTTTATATATTTACATAAATATACACATACAAATACAGAATTCAGGACTAAAACAAAACAGGTGCATACTGCATATACTGTTCTGCACATTGTCCCCACAATTTTTTGATAATGTCTTAGAGATTTTTTTCATACTATACATAGGTCCATCTCATTCTTTTAATTATTGGGTAATAATAGATTAAATGGGTATAGCACAATTTATTTCCCATCATGCTACTGATGAACATTTAGGGTTTTTTTTTCTGTCATAAACAATGCGGTTGTAAAAATACTGGCATCTATATCACTGTTATTATGTGTCTGGCATGTATATTATTGTCATTAGGAGGCACCATTTCTGTGGTATTTACGTTTACTTCAAAATTTTACCTACACTGATAAATCAGCTCCCATAGCTGTTCCAATTGACATTCCTACCACCAAAGTTGAATGCCCATTTCCTTACGTCACTTGTCCATATTGGATGTCAACAATCTCTTAAAATCTGGCCACTCTGATAATTAAATATGATACATCTTTTTTAACATTTTATTTTCTGATCACTAATATGTTTGTACTTGCTTGTACATGTATCATCTTGCTTCACACTTTCAGTTTTGATATTATTAATATTTTGCTTTCAGTATTTTGCTGTCTGGAGCATATTTTTTTTGTCTCCTCTTTCTTCAGTGATTTGTATGGCTCCCATCCACTGGAAATTTCATACTGCTTACCTCTTTGTTGAAAAAACGAGGTGGCCCATGCCTGTAATTCCAGCACTTGAGAGGCCGAGGCGGGTAGATTGCCAGAGCTCACAGGTTGGAGACCAGCCTGAACCAGAGCGAGACCCTGTCTCTAAAAGTAGCCGGGCACTGTGGTGGGTGCCTATAGTCCCAGCTACTTGGGAGGCTGAGGCAAGAGAATGGCTTGAACCCAAGAGTTTGAGGTTGCTGTGAGCTGTGACATCATAGCACTCTACTGAGGGTGACAAAGTGAGACTGTCTCAAAAAAAAGGAAGAAAAAGAAAAAGAAATAAAAAATAAAAACTTTACTCAGTCAGCATTTCATTGAGGATCAGAGAATGTAGTTATTGCTCTCGCTCCTTCTCTCTCCCGTAAGGTGGGGTCTTTGGTATTATTTTACTTCATTCTCCGCCACTTTTCACTACCCTGTTCCCATCTTGGTTCTTCCTACCGAGTTTAGTGTTCCAAAATATTGTTGTTAAATGTGTTATTCTTTTACTTTTCACATCTTTCCTTTAAAGAACATTGCTAGATTTATGTATTTGGTTGTGTATCTAAGTACAGCATTATTTTGGCCTCCGACTGCTGGCAATGCTTATTGCGAGGATTTTTATACCACAACTTCCAGCTCTTCACTGATTTATCAGTCATTTGACTGTTGTGGGTATTCACTTACTTTTTCAATACAGGGAAGATATTTTCTGGGTGGGCCACTGTATGCCTGAAGACCTTTTCTACGTTCTTAACACATGAATGACAACTTGCCTGGGTAGACAACTTTAGGGATTTTTTTTTTTTTTTTTGCAGTTTTTGGCCAGGGCTGGGTTTGAACCCAACACCTCCGGCATATGGGGCCGGCTCCCTACTCCGTTGAGCCACAGGTGCCACCCAACTTTAGGGTTTTTGTTTTTCCTTTTGTCAAAACCGTCTTTTTGAATTGAGAGTATAGAAGCGACATCTGATCTCAGATTGATTTTATTTTCCCTTTGTAGGAATTACTCTTACCCACTTTTGTTATAAAACTTCTCCCTCCCTCTCCTTCTATTTAGATAAGTTTAAAAGGTGCTGAAAAGTACAAAGACTGACATTAATGCTCTCAATATCTAGAAAGAACAAATATTTATATTTTGTCACAATTGCTTGAAGTATTTTGATTTGCTTTCTCTCTCCTGTCCCCTGGTCCTCTGCTCTACTCCTAGCCCAATTCCCAGTTTCTTCAAGTTTTTATCTTGGATAGCTCCAATGTCTAGAAGTAGGACCATTTTTGCCTTCTTCTTCTTTTTTTTTTTTTTTGTAGAGACAGATTGTCATTTTACTGCCTTCAGTAGACTGCCATGATGTCACAGGACTCACAGCAACCTCTAGCTCTTGGGCTTCCGTGATTCTCCTGCCTCAGCTTCCCGAGCAGCTGGGACTACAGGCGCCCCCCCACAATGTCCAGCTATTTTTTGGTTGCAGTTCAGCTGGGGCTGGGTTTGAACCCACCACCCTCAGTATATGGGGCCAGTGCCCTACTCACTGAGCCACAGGCGCCATTTTTGCCTTCTAGCTCTTCATTCCTTGATGCACTAAAGAGAGAAAGTTAAAAATTTAAAATCAGGAAGTTAACAAAAATATCTGAAATCAGGGAATGAACAAAATATCTAAAATCCCCAAGTCACCCTACTTCGGGAATCTTTCTTTTTTTTCTTTTTTGAGACAGAGTCTCACTTTGTCACCCTTAGTAGAGTGCCATGGTGTCATAGCTGACAGCAACCTCAAACTCCTGGGCTTAAGCGATTCTCTTGCCTCAGCCTCCCAAGTAGCTGGAACTACAGATGCCTGCCACAATGCCCAGCTGTTTTTAGAGACGAGGTCTCGCTCTGGCTCAGACTGATCTCCAACCAGTGAGCTCAGGCAATCCACCTTCCTGGGCCTCCCAGAGTGCTGGGATTACAGGTGTGAGCCACCTGTGTGGCCCTCAGGAATCTTTCTATCAGTGGCCATTCCACCTGCTTTACATATGAATAAACCTCCCAGGGCTAATACTGTTAGATTTTGTTAGATAGTATTATCATTCAGGAATTTGCTGTGACAGAATGAATAAAGATTTGGGAGGAGCCAGGTTGGAGCATAGTTCTCTAGACTTCTCTAGGCTTCCTGGATCCTGATAATAAGCTATCTGTAAGTTAAGTTGTTCACTTTGGATGAATCTCTCTTCCTCTCTCTCTCTCTCTCTTTTTGGCCCTCTCTCTCTCTCTCCCTGTCTTTGTCTCTTTCTTTTTAGCTAAGTTAGTGAATTTAGTGATAGCTTAAGAAAGGACAGTTAGGGCGGTGCCTGTGGCTCAAAGGAGTAGGGCGCCGGCCCCATATACGGAGGTGGTGGGTTCAAACCCAGCCCCGTCCAAAACGGAAAACAAAAAAAGAAAGAAAAAAGAAAGGACAGTTTACTAAACCCCTTCTTAACTGGAATACAGTTGACCATTTTCAAGTCGGATACTTTAGTTTAATATTCAGATGAAATGAACTTTTTGTTTTTGTTTTTGCTGGTAAATGCTTGTTACCCCAAATCAGCATCAATTTCAGCATTGCTTGACTCTGAGGGTTGGCTGCACACTCTGGATTTTCTAAGTTTCTCTTACCTCTCAGTTTAAGCACCATTGAACTAGGTACTTAGCATAGCAGCTCCTCAGGTGGGTGAGAGTGAAGGGATGATGTGTAGTGGCCAGTGGTGGCGAGGCATTCCAGAGAGAGGGAAAACATGTAGAAAGAGAAAAAGACAGGATGAACATGGTGTGCGTGGAAGCCCTCTGAATCTGGGTCTTATTATTAGACCAGCTTCAGTCCTTACTCTGTGTGTGAACTTTAAAAGTCATTTTAACACTCTTTACTTTCCCAATCTATAAAATTGGGACAATAGGAGCAGTTAGCTCATATAATTGTTGCAAAGATTAAATAATATAATGCTTACACGCTAAGAACTTTGTACACAGTTAGGATCTGTTGGATTTTGTTAGAGTTATCAATCATATTTAATTTTGACCTAAAATAGAGTTTGAGCCATAGGTGTGGTCAGATAATGAAGGGTCTTTCGTTCATAGGTAGAGGATTTTGGATCATGAGAAACCACCAAAACCAGCAGGGACAGTGACACGATCAAATTTATGTTGAAATGTCTCCTGTGCTTTAAAAAACACCTTGAATGCAGAGGGTAGGCCCAGGGCAGTTGTGGGCAGAAGTAGGTGTGTATCAACTGAGGAGAAACCAATTGTTAGGTTTTTTGGGAATTTTTGAATAGGTCGTTAAATATATCCATTATTAAATATTAAATGATATTAAGTTATAATTAACTTATTAAAAATCAAAGATAAATATGATAATCTAATCTCTTTCTAATCATCTTCTTATATTTTACTATTATTCATGTTTCTGGGGTTATTTATCTTATTATATTTTACTATTATTCATGCTTCTGGGGGTATCGTATCTATTGTATGCATAGGGTGGGAACGCTGTATAATGATGAGCTACAGAGCATTTCTTTCCAACACTGTGATCGGTGAAGTCACTGGTGGCTTAAAGTGAGCCAAGGTGGCGATATTTACACCATGGAAATCAGTAGATTGTACAAATCAGGGCTTTCTCCACTTCCCAGTGAGTCACTTGTTAAACCTTTATGGCATGCCACTGTGCCAGAGAGACACATTAGAAAGCTACTGAAACAGTTGTAAGAAAGAAAATGAGTGCTTGCATCTTCGCACTTGCAGAGGAGAGAGGACAGATTCGAGAGGCACTTTAGGGTTAGGATCAGTAGGATGTGGTGACTGACCGAAGAAGACACTGGCCTTGGTGGAGCAAACCGTCACATTGTGAGCTGCCTGTGCAGCAGCCCACTTGGCAAGGAACTGAAGATGGAAGCTGGTTCCTGGCCAATGGCTAGCAAAGAGCTGAGGCCCTGTGTCCAATAGCCTACAGTGCTGAGAACTGCCAACAGCAATGTGTGCTTGGAAGCAGATCCTTCCCCAGGTGAGCCTCATGTAAGACTCTAGCTCTGGCTATTACCTTGATTGTAGCCTCTTGAGGGATCCTAGAGTGGAGGACCCAGTTAGGCTGTGCCCCAGTTCCCGAGCCACCCGCACCATGAGATAATAAACCTGTGTTATTTTAAGCTGCTAATTTGTATAATTTGTTGTACAAATACAAGTCTTTCATATGACTTAGCCTTGGAGAAGACCTTTCTACTTTGGGGTTGAGTTGGCTGGAGTCTGACCTTGAAGTCCACTGAGCAGCGTTCTGGGTAGAGCCGCAGTTGGGTCTTGTCCCGGGTGACGGGAACTGACTCGGGGATTGTCATGATGTGCTTTGCTTTTCCTGTGTGCACCAAATGACATCTGGGGAAGAGCAATAGCTGACACATGTCCTGCTCTGGCAGAGCCCTGTCACTGATCCAGCATTGCATGAAGAATTCTTCTCTGGTGAACAAACCGCAGTCCTTCCTCTGTGGAGGACTATGGGGAGGGGTACAATTAATGTCTTAAGATCCACTCACTTTCAGGAAGTGGGAAAGACCCTAAGAAAAGTGGGTGATTTTTAACATTAATTGTTTGCTATGAGAAAGACTACACGCTACCACACACTGTTTTTTTTCCCCCTAGAAGAGAGTATGAAAAGATCTTAAAGATATTCTGTTTGTTCAAATTCTATAGGACAGAGAAAATGGAGGGAGCACATTTTGAGATGAAGCTGGTCACAGAAGGAGCTCTGGATGGGATTTGGAAACTAATTGGCAGAAACCGTGGGTCAGCGTCTTGTGCCTGGTGCCCCAGGCTGAAGGGAGCTTCTTGCTTTTTTGACACTGTGCCTCAGATGTGGTATTTAAGAAGGACCACAACCAAGACAGGAGTCGACTAAAGTGACTTATTTTCCCAGACTCCTGTTTTAAAAACAGAAGTCTAACTGCCCGTGGGGAATTGAATTAACAAAATAATGTAATTTATTTTTAAAGCCAATTACCGACATTTAAAAGGCTGCCTCTGTGGGATGTCAATGTGAACCCCTCATTTAAACTGACCTCTTAATAACACACTCATTGAAATATTTTCTGCCTGAAATGGACTAATCTTAAATAAGCATTTTTGGAGGGTGGGTAATGGGTAAGAGTCATTTATTTACTCAAAAAATATTTCCTGCATGGCAACTTGGTGCCAGGCACTGTTCTGGACATTTTCTTCATTTTAGTGTGGGAGAAAAACAATAAAATGATGATTAACATATTATATAATATAATAATGTAATGACACATTACCAATAAAATATAAGTAATATATACAATATGACATGAATTTTATTGAGTAAAATATACTTATAGCATCTAGTAAAATTAATCACATTTGTAATACATTTTTATTAAAAATTAATATAATTATAGCAATTATATAACATAATTTCAGAGTAGTGATGGGTGGATGGATATAAGTTGTAAGCTCACAAAATCTAAAAATTTATCTTATTTGGGGCATCAGGCTGAAATGAAAAAAAAGATGATTTACTTTTCAGAAAAATAAAGACTACCAAATAAAGGTTCTTTCTCAAAGTGAGAAAGAGATGAAGAAACTTCTAAAGGCTTCCCTGGAAAGACATTTGGTGGTCCTGGTATAGTAAGTACAAATGCTTTTGTCCGTACGTAACTCTTGTCCTCATGTAACACAGGAACAGGGCAGCAGGAAGCTCTGAGTCGGCTTGTGCTAGTTCGTTCAAAGCCATCAAGTAGGCTCAGTGTCCACAGTTCAGTGGTTAGGGTGCTGGCCACATACACTGGGGCTGGTGGGTTTGAACCTGGCCTGGGCCTGCTAAACAACAATGACAGCAATAGCAACAAGAACAACAAATAGCCAGGGTTTTGGCGGGCACCTGTAGTCCCAGCTACTTGGGAGGCTGAGGCAAGAGATTTGCTTAAGCCCAAGAGTTTGAGGCTGCTGTGAGCTGTGATGCCACAGCACTCTACTGAGGGCAACATAGTGAGACTCTGTCACACACACACACAAAACAGCCACCAAGTAACAGTTTCCACTTTAGGTATTGCATCCACCCTCAAAGTAGAAAGATGGGCCAGCTTTCTGGGAACCACAAGCTTTCCCAGGCCTATTCTTACCTCAGCAGACTTCTACATCACATTGGGTAGACCTGTGTCACATGGCTATCCCCGACCCCATAAGGGAGCCTGGGAAAGTGCACACTTAGCCATTCCATGTTTTATAGCGGAAGGGATGGAAGGAGTCTGAAACTGGGTGTGGGTATTGCATCAGCCGATAAACAGGGGTTGCCACAGAGAGCTTTGAGTATGGGGCATAAAATGCACTGGTTTATTCCGCAAGCTTTCCCTGAATCCCGTTCTTAACTTCTACTATGGTTTCATCACAGCAATGGACACAGAATGAACTATGTTTTTATTTTGTTGAAGGGACCTTAGGGAAATGGATGAATCATAATGATGGCATGAAATGGAAGCTTTCGTTTAAAATGATAAACAAAGCAGGGAATTGACAATAATGGCCTGGCTTCATGCTGGAGACGGGAAAGACAGTTGATTAATGTGATTGTAAGAAACAAGACAAATTGCTAGTCCTCGGCAGAAAATGGTGGTGGTGGTGGGGATGGTATACTCTTAAGGCCAAGTCCAAATATGATATAGTGGAGGCAGTTCAAATAAAACAACAGGTTGTGGCTGATCCAGAAAGATCTGATATAAATTACAGAAACCAGCACCGGGGGAAACCAAGTTCAAAGAGTTGTAATGTTGAGCTGAAATGTAGACTGTGTGGATGCTGGGAGCTGGTGCAAGTTAAGCAGGAGAGGATCAGCCCCCCCCCCCGCCTTTTTTTTTGAGACAGAGTCTCACTATGTCACCCTCTGTAGAGTTCGTGATGTCACAGCTCACAGCAACCTCAAACTCTTGGGTTTAAGCAATTCTCTTGCCTCAGCCTCCCAGGTAGCTTGGACTACAGGCGCCTGCCACAATGCCTGGCTTTTTTTTTGTAGTTGTTATTGTTCTTTGGCAGGCCTGGGCTGGGCTCAAACTTGCCAGCCTCAGTGTTATGTGGCCAGCACCTTAGCTGCCTAGCTACAGATGCTGAGCCATGGGCCCCGCTACCTTATTGGAGGTCATGGGAAGAACATCTGCTTGGGCACCAGGCTAGGAAGTAAATATGGTACCATCCCTTTCTATCTGTCTTTAGGAACAAGGTAAGTGGGATAAATCTCATTATTGCTCTTAGTGGAGATGAATTTACACTGGTTCACTACATGCTTATTGAACTATAATATAATAATTTGAAATAAATCTGGGTCAATGGTGGTCTGACTTGTGGGGATGATTCCCCAGTTGCATATGGAATTATCTTTATTATACAGTGGTAAACTTTACTGATTGATTGAGAATGTACTTGGCATTCTGAAGGGACATTATCAAAACTCTTGAGCAGTTCACAGGCTACCATATAAAGTGGGAGGGCATCCACTCATGACTGGCCCATACAGAGATGTTGGTTGGAAAACAGGCACGTCCTTCAGAGGGATTACAGATCCGGGGGCTCAGTTTATGATGGCTAAATATGATGGATGATCATCATTAGGAAATCTCATCTAGTTCAGAACTAGAATTTTAGAGTACTTTTCTAGGTTTTTTGTTTTTTTTTAAAGAAATAAGTGTATGAAAGTGTTAACAACTGTGGCTAGACTGTTGAATATGACAGTAACTTACAGTGACTTACCTGGTATTTCAGGAAATAGTCCAGCAACCATAAAAAAAAGAAATTTCAATCTTTGTTTATATCTCTTGAAGGATTCAATGATGATTAAATTTATAACTCAGAGTACTATTTATTAAGATTTCCTTCCTTTTCCTTTCCTTTCCTTTCAGAAGCTTCTCCAGGGCCTATCATTTTCTGAGTCATCGTAACTTTCTCTTACACCTAGAACACTATATTTTCCTGTCTTCCTTGTCTCTCTCTTTTTTTTTTTTATCACATTAAGAGGAAGATAAAGTTGGACTGTTTATTTGGTTTTCTTTTCCCATGACCTATTTCCCTGAATTTTCTACAACATAGGCAAGGCCAGGACACAACTCAGTGAGATTTCATCCTGCCCATCCTCCAGGAAATTGAAGATGTTTGAACATGGTTCAGTATATCAGCCATAAGGAAGGCAATACCCTCACGAGTACTGCCTAGAAACAGTGGCTTTTGGTGACTTTATGTGTAAGAAAGTTGTACAAGGGCCTTAAAAGTAAACATCCTGATGTTGTAATCATTTGACGGAAGCAGTAACATCTTATGCTGATGGAACAGAGAAGAGGGGGTGGGTGTGGGATTTGGTAATTTATTAATGTCAAGATAAAGAAAAACACTTCATTGTGTTTTATTTTATTTAATTAGAACAGGGCAAGTTTCACATAAAGTATTATTCATGTTAACAGGATATCAGAATGAGGAGGGATTAGCTAATAAGATAAAAAGAGAATTTAAGAATACAGCAATGGCAGATACAAGGAGCAGCCACCACCCTCCCCCCAGGCTGAGGTAGTACTGTTAGGCCTAGGCTAAAGTAGAAAAATACCAGTTAACTCCTGACCAATTCCTGGGCTGCAAACCCTCAACAAAATGGAGTAAGTCTGGTTCACTCCCAAGATAGATGGGAAAGTACTCACTAACTTCTCGCTTGACTAACTCCTGGGCCTGGGAAATGAACTGACTGTCCCCAGACTAAACTTTAGACAATACCAGGTGGAGAGAATACCGAGACGAAGATGTAGGGAGGGAAAGTACTGGAACTAATGTGTATGGGAAAATATTAAAACAAAGATGTATGACGTATAGCTATCTAAACACAAAATTCTGCTTTTGTACAATGCTTGCTTGCTACCCCACCCAAATGCACCTGGACAGCCTGCATGCCAACCAGGATGCAGACCAAGCCTTAAAAATCCAACTCCTTAAGCACTCGGGGCTGCTGTCAGAAACCCCATGTTGGGACACTGAGGCAGTTGCCGGCTGACTCTTCAACAAAAAGACTCTGCTGTAAATTTGACTTGTTTGGCAGTGTGGTTCTTTGTGGAACTCCTGGGCGCAACAGTGTGCCCAAGGAAGACACCCACATTCCCTTCCTTGGACCCAGGGCCCAGTGGCTCAGCGGTGGCAGAGGGGTTGCTGAGGTGCTGCGCTATCAGTGCTTGGAAAGCCACCTTCAGAATATAGGGAAAAGTCTTGGGGCGGGGGGCACAGCACCTTTATGCTCCAGCTGCAGCCCCCTTAGAGGGAGTCCCCCCACAGCCCACAGGAGAAGCAACTGGTGCTGCCCCTCATTTTATTTTTATGCCATAAAACCACTCTAGGTATGACCTCAATGGTGTGCACATCTTAATTTCTTCCTCGTAGGAAGAAAGTTCTCAATGGTGTGCACATCTTAATTTCTTCCTCATTGAATAATCAATCAACTCCTTTTTTCTTTTTTGCCAGGTAACATTTGAGTCTGCACATAAATGACAAAAAACTATTGCAAACTGTTTTCCTATGTTCACATCTATAGGAGTCTTCCCTCCCCTGGACGTTTTGTACACTGTTACACTGCCAATGCCCAATAGAAGAAATAGCCTTTGAAAGCTGTTATCAATCATTTCTACCTTAGTGTACACGAAGGTACTGTCTCCCTTTCAGAGAGCAGGGTGTCATGTGATACTTGGGGAAGGGAGGGAGATGACAGAACCCGGGACAGCTAAGGAAAGGGATGCTCCCACCCAGAGCAGAGAGAATGGCAGCCTGGAGTTCCAGCCACGACCCAGCCTTATTCACAGTTTCTGGGCTCACTGTCCTAACTGAGTTCCGTCAAAACATCAAATGCAAAATCCACTTTCTTTGTAGAACATTCCCCTTCTGTTTCTTCTCTTTTCTTACTTGCTTCAGGGAGGTTTATGGTTTGAAAAATTAAAGTGTGGATCTATTTTCATTACCAAAGGATTTGCGAAACTGAGCAGGGCCTGTCTGAGCTCGCATTTGCATTTGCCATCCCTTAAGCTGATTTTCAGTGCTGAGCAGCTATTTTAAATGTTTTCAAGAGCCTCCTTTTTAACTCTTTTCCTTACTTGTATTATCTATTTCTGCAGCTAAAAAAAAATTCCATTGCTGATTCTTGGTGGAAAATCCCAATACCAGACTCCAACCGCAATCGTGGGTAAGACTCTTTGCTCAGGGAATGATCTGGCAGTTGGGGCAAATATCCAAGGGGTGACTCACCCCAAAAGGCTGAAGGAGGAGGAGTGGCAGCAGATCTCGATTTCGATGACTTCATGTTCATTTATGGCTACAGCAGTAATTAGCCCAAAGCTGGTATTCAGGAAATATTGTGGAATACTTGAATAGGCTAAATGGTGGGAAAAAATGCTGGAGAAATGAGGAATTTTTATGCTAGGTAAATGGCTTATTGGTTACCCATTTCGCCTGCGTGTCATGACCTTTGACGGTCTGGCACCTGTTTCTTCAGCCAGACCTCTTTCTCTCCCACCATTCACACTGTGTGCTTTGACGTGGGATGATGCTGAGGCTTCTTCTGTGAGGATTTTTCTGTCTATTCTCAGATGTGGTTCTTTTGGGCTCCCATCACACCTTGTACCTAACCATAAAAAAATGGTTATCCCTTTGGTACATACTGTATTTTAATTTGTCTGCTTCTCTCTCTCCACTAGACTAAATATTTGTTGCCTTCAGGTATCATGTCTTTATCTTTGAGCCCTTCATCAAATGTTTGTTGAATGAATAAATGAACCAGTGGCTATGAACTGTAAGCAGATCAATAGAGCTGGTAGCTAAAGAGCCACAGGTGTTTATGGCTTTTGAATTGACTCCTGGTGCCAGTTAGTGGTAAATCCTGGTGTTTGGTGGTCAAGAGCCTATCAGGGGGCCAGGCGTGGTGGCTCGCACCTATAATCCTAGCACTGTGGGAGGCTGAGGAGAGAGAATTGCTTGAGCTCAGGAGTTAGAGACTTGCCTGAGTGAGAGTGAGACCCCTGACTCCTAAAACTATGAAAAACCCAGCTGGGTGCCAAGGCTAGTGCCTGTAATCCCAGTGGCTTCCAGAGGCTGAGGCAGCAGGATGCCCACAGCCCAAGTCTGAGGTTGCAGGGAGCTATGACGCCATTGCACTCTGCTCAGGGCATAGGGTGGGACTCTGTCTCAAAATAAATAAATAAATAAATATAAATACATAAATAAATAAATTATATACCAGAAGGCCAGCCCAGTGCTGATTCCAGAACCAGCTGTGTGTTTGTGAGCAAATGATGATTGTGGGTGACGTTTTGTGTTTTATTTGTATGTATTCTATTTCTGTAAGTTCATTCTCTTTTCAAACATTTGTTTCCCTTGGGGTGGTAAATGGAAGACTTATGTATATATAAAATTGTGCTTGAGATCCCAACCTATCAGAGAGAGAAAAAGTGGAGTGTCTCTGGTCAAAGCAAGGGCAGAGGGCGTGAAGTCCCCTCCCCCCCATTGGTCCCTCTTCACTTTCTGCAAGGAGCGCAATTTGAAAAACACTGATTTGGATGAAGGAATAAAATGAGCACGCGGGAACACGTATTTTCCTGGTATATATATATATATATATTTTTTGTAGGCACAGAGTCTCACTTTATGGCCCTTGGTAGAGTGCTGTGGTCTCACACAGCTCACAGCAACCTCCAACTCCTGGGCTTAAGCGATTCTCTTGCCTCAGCCTCCCGAGTAGCTGGGACTACAGGCACCCGCCACAACGCCCGGCTATTTTTTGGTTGCAGTTTGGCCGGGGCCGGGTTTGAACCCGCCACCCTCAGTATATGGGGCCGGCACCTTACCAACTGAGCCACAGGCGCCGCCCATTTTCCTGGTATATTAAGTTAAACCCTTTGGCAACCAGGTTATATATTTACCAAGCCTTTCATACCACTCAAACTCTGTACCTCCAAATCAGTTTTTACAGCTTAAAAATTGGTATTGAAATAGTTACTCAGGTTTAATTTTAGAAAACTCAGGTCAATCAATATGTATGACTTTTAAGTTTAATCCTTCCTATGGGGATCACGGAAGCTCCTTCCGGCTCCAGTGCTCTTTGATTTTCTGATTGTGAAGGGCAAGGTGGGAAAGAAATAAACAAGGTGACTAGGTTTCAAGGGCTAGCTTTCTTGGCATGAATGAGTAATTGGAAAGCCAGCATAATCAAAGTAATTTCATCCATCATGTACAGAAAGGGAAATAGAATTCAGGTTATTAAGGTGGCATGAAACTGCTTTTTGAATGTATGTACATATTTCTTCCTAGGGGCTAGATAATGTTTCCCATTTTTATTTCTAAAAGGAGTTATGGAAAAAGACAGCTGAAAATAAAACAGAAGCTATGATCTCAAAGCAAAACTAGAGTAATTCATTAAAGACAAGAAAGATTTTAGTTTCCTTTTTAAAAGAATAAGCTCACAAAACAGAACACATGCTTTTAGCCCCTGAGGTTCACCCTGGCCGTGAGTCAGCAATGCTCCCCATGGCCTCTGGCAAGGGCAGGGGCTGCCCTCAGAGGCAAACGAGACCCTGAGTCCATCAGACTCTTCATCTGGGGGAAGGAATCACATAACTTATTTTTGGGTTTCACAATTGCCTCGGTGTGTGACCTTCTGGAGTTTTAGGAAAACAAATAAAAGAAGAGGAAAAGAGAACCTCTCTGCTGTCAGGGTAAGAGAGATGGAGAAAGAGCCAAGGAAGGCCAGCAGAGGAGAATTAGATTGCTGATGTGGAAGACGAGGAAGGAAGTTCTGGAAAGGAAACCACCAGAGAAAGGCTGTTGATCTAGGCTGGCTAAGTCTTAGAAAGATTAATTTTCCTTATACGATAGTTTTTTTTTTTTTTTTTTAAACTGGGTTGGCTTTCACTAACTCCTGGTGAATTTAAGCTAAGGTTACCTCCAAAGCCTTATTTGCCTCATTCTTTTTAAAAACCCTAAGATGGAGAATTTTCTTTGCATTGGAATAAAATCTCCAAAATTATAGAAACTTTGTCCACAGATGTGTCTCTAGCACCTAACACAATAGTAAGTGGTCAATAAAGAACTTTTTTTGGAGACTTTACATCTTTTACATTTACCTGGATAGAGCTGAAATACATTCTTCTTAGTAAAGTATCGCAAGAATGGAAAAATAAATATCCAATGTATTCCATACTAATATGAAACCCATATATAAACAATTGCATGCTCATATGAACAATAAAGTACCAATGTAGTCCAATACAGGAGTAGAGGGAGGCTGGAGGGGAGCGGGGAAGGGGGAGGACGACTGGCAGAAGGAGGGAGGGCATGAGGCGGGATCTCACCTAATGTGCACGTTGTGAGGGTGTATAACACCCCTTGGGTGACGGGCTCTTCTACTAATGGAACTTTACCCTGGAAGGGAGAACAAAGTAACCTAAAAATTGTACCCTCATATTAATTTGAAATATAAAATAAATTTTAGAAAAGAACAAACAAATGAATGTATGAATAAAATAGCCCTTATGGCTCTCTTTCCTCTTCTTTATTATTCTTTATTTAAATAAAAAGGGATTGGAAGCAGTACGGAAAGTAAATTTCAGGAGCTATGATGATTGTGGGGCCCTTCAGGTGGAAAAGTGTGTGGGGGGGAATTGTTGTATTTTCCCAACACTAAATAGACCCAGATTTCTGAGCCTTCGTTGTTCTGTTTCATCCCTCACTATTAGTAGGTACTGCATTCTGTTACCAGCTTATTTAATTACGGCAGCCTTCTCACTTTTCTCCTGCCTACTATTTCTAATTTGCTCCTTCCTGAAAACTAGGAAGAACTGACGATTGTCTAGACTCAAGCAGGGGTGGGGAAATCTGCAGCCTTAAGGCCACGTGTGGCCTTCTAGGTGCTTAAGTGTGGCCATATGACTGAATCCAAATTTTACAGAACAAAGCCTTTTATTAAAAGGGTGCAGGAGAGAAAGATGAAGCTTTTCTTGCCTCCTCTGGTGCTTAGAAAAGAACAATCTTGAAATCAAAAGGCTGCAGGCTGTCCCCCCCCACGTTTGGTGACCTTTTTTTTTTTTTGGTGGTTTTTGGCCGGGGCTGGGTTTGAACCCGCCATCTCCGGCATATGGGACCGGCGCCCTACTCCTTGAGCCACAGGCGCCGCCCCATTTGGTGACTTTTTATGTCTATTTCTAAGTCATGGACATGGGCAAAAATGTTCCTTTTTTTAATTAATAAAGAAAAATAAAAGAGGAGAAAAGAAAGCCATTCATGTAACTTTCCACACGTGTAGCTCCATGCACGAGTGGCAGTCCTTCCCTGGCACACGTACTTGAAACTAGTTTTGGCACTTTTCCTTCAAAGCCCAAGTGCACGAATTCCATGAAGTCTTTCCCAATTCTTTTCATTTTAATTTTGCTTCTCTGCACAACTATGACATTAATTTATTGCTTAATCATGAATTATGGCATACAGTTCCCTAATTGATGTTTGTGGGTTTTTTCCCCCAGCTAGATGTTAATTTCCTTGCAGACAGAAGCCATGTACATATTGTATAGAAATATCCATCTCCCATAGCTCCCCACACAGTGCTCTGTAGCTAGGGGATGTGCTGGGCTTACCAGCTTGTTTCTCACACCAGATGCCCAGGGAAATCTTATACAGAGTTTATATGAGGCAAGAAAAGGAGGTACATGATTCTCCTGCCTGTCCAGTCACCACAGATGCCTAAGGCTGTAGGTTCTTCACTTTGTTCCTAAAAGAGAGGAGGGGAGACGTCTCCCTTGAGAGAGGCAGGGAGCAAGTACAGAATCGTGGACTTTCCATCTTGGAAATTAACATTTGATCCTAAGTCTGGTAACCTTCTCATGACTTCACTTTATCTCAGAGATTCCCAAGCAATAACCATTCAGTATTTAAAACAAACTAACAAAAAACAAACAAACAAAAACAAACTCTGGGACCCAAGAAGAAGTTAGATTATTGTTATTTAACCATGTTTTTAATAGCTAGATATTTTGCATCTGTCCCTGAGGGATGAAACAAACACTAGACATCTTAATTACACATAATGTCACTCTCTCTAACCCATTGCATTCCACAGGGTCCTTAAACCCCATTTAATGAGACTATTTCTGGCTTCTATGTCTTCCTTCTTTCATCCTCACATCATATCTGGCTTTGCAAAAGCAGAAGACTTTTAACAGCACATAAATGAGACACAGAGAGAGAGGAGACTTGACATTATTTCTAAAGTCTGAAAGCTCTATTTGATATTTTATTTTTACAACAAAAGTTTCAGGTTCCCTGTGACTTTATTATTAATGCTTTGAGGATTCATTCATGATGACATAAAGACGACGTAGCCAAAATATAATGGTGTTTGAAACATTTTTAGCTTAGTCCCTTTGCTCTTCTAATTTGTAGACCTCAAAATTATGAAAAAACATCATGCATTTAATTTCTTTTGTTGATACTGGTTCTTTTCTCTTTAACTGCAAGATTAAATTTCAGTATGAAAATTTTGGAATTTTCTGTTCATTGAATCTGGGCTATAGTATTTATGGGAAATTGTCTTTTACTTATTTGTCATTAGGGACATTGAAAACAGTGGAATTTTTAGAGAATTAGGAGTTTTGGACTACACGCCAGCATCATCTGGAGAGATTTTTAAAATTATGGATACCAGGGATTCATCCCGTAGAGATTCTGCCCTCGAAGATTTGTGGCACAGCTAAGGACTCCGGGATTCAGATGCAGGTGGAACAACTGAGTTAGGATTTATTTTGTGGGATTCCAAAAAGAAGGTAAAGATATTTATCAGAAAGAGCCAGATTTTCCCCATAGATCTAAGCTACTTCTTGGTTTTAATTTTTCAGCCTTACTTTAAAGACTCGAGGCAAAAGTCATGTTAACAAAGCTCTCTGCTAGCTTTGTTAAAAGTCATTGTGGTGTCTAAAGGTGTTTTTTTTTTTAAAATATATAACCAAAGAGTAGGTAGTCATTACATTGGGAGAATCATATTCAAATTTTCTTCTTGTTATTTTTCTACAAAAGTAGTTAATCCACTCCAGATAAAATAGATCTGATTCTGCCAACGAGAATAGTGTGAATCATTTCGATTTTCCAAGGACTTTGATGTCAATATTTTGTAAATGTCTTCTTTAAGAACTCTTTGAAGGATACCTTGCAGGGCACCAATCCATCTGATCACTGAGGGTTACTAGAGACAGACCCATCTCATTTTGTCCCTTTATGCCTTTTTGCCTGGCACATAGTTGTTCCTTAAGAAATGTTTTTAAGGGGTGAGTGAATCAAGCATTAAGCCTCCTCTTATTTTACATTGTGAATATCTCTGCTCTTTTAGATTATAACAAATGTAATTTAAGTTTTTTTTTATGATGGTTTAGGCCATCCTGCTGAGCTCTAGTGCCCTCAGGGGTCTGATGGAGCATGTAGGATGTTTTTATTCTGCACTAAATGATCCTAAGCTGCTGTGATTTTTACTTCTTTTGTTCGTCTACCATAGTTATTTCCCCCATCTCCTCCCTTGCTGCTAAGCCATCAGCTGTTACTTGTTACTGTTATTAATGTGTCTCTTCTAGTCCTCTTCTTTTAATTTGCTGCTTTTATTGGGCTGTTCATTTGGAAACCACATCACCAAGCCTGTTAAAATTTCTGAAGAGGAAAGCTGAGCTTGGAGTTAGGTCCCAGGAAACCCTTTTTGGTGCAGTTCATTAACGAGGGCAGGCTTGCGGTGCAGATCCTGGCTGCGTCCAAGTCTCTTTTGTTTGTTTCTTGGTTTTCAGCTGTTTTCCAGTAAAGTGCTAACCAAAGTGCCAGTGTGCCTTCAAAGAGAAGTAAGATTCCTTTCTTCTGCACTCCCATCTCTCCGACTTCTCGGGGATCGAGAGATGGCTGGCAAGCATTTTTGTCTCCATTCTTCTTCTTCAAGAAAGGAATTTGCTTGAAGTCACGGGGAAGCTGATAAAGTATGTGGTGTTCTGAGGTCAAGATCCAGTCTCCCTAGACCCCGAAGGTAAAAAGAGTTGACCGGTATGCATTTGAGTCTTTATGAAGCAGAATAGAAGGAAGGGGTGAACTTAACACGCGATAAAAGTAAGGCGTTCATTTTGTCCTCATTTATTAGTCTCATTGAACAGAAGAGGAAAGGAAAGCCTTTGTTATAATGTGGCCTCAGGGACTCAACTGTACACTGTGCTAACATTAAATTCTACTCATTTTATAACCTCATGGACTCTCCCAGCCCTCCACTCATGGCGGCATTCAAGGTTGGAGAACGAGTCTCCTGGAAATGAGAGTCTCCTTCCCTGATACCTGTCTCTCCTCATTCTCTCCCCATCTCATGGGCCTCTCCTTCTCAGTCTCAAGGCAAATTCCTCTCCCCCTACCTGTCATCTGAACATGAATGTGCCTCTGAGCTTCATCCTTAGCTTCCTTCTTTCCTCTCTGCTTGTATTTTCTTTGGTGATCACATCCTGGCTGTGGGCCGAGCTGATCTGCTTCTTATGAACAACAACAACAACAAAGTTGGGGAGCAAAACCCTGAGGAGTGGTTACACGAGCACCCAGGTCCCTGTGGGGCCTCTGGCGCCCTCCTCAGCCCCTCTGCGTTGTCTGCTTTTATCTTCCCTGCTCTTGCCTAGTTCCTGCCCTTTCTGCTTTGGCTTCTGACCTTGGCTCCTGCATCTTGTATGACCTTTCATATTTGGGTGCTGTTTGGCCTGTTTACCCTGGCTTGAACCTTGGCTTCCTTTGGGCTTTAGACATTTATGTCTAGCTATGTTCTAGACACAGCCACCTGAATGTCTTACAGTTATAGCAAACTCAACGTTTCCAAAATAAAACTATTCATCTGTCATCCCAAGCCAGGAACCTCAGAGTCATCCTTCTTCCCCACATTAACCCAAAACTTTACTTCATGTCAATTTTCTCTCTTGAATATGCTACTTGTTTGTCTCTTGTTATCTATAGCTATATTTGTTTTCTATTGCTGCATAAGGAATTGCCACACATTTAGAGGCTGAGGACAACACTTGTTTATAATTTGTGTTTATGCAGGTCAGGACTTCAGTGTAAACTGAAACTTGCTGGTTTCTAGCTTTTAGAGGCCCCTGAAGGTCTTTGTTATGTGCCCCCCTCCTAGGCGCTGTCATAATATAGCCACTCATGTCTTCAAGGCCAGTGGGAGAATCTCCCTGCCATGTCCATCTCTGACCTCTAGGTACTCTTTTATAGTCTACCCAATGTAGTTGGGTTCATCCAAGACCATTTCCCTTTTGAGTAACTCAAAATCAACTGATTAGGAACTTAAATTACATTTGCAAAATTCTTTCACCTTTGCCATATAGCAAAAGTGAAATCCATCCTATTCACAGATCCCACCCACACTCAAGGAGATGAGACTCAGCAGGATGTGGACCCCAGGAGGCAGGAATCTTGGGGCCATCTCAGAAGTCTGGCTGCCGCAATAGCTCCCACTTCTTGCCTGCATTTTGTAGACTGTTTCACACACATCTTCCTACCTCTTCCTATCCTAGTCTATCTAGCCTCAAAGCCACCCTGTACACTATTAACACAGCAATATTTCTGATGGATAAATGTGATCACTTAATTACCTAGGTGAATTGCTTAAAGTCTTGCCATACAAATACAGGATAAAATGAATTCCTTTATATGCCATAAAGAGTCTTTGGGTTAAACCCTTACTACTTTCCAGAATCATCTCTTGCTTCTTATCTCCCAACACCAAATCCTGTGTGTGCTTCAGCAAGTAGACATGTGTATCCCCAAACACACAGCATTTTTTTTTTAAGTCTTCCAAGCCCTTAACCTGACTGTTCCTGCTTCCTTGCGTTTCACCCTGCACCACGTGTACTGATGGTCTGACTCACAGAGTGCAGGGTTTCTGTTAAGTCTTGTCTCTTCAGTGTGTTTTGCAGATGTGGCTGCCTTTTCTGGCTCCTGCTGCTGTCCCTGCACATCTCTGCTGGTGTCTTCCTCCAGGGTCAAAGAGGAAGTCCCATGTGTCCAGGTGTGTCTGTGATCTGGAGAGACCCCACATAAATGTATTGGCATTGAGGCTAAGAAGGCTCCTGGGGGACAAAAGTCAAACTCTGCCTTTCTGAGGATTTGGGAAGACCCGGTAAATCTGCAGGGCCAGCAAGTGGCCTGGCTCAAGGACTTTCCAAGGAGGGCAGGGAGCCTCCTGGGAGCTTGGATTTATCTCCCAGCCAATCTTTGCACTGGCCTCGTTCCTATGCATCTGAATCCTGCGGTGTGTAAGGGAAATCTGCAATTGCTGCTTCACTAAGTTCTGTAAAATTTCTTATGGGCCTGACACATAGTAAAACACAAACAGGGGAGAGTTGTGTCCTTCTACTCTGCTGCAGACTGTAGGCTGGCCTTGGTACTGAGAAGATTTTGAAGGAGGGAGGGTGAGAGAGACGTGGAATGGTAGTGTGGCCTGGCCTGTCATGCTATGGAAGCTGCTCTGGCAGAGCCACAGAGGGACTCTAAACCCAGGAGAGTGGCAGTGGTGGTCACTGTGACTGATGGAGAGCAGATGCCTGGGGCCTCCAGGAAACACGGAGGCTTTGGCAAGGGGACCCTCTGTGACTAAGTATGCAGACTGGTCAGGCTGGGGGGGAAAGTTACACATCAACTCTCATTTCAAACTGTAGTTGTTATCACACTTATCTCTTCACTGGATGGTATGTTTTTTGAGGACAGACACTGAATTCCCACTCCTTGATGCCTGAAACTTAACAAATATTGGTAACAACGAACGACTCTTTTTTTCACCAAATAGATCTAAATTCTTTATAATTAGAAGCAACTTAGATGTAGAACTTTGAGAACAGAATAGGTCTATGTATTCAGTCTTAGGTAAAAGGCTTTGGGAAGTTTACAAGGTTGTCTGTTGTAAAATTTGAAAATTGTCATATAAAAGTGTATGTTCATGGTATAAAGTAATAAAACGTTTGTTTTGGAGACAACTAACGCCACCCATTTTGGCAGCTCGTCCAGAGGAGCCTCCCTTTTCTCCTATTCCCTGCAGAGTGCATGGTGGGCCCTTGGAGCTAAGACGGGTGGGCAAGGAAGGAAGCAGCTTCAAAGTGGTTCTTGTTTTGACAACTGCTTTATTTGAAAACTACTACATGGATAATCTCCAGGGCCCCCTTCCTGCTTCCTGTGTCCCTGCAGCTGTGTCAAATTGATCATCTTTGACTATGAAACGTGGAACACTTGGAATCACCAGCCTCTTCCATTCCTATCCATGACAGGGAGCGGGGAGGTGAAAAAGCTTTCTTTTATAGGACTCGAAGTTTGGCAAGGTTACAGATATGAGCAGGAGTTCAGGACTGGATGTACAGACACGTTGGTCAGCAAATTTGTGTATGATTAAGTGACTGGTTCCAATGTAATTCCATTAGCCTCATTTTTTTTTTTTTGCAGAAACAATTAGAAAATTCAAATGCTGTATTCATAAATTACATTCGGGACTTAATGGTGGTATTTTCTCCCCAGCTGGAATGCCTCTGTGAGTTGCCCTCTAATTCCCATTTATTTTTCTTTTATACTTGAGCCTAATTCACATGTGGGTCAGTATAAAAGCACTTTGTGCCATCTTTTAACTGTTCAGGTTGCCATTCGTTGAGGTCTAGGGGTCCCGACAGAGTGCCACTCTTCTGACTGCTGATGTTAAAAAAAAGAGCTCTCAGGAAATGTGGCAAAATGGCTAACATTTGAATGTCACCATTCTTTTAAAAATGCACATATTTCAGTGACACTCATACTCAATGACCAAGGCTATTTTTTTTCATCTTGAATGGAATCTTCCAGTGGTTGTGTTGAAGCAAATAATCATATTTCTCTTGCGTGTTTTTATTAAAACAGCATTATTTTCTAAGTCACATGAATTACATACAAAGGCATGGGATAAACATGAGATGCAGCTGATGGTTGTAGAATCATTTGATTCTTATCCTCTTGTATAGTCAACAGTTAACTTTTTTTTTTTTGTCAGTCAGGTGATCAAAACTCTCAGTGCTTGAGAGAGGGTGCTTTTCTTGTATTTTATTTATAGTCGTGTGCCACGTGATGGACTGCGCATGTGACAATGGTCCTATAAGATTATAATGATTCTAGGACTGTGATTTCCTAGTGCCTGTTTATGTTTAGATACTTTTAGATGCACATATATGTCCCACTGCATTCCACTCTGCATAGTAACATGCTATACAGGATTGTAGCCAAAAGCAGAAGGCTGGCCACACAGGATAGGGGGGTAGCAGGTACCGCACGTAGGTCTGTGTAAGCACACTGTATGATGTTCACACAACAATGAGATTCCCCTAAACATGCATTTTTCATAATGTTTCCACATTTTTAAGTAACATTTGATTTTTTTTTTAACCATGTTTCATTGTCAGAAGAAATGAGTTTGGGTACAGTTGGTCGTGGGCATTCAGTTGGCCTCTATTTGATACTTGTTGAATTCATTTCAGGAGTATGTGCTGAAAGTACTTCTCGCCTGGAATTTTTTCATGTGAACTTGAGTTTGCTGAGTCATTTTTGCCAAGCCAGGGAGACTTTTTAGAAGTTAGGTCCAACCAGGGAAAGCATCATGTGAAATAGCCAAGAGGTAGCCGGTCATGATTGACCTTTGGTCATGATTAAGACCAAAGATAACTTTCAGTCATATACCTATGTAGAAATATTCCATTTAGTATTTGTTGAGAATTCACATGTCAGGCACTGAGGATGTACGTAGTCTTCTCCCTCAAGAGCCCAAAATATTACTGAATTGGCCCTGATTTTCATAAGGCAATGTGTCATACACGAACACTTTCTCACTTGTGTGCCTTGTGTAGGTCTGACCTGTCTTAGAATGTCATGACCTATCTGGGAACATGATTACAATATATAAATACATTTAAAGTGGGGTCTCACGATTTCAGATAGGTTGAGAGCACAGTTCCAGTGTTTCAATCATACGCCTTGATGAAAATTTTCAACAAAAGCATTCTTACAAAAACCACTACACCCAGCAGGCTGGGCAGGCCCCCCCCCAGGTGTATCCTCTGTGCTTTGAAAGATAAGTAGTTTTGGCTCCTTCAGGTGCTAAATTAATTTATGTGTTTTCTCTGAGAATTTGTGCACTCTATAACCAGAAATCTCTGCGCAGCAGCCCTTGCTGGGAGGAAGCAGTGTGGCTATTTGCTGGGAGAGTGGGCTGGCGGCATCTCACCAAAGGCACGTCTTCCTTGGGAGGGAGCAGAAGACATTTCCCCAATCCTTTTTGTCAACACAGTAGGAGTTATCAGGATTTCATTTGGGTATTAACTGCTGTGTGAGTTGGGTTTCTCTCTGTTGGAGGAGCTGCTGTTATTGGATTAAAACCACATGGAAGTACTTGGAACCCTGGGGGGGATTTCTCTATCACGTAACAGGGTCATGCTTTTGTTTCTTCTCTTTCCCAGTAAACCCATTCACCAGAGTCCTGTTTGCCAGGTAACTCTAACACTTAACTGAAGGTTAAAGAGAAGCAGGGTGCCTTTCCTATTCCCAGGTGCCAGACCTGTCGGCTTGGAAATTATCCAAAGCCGGATTTGGCTTGCAGATATGGAATAGGACCACAAGGTTATCTGGGGATGTGAAATTCAGGTGTGGAGATATAGGTGAGAATCTCATGAACAAAAAACTCCAGAGAAAACCACATATTCTTATATTCTATAAAAGGGCACCTTATGACTATTCATTCACCCCCAAAGTCTCCTGTAGTTTGGAGTCACTACAGATTTTATATTTTTATACAGCCTCTGGCGGCCTGGGCAGTACCAGGGTGGTTAGAGCTGGAAGCTGCCACTCGCCTCCAGAGCCCGTCTGGGTCTGGGACCCCTGAGGCAGCAAGTTGGCATCCCCCCGGCTCACTGGGCCAAGAAACCAAAAGCTCGGATTCTGACCCCAAAATTGTTCTTCCTGTGCTCAGCCCATAAATCCATCCAGTAAAGGGAAATGTATTCAGATGCCTTCAAAGTTTAGCATCTGCTTCTCGTTGGCTCTTGTTGCCTCAGAAAACATTCCGAAGTTTCTCCTGGATTTGGATGAGACAGGGATGGCATATTTTCTCCGTCTCTCCACAAGCCTGCACCCCACTTGGGGAGCTTCATTTACATGCACATCAGATGCCGTCTGACTGCCTCGGACCCCACCTTTGAGCAGATCTGCTGCCATCCTCACATGCATGCAAACGAAGCTCCTTAGCCAGAGCCCCGCTCTGAAGACGCAAAGAGCAGGCTTTTCTCGAAACTTGTTACTGCGACAATCTCAAACCAGACACCACAATAAGGACTTTTTCTCCTTGCTGGCGTGTGCGCCAGGAGGACGCTACGTAACTTGGTTTTCCAGACGGAGGTAATTTATTTAAACATGGATTATTTGAAAAATGGGAAGGGATACAGGGCTTGATTTTAATCCCTGCTAACATAGAGAAAAGAATGCTCGTGTCACAACTCAGTAAGTGTAAAAATTAAAAAAGGCTGGGACTATTGTTTGAAAACAGGCAAAATAATTAAAATTATTATGGAATAATCACATATCACACAACAACCTCCCACTCTTATGAGCAACAATCCAAAACAGCTCCTCCAAAGCGGGCCCAAGGGCAGAGGTTCTGTATATCATTCAAAGACCATCTGTCGTGCAATTCCTGTAGCGCCTTGCACGATTCTGAGGGCAGGCTGAAATTTAGTCCTGGCAGTTCTCTTTCCATTTGCTAACAAACAGCAGTGATGGCAGATAAATATGGCAAACAATAGGCGTTTGTAATGAACTGGAAAGGGATGGGGAGTTTTGGAACCAGCACCAAAATAAGAAGTTTTGGGTCCTGTGCTGGGCTCTTGAGACCCCCAGGGCTAGTTCCTGCCATGTGGCAGCTCAGACAGACATCTGCAGGCCGAGTGAGGCTTCCCTGAGCTCAGCCAAACTGCTAAGGGCCTGATTTAAATAAAGTTCTTTATTTCCCCTTAAAAAAATTAATAATCACAAAGACTCAGAGCTAGGTTTTTCTTGTTCCAGGAAACTCATGCATTGCAAATAGTTCTGAAAGCTTACTTTTTAGCTTGCAATCTTTTCTTTTATTTGGAGGCTGCGTCTTCCGACCCTTAGACTCTGCTCACTCATGGTGTTCTCATGTGATGCCTTATTTGGTATACTGAGGCCATTAGAGCATAATCTTGACAATTATCTCAGATACAGTGTTTTAGAAGTATAAATATGAGATTTGATTGTTTAATGTTGAATCAAGGGGACCACAATATTGTTAGATCAACCTTCAATCATTACAGTTATTATTTTATTTTATTTTTTAGAGACAGAGTCTCACTTTATCTCCCTCGGTAGAGTGCTATGGCATCACAGCTCACAACAAGCTCCAACTCCTGGGTTTAGGCGATTCTCCTGCCTCAGCCTCCCGAGTAGCTGAGACTACAGGTGCCTACCACAACGCCCGGCTATTTTTTTGTTGCAGTTTGGCTGGGGCTGGGTTTGAACCTACCACCCTTGGTTTATAGGGCTGGCACCCTACTCACTGAGCCACAGGTGCCACCCCAATCATTACAGTTTTAATTCACATATTAGTACTACCTGAGGAACTCCAGATGAAAGCTGATGTTTTGAATGCTCAGAGTAATCAAAAATTCTGACCCAGGTTCTTCTTTAAAATCATTTGTTTGTCATCTTTCTCTGAACTATATCTATATGAGGTCTGACCATGAAATTCACAAACTTATCCTAGAAAAAGTGCTAAGTACCTCACTGCTAAATATCACTACAGCCATCTTTGACGAACTCCCCTTGTGAAGCTATGCACTGATTCCAGCACCCAGTCCAACCTTCAATGTGATTTTGGCACTTTCTTTCTGGAATGCCACCAGCGCTGTCATTATATTCTCCTTGATATCCTGAATGTCATCAAAATGTCTTTCTTTCAATATTTCCTTTTTCTTTGGGTAAAGAGTCACTGGGGGCCAGAACAGGGAGGGTGTTTCAACACAGCTATTTATTTCATGGCTAGAAACTCCCTCACAGACAGTGCTGTGTGAGCTGGTGCATTGTCATGATGCAAGAGCCATGCTTTTCTCATGTTAAGATGATTTTCCTATTTCTCCGTCAAGATTTACTTGATCTTCTATGCTTCTCACAGTCAAGTTGATGATTTTGATGCACAATTCGATGAATTTTTACAATGTTTTTATCAGTTCTGCTTGTTACTGGCTGCCCTGACCTCTCTTCATCAGTGACACTTTCTCTCCCTTCAGAAAAATATTTAATCCATTCGTATATTACTGTTTTCTTCATGGCATTGTCCTCATAAACTTGGACTAAAATGTTCCTGATTTCACTTCCACTCCTGCCAAATTTAACAAGAACTTTAATGTTTGCTCATTGCTCTAATGCTAGCTTTGACATTCTCAGGATGGCACACAAAAACACAAAACAACAATAATGAATGCCAGTCATGAACACAGCTGTGAGACACTGATATACCAAGGTTGTGAAACCTTACTGAGCTGTTTGTACAGTGCTGCCAACATAAGCGCATGGTGGCAGGTTTGAGAACTTACTTTTCAGACCTCGTATACCCACCAGGCTCTCAGGCTCATGGTACCAGCTCTCTACACCCCATCTATGCCCTCCCCCCTCCATTTCTCTGTCTGTCTCTCTCTACACACACACATATGCACACATGCATGCACACACAGAGAATTCACTACTTGGAAGTATTCTCTGGAAAAATTCACAGCAGGCTCAAGAATGGATCACATAATGAGTAGAGAACAGTGTTATTCGCAGCAGGCCAAGAACAGAATCTTTAATAATTTTAACTTCTAGTTGAAGTAAGCAAAGGCTTATCATATAGCTCATCTTGTAAAATTAACATTTTATACCAAGGAGGACTCTTGTCTACTCTGATAAAAACCCATGTGGATCTTGAATAGCAAGGCTGTCTTAGATGTGATATATGGACTGTGGGGAGGGGTGGCATTTGTGTTCATCACAGTTCAGGCCATTTACAGGAACTACAGTGGGTGGATGTGGAGAAGTTTGGGAGCAAATTCTGGTTCTCTGTTACTGAGGTCATTAAAAGGCAGCAGGATGGTGTGTGGTGCTCTTTCTCCACTGCCCTCCCTGCCCATTTTGGCTCTCACTGGCAACTCTGCCTGAGTGCTGTGCTTAGGCCCAGTGTGGTAGCCCCAGTGCCGGGGGTGTTGTAGTTCAAGCAGAATTTTATTTCCACCAGTATCTTGGAGGGAGCATAATTTTAAACTCAAAACAACTGAAGTGGTTTAAAAATTTCTGCACTTACAAACTTAGCATTTAGAGCCCATAGAGGACCTAGGAGGGTTATTTACTTTATAGGTGAAGTAAACTGAAACCTGGAAAAGATACATGCTTTCCCTGACTCGTCCAGGAGAATAACCAGGACTTTATTTTGGGTTTTCCAATCCTAGGTCACAGTCGGGGCTTTTTTGGTCAAAGCATACTGCCCCTTCAGATCTTGGTTATAGAGGTCACAGAATCGAACTGTGCTTGGTAATTTAAAGTGCTATACTAGGTTGTAGAATCATGGAATCAGAAGTCTGAAACACCTACCTTTAGGTCAATCTATGCCAGTCTAATGGCAGACAACTAAGACTTCCCTTTAGTCTTTGTGGAAAAATCCCGGGGCCTGCTTATAGCTCCATTTACTGTGAATTGGTATTAGTTTAATTGGTTTTGCATGTTAATAATCTATTTACCTATCTGGTTGTCAGAAAATAAGTATACTTTGTGTTACCTTAGTCCTAAAATAGTTGGTTTTTCCTTCCCTTCAATGCACACACATATATATATATATATATTTTTTTTTGTATAGGGTGAGGGAAAATCCTGTCAGTATGGGATAATTTTGCCACATATAATTTCTTCCCTATCCAGTGTTGGGTTGGTGCCAGCCTGTAGCAGCTCCTGAGAGCCAATTTTTGTCAGGAATTTTGCAAGTCAGTTGTTAAACTGTTGGCAGCTTTAAATTGACCATGGTGTAGTATTTACACCACAGAAATTGACAAACATTATAAATCAGGGCACTGCCTCCCCAAAGAGCTGGTTGTTCAACATTTAACAGGATATCACTGCTCTCATCCTTGTTTTCCTACCTTTCCTGAGACCAATACGGAATTAAAAGAAAGGTTAGGGTTCAATACTCCTACTGCTGGCGAATGCCAAGTGAGGCAAAGATAAACAACTGCGGAGCAAATCTGGGCTAACTGCACTATCATTCTGACAGCGTTATTGCTTTCATCACCATTACTGGTACTGGTGACTAAATTGGAGATGTGTAGAAATACTTATTTCTAGATCTTTCGAGAACTGTCTCATTACTAATATAGACAATATTTTACTTTGCTTGAAATATATCTATGTATTCTATCGGGAAGAAATTTATTCAGAATACCAAATAAATTTCCCACATCTCCATATACTATCTGTGGGTTATTACTGTTTCCTTCTTTCAGATGAGAAGATGAAGCCCCAGGTTATGTTAGCACTTGAGAAAAGAAATACCTAAACTGAGTGTGTCTTTACAATTCAACCAATTCAGAATACACTTATCAAGGGTCTGTTATGTCTAAGGCACTGGACTGTAATAGCCCGACTAAATTAACAATGCTAGGCATATCCCCATGTCTTCCAGTTATTTTTCTTATAATTCAAAACAAATTCATGTACGTTTATTTCCTCCACAATGAGAGCTGAGCATATTGGCCATCCATTCACGAGCTCTCATCTCTGAAGAGGACTTCAGAACCTTCACAGCAAACCAGAGACAGAAGATGCTATGTTCTCAGGCCAGAACCGAGAGGATTAAACAGCAGTCGGTGGCAGCTGGTCAGTTTACCAGACAGTTCTAACGTGGAGATGTTTCTAAAAAGAGAGTGGAGATTTTCCATTCTGTTCTGGGAGCTGGCCTGTGCTTCCAGGGCAAATGCAGGATCCATTTCTGCTAGGCATAAGTCAGACTAGGATGCACGTTGCAAGCAGATGCTGTTAAAAGCAGACTAGAAACCGTGACGCGCCAGAACCCCTGGATAGGGAAGTCAAGACACCGAGGAGGGAGTGTGAACATCAATGCCAGGTCAACTGCTAAGTCAGCACACCTGGCTAGTAAGTCTGCCATTCCCTGAAAACCTACGTGTGCACCTCTGAGTTGTGTTTTATTTCATGATGCTTCCTGTCCTGTCCTCTGGTTTCAGTGCAAGTGACTGGAGTGGGTTATCTGAGCATTACTGTTCCTTACAAAGATGATGTATGAGGCCAGGCACAGTGGCTCATGCCTATAATCCCAGTACTCTGGGAGGCTGAAGTGGGTGGGTTGCCTGGGTTTAGGAGTTCTCCTCAGCCTGAGCAAGAGTGAGAGCCTGTCTCTAAAAAATAGCTGGGCGTTGCGGCAGGTGCCTGTAGTCCCAGCTACTTGGGAGGCTGAGGCAAGAGGATCACTTCAGCCCAAGAGTTTGAGGTTGCTGTGAGCTATGACACTGCAGCACTCTACCAAGGGTGACAAAGTAAGATGCTGTCTGAAAAAAAAAAAAAAAAAAAGAGGTCATCTATGAGATCTCTTCCTTTCAAAAGCAGTGACAATCCTTTCCCACCATAGGAAGTCTGTATTTTAACTTCTGGCAGTATTTTACACTGAAAAGCATCCAGTTACAATAGAGGAGGATGGAATTTGGGTTCTAGTTCTGTTATGGATGGACTGGTCCCTGACACCGGCAAATGATCTACTCATCAGAGTCTCCGTTAACTCACCCCTAAAGGAGAGTAAAACTCAATGAGCTGTATGTACGACAGTCTAGAAATTCTTGAATACCACCATTTGAGAGCCCCTCTCTTCTCCTCACCTATATTTTTTTTCTGTGGTGAATTTATGTTTACTTTTTCTAAGCCAATTTTAATATTTTAAATGAAGCTTTCCTAATTTATAGCCATAATTCCTAAAGAGTGGTCCCCAGGCCCACAGCACCAGAATCAATCACACTGGAAGACGGTAGAAGTGCAGTCCCCAGGCCTGACGCTGGAGCTGTTGAATCAGAAACCCCTCTGGGGTCTCAGCAATCTGTGTTTTCACAAGCTTTCTAGGTGATTCTCTAGTTTTAGAGAGACAGCTTGAGGAATGAGTATAGAGGAAGACTATCAGGCCATATGGAGAAGAGCTGTCTCAAAATTCCTCAGGCTGTCAAGGCCAAAGTTCTCTCTAAACCTAAGCACCTTTATCCTAGAGGACAGTTGGCAAAAAGTCTACGAGGTACCAGTTTGCAGAGGTGAAGAGTCTGATTCTTTGGTTATTATGGTGAGTTATTATGGTAAAGACCATGAAAACACGTGCAGTAACTTTTACAGGTAAGTGTTTTCTCCTCATTCTCTCATTTGAGGCTTGGAGCTGGCAGCTGGGGTGCTGAGGAAGAGCGTCTATGATGCTGTCTCTACACGAGGTGTTAGCACCCTGACGGCCCGGCTTCCCTTTGAGCAGAACTGCAACCCCTGCCCCAAGGCCACGTTTCCTGGGGGTGTGATGGCCAAATCCTTACCAGTGCCGCACGCAGATTCTGCTACGCTCTCAGGTTTGCGTCAATGATTTTCTTGTGGGGAATTGTGGACCCAGCTGACCAATAATAGAATAACAGTGTATCTTAACCAGTGAAGATTCCACGAAGGAAATAATTTTCACACTGAAGTCACCCATCTCCATGACCAAACAACCACAAGTGTAGATGGAAAGGCTCTTGTTCTGTGGCTCATGGGTGAGGGAAGCCTGCTGACTGGGAATTACTTGCACCACAAGTCAGAAGGGGCTGTGAATTTGTGTGACATACGGCCTTGGGCTCTTACTCTCGTGATTGGCAGGTCACACTCTCTGATTTTTTGACTAAGGCCTGTCACAGTTGAACAGACGGCTAGTGAAATGGTTTTCACTTCACTGAGGGCTGTGCCACAGGTCACCCAGGGCTGCCACCCGAACGGTGATGAACTGCTGCGGCGTGTCTTGGTTAAGGACAATGTTTAGACAAGTTTCAATCGACTGTGTGTTGTTGCTGGATGAAATGGTTGCCAGATAGACTAATGGAAAAGACAGGAAATATTGTAAAATGTAGATATTTGCTAAAGCTGACAAAATGATGCATTATCTACTCGCTTACATAGAAGTTAAAATCACACCTTAGTAAATAGAAGAAATACATGTGTCTAAAATTAATTAAGATTCTCATTAATGGCAATTTATGGAAGATCTAGAAAATCAGGAGTATCTTTCAGTATCTTTTCTTTGATCTGATTTAATGGAATGAAGTCATTTGGCTACAAACCTCTGCAGAGTGTCTCAGGGCTGTACACATCACACAACAGTACATATTCATTAATGCAAATATACATTTAATTGTCCTTGAAATGAAATTAAATAGCATTTAGAAATGAATAAATCCATAGCCTTTAGGATTATTCATAGTGACATCTCTTAATTGTGTGTGTGCGTGTGTGAGAGACAGAGAGAGAGTGCAAGGAAAGAGTGAGCCAACCAGTTTATTCTCATCACTAATGGTCTTTGACGATTCAGGTGAAGGATGTAGATTATTCCGGCAAATATTTCAATGTTACTACTTGACAGAAGTTGGCATGGTGAGATGGTAGGAAGCCTGATCTTTGTGCATGCTTTTCTTTCTTTCTTTCTTTTTTTTTTTTTTGTTGAGACAGAGTCTCACTATGTCACCCTTGGTAGAGTGCTGTGGCGTCACAGCTCACAGCAACCTCAAACTCTTGGGCTGAAGTGATTCTCTTGCCTTAGCCTCCCAAGTACCTGGGACTACAGGTGCCTGCCACTGTGCCTGGCTATTTTTTGTTGCAGTTGTCATTGTTGTTTAGCAAGCCTGGGCCGGGTTCGAACCTGCCACCCTTGGTGTATGTGGCTGGCGCTGTAACCACTGTGCTACAGGCATCCAGCCTGTGCATACTTTTCTTAAAAAATACCTTCCTGGGCAGCACCTGTGGCTCAGTGAGTAGGGCGCCAGCCCCATATACCGAGGGTGGTGGGTTCAAACCCAGCCCCGGCCAAACTGCAACAAAAAAATAGCCGGGCGTTGTGGCGGGCGCCTGTAGTCCCAGCTATTCGGGAGGCTGAGGCAGGAGAATCATGTAAGCCCAAGAGCTGGAGGTTGCTGTGAGCCATGTGATGCCACGGCACTCTACTGAGGGCAGTAAAGTGAGACTCTGTCTCTAAAAAAAGAAAAAAAAACAAAAAAACCAAAAAAACCACCTTCTTTCCCTCTTTCTGTTTTTGTATTTTACTTTATTATTATTTTTAAAATTTAACCTTGGTCTTCAAATTTATTATGGAATGTGATTACAAAAACAGAAAATAACATCAAATCTAATAACATTGGTGAAACATTTCTTTAAAGGGATTAAAAAATCTAAAACCACAGAAATGGAAGTATTACCTTTAAAATCTTCATTTTACCCTGCTTCGGAGAGCTCATTGATTTTGGAGCGTGGTCCTGGATGCATCAGGAGGTACCACAGGGTCTGCGCCTCATAGGACGCCAGGTTCACAGGGTGATAAAAGAGCGAAATGCACGGAGAAAAGTATATATTCTGTCAAAGTAAAATAATTCTGTGGAAATAGTCATCTCTGCCCTAGTCTGTCGGGTTATTCTTCTTTTTAATTTCAATTCTTTCTTTTCTTTTTATTCTTCACAATTATTGACAGAGAAAAAAATAAAAATAAAGCTTTGACATCAGTATTTTTTTTTTGAGAATTAATGTAATTTTTTATTAAGATAGTATATTCTTAGTTAAATACACGAGAATGGTTGGACATCAGTATTTTTAACTTTCTGGGTGAGTTGCTTGTACACATCATAATTAAAGACCAAACACTGGCTAACGTCCACCTAGTAAAAAGGCAATTGGCAAATTCATTCAACAGAGTACTTTTTAGTTTATTTAATCAAGCAAGTCAATTATATTTGCTTTTATTATGTCCTGAAAATGATAATTAATTTGAATTTCCCTAAATGGATTTCAATGTAATTGCAGTTCACAATAGGAATCCAGGTACCATCAGTGTTTCCTTATGGTGAGACTTTTCTTAACTCAAAACCAACAAATGCTCATCCTTCATATTAAAAGTTTAAACAAAGCCTACATTTGTGAATGGTTGCTTCCTGACAGGATGCTGTTCATTAGCAAGTGGTTTTACACAGCATGTTTGTCTGACTCTGTTATTTTTTAGAGTTTATCGCCATCTGAAATCTACCCCATCCCTTCGTGTATGGGTGGCCTTTGTCCAGAATACTTCCTGCTTGCCATCTGCCCACCTGGTCTATGAGTGGTTTTTTTCTCTGGTGTTCATTCTAAGCTACATTTTCTCAGGCATTTTGCTCTCAGCTGTGTACATATGAGATCAAATGACAAAAAGGTTGAAAATTCTGCCACCAAGTAAACAAATGCCTCAGCTGGCTTACTGAGTAAATTAGTTTTCTCTAAAAAGCTGAATTCTATATCAAAGTGGTTATGGACACGGACACAGCCTGACTGTAGAGCATCAGAGGAAAGATGTGTCTATTCCTCTAAAAGCTGTACCTCACCACAACCTTGAGTTCTGTGATCAGCCAAGTTGTGGCTGGTACTTTCCTCCTGAAGTCACCTGTGCTCCCAAAGTGGACACAGAGGGTATGTAGAGAATCCTATCACCTGCTTCTTTGGATTTTATTCAATTAGCAGTAAGGCTACTTATACCCATTTTTGCTGTAGAGTTCACAGGAAAGATTAGACATTAACATTTAAGGGTCTTAGTGAGTTATGTACATGACATTCTAGTTTTTCATATTCCTGGGAATTTTAAGTTATGAATTTCTAAGCAACCTGGGAGCAGTTCAATAGCTTTGCCGAGTTGCGTGGTGTTAAGTGAAAATTATTGGCAATTCCTGGCTTGTATTGATTTCAAATATTAAAAATTCTGCAAGCTTTTTTTTCCTACTGTTTAACCCCTCTATCTTTTTGGGTGACTAGTATACTAGTCTTCCAAATTCTGACCTAGTTCCTGAGACAATTGATGAGATATTTTCCTTGAAAGTTCTTTTTGAAGAATAGTCTATACTTACGCATCTTAAAATATTTTTCTTACTACAGAATTAAAATGTATTATAGATAATATAAATTAGCAAAGAGAAGAAACTAAAAACCCTTATTCTCACCTTCTACAGATAAGCCCTCGTAGTTTTTTGAGGGATTCACTTGTAGACATTTTCCCCTATGCACAGAAAAAGCTTGTGTTAAGGAGCTAAAGGGGTTAAAAGAGAAAGAGAGGATTATTTCACTTCTTGCTTACATTTCCAGTTCCCTCCAGGTCCCCTCTTTAACAGACTGTCTCTGGAGTGATTCAGGATGCTGAAGCAGTTGATCGCTGAATAAATCTTCCCTGACTCTGAAAATGTTACAGTATTATACAGAGCACACGGCATGGGTTGCAGCTGAGCTGCTCTGTGGCCAGAGATGATCTCTGGGTAAAGAAATTGCCTGGAATCACCCAGGGGAGTTTGCATTTCAGTAGCGAAATAGTGAGTGCAGGAATGGAATTGAACGACTTGCTCATGATTTGGGCCGTGCAAACGCTTAAGCAAGGGCTGGTGAAGTGTAAGAGAAAAGCAATCTCACTGTCTTTTGATTCAAAGAAGAGAAGGACATCTTATAAGTGTCACTCAGTAGAGAGCCCAGAAATGGGCCATTTCAAATACATCACCACCAAGCTGCTGGCAGGATGGAGTGTCCCGGAAGCCCCGTTTCTCTTGGAGCCGCCCTGAACAGGAAAGCCATGTAGCATGAGGTAACGTCTGCTTCCGAAGCTCAGGGCTTCAGATGTCGGCCCGTCCTCTGGGTCAGAGCTGGGCTGTGGGAGATGGGGAGTGATGTCTCCGAATATATTCTCCTGGACATGTATTTCCACAGCACGTGAACAATGAGAAATCAGTTTTTATGCTTGGATGTAAGGGAGTATTTTGATGTCACTCTAGCCATCAGCAGCATTTTGAAATATAACCCTCCAAACTATGAGCTACTTGTCTTATTCAATTTTGTCTTTTCAGTGCTGAGGCAGGTGCCTGGCACATATTAGGTGCCCAATAAAAGATTACCGAATGACACAAGGACTGAAGGTGTGCAGTTAGCAGTGACGCAGCACCAGCTACGAGGCAGGAAGGGCATGGCCGTGTCCAGCAAGAGACACTTTTGCAGGGCATTTCTGCTTCACGAGCCAACCAAAGCAGACACTTAAGATTTTTGCAGTATGATCCACTGAGGTGTCAGCCTGTCAGCCTCAGTTCACCACACAGATGTGCTTCCCAGGGGTGCAAGGCGGGGGAAGGAGTGGGAGCGGGGGCTCGGAGTATTAAATGCTCTCAAGGTATATGCCTGTGGATGGAATATTTGTTTCCTTATACACACACCTACATTGTCCTATACACAATTTTCTTGCTTGTGAAAGCATTTGAACTTGAGATCCTTGGTGTGGTGCAGAGATTCCTTACATACTAATATACTGAATCTGATTCTTGGTGAGAGGTGAGACAGGAATTAATAATTTCAAAAATCTCTCCAAATGATTTGGATATGGATAGTCTGCAGCTAGGCATTGAGGAACCAATGGTATAGAGAAAGGGAGAATGTGACTTTGCCATTTTTCTATAATTTATGTGAACCATTTAGTCTTAATGTCTAATTACTATGCAGTGCTGTAACAATTACCACATGTATGTTGTTAACTGTGTGCCCGATTAACTTTATTACAGGTTGAATCTGAAATAGCAGTAACTGTTTCTACATGGGGTCTCAGTCTTTAGAGATTTTATGAGCAGATTATTAGAAACATTAAAGAGAGTGCAGTTTTGGCCAAAATTCAGTATTATGGCTTTTGTAAATTTTCATACATATATCTATGTGGAAAGTTAAGCTGTTAATAATTTGTCATGACTTCAAAAAATCTTTTTTAATCTGGTGGAATATTGTTATTATCCCTATCATGATAGATGAATTTTTATTTCTTTGTAAGGAACTTTGGAAAAAGGGAAAAATCGATCTGAAAGTTTGCAGAATAAGCAAAATTTTCTTGTGATGGCAGTATCTTCTCTCCTGGGATGTGGGTGATCTAATATCAGGACATACTCTGGTGTCCATCGGCCTGCCTAGTGATTATTGGGCATGGCCAAGAAAGCTTGAACCAGAATCTGTCTTGAATTGAATGATCTATGCCAAGAAAAGAAAGGACATTTTGTTTTTGACAGTCTCTATAAATGACCAGAGGTTTCTCCTATTTAATCTCAGGCCTTTTGTACTTGGGGGATAATTTACAGCATGATAGGACCCTTTTTAGCAAAGGTCTTGAAGTTAAATTTTAGCAAGTTAGCACCATATTGTGCTATTCCAGAAAAAAAAATAAGTAAGAAATAAAAAGAGAAAAGTCAAAGGATAGTAAGGACAAAACAATTAAACTATGAAGCCAATTTGGGGAGAAAATTTATTATTTTAAAATAATTATTGAGGAAGACAGTGTCCCTCTGTATGCAGGTGATAGGATGGTGAGTTGGCCCTCACCTTCAGGAGTTCACAATTTGACAAACTTTCCTCGGGTCCAGCTACCACCCTATAATCAGCAGGACTCTCTCTTCCTGAATTACTGAGTCACTCATTGGTGGTGGCCCCATTAGCTTTGGTGAAGGGCTTAACTGAACCTAGTTCATGCATCAGCTTCTCTGTGGAGCGTATTGTGATACCTCCTGTCCATATTTTGTCTTGCTCTTTGCCCTCCTAATGATTTAGGGTGATTCCTTGCCTGCTCTCTTAGCTGTTTTGCACATTTCCTTCTTCTCTCCCCTAAGAGAGTGCATGTTTCTGGAGGTGTGGAGAGAAATTTTCCCCTTCTTTCATTCTTTTTTTTTTTTTAATTAAATCATAGCTGTGTACATTAATGCGATCATGGGGCACCATACACTGGTTTTATAGACTGTTTGACACATTTTCATCACACTGGTTAACATAGCCTTCCTGGCATTTTCTTAGTTATTGTGTTAGGACATTTACAGTCTACATTTACTAAGTTTCACATGTACCCTTGTAAGATGCACCACAGGTGTAATCCCGCCCCTTCTTAAATTCTTTCAGCTCCTGTTCTGGGGCTGTGAACATGGGGGTAAAACTGGCAATGAATACCAATTGAATAAACAAGTGCTCATCTTTCTAAAAGGCCATTGGGGATAGTCAATGCATTCTTATTATAACAGACTTAGAGGACTGGATTGGGGGGTGGTGGTAGGGGTGGGGTACTGCTTTATGAATTCTCCTGTTCACATTCATTTAATACAAAACATTCAATGTGGTTGAGTCTTCACTTGCTCATTAAGGATCCGATGCCTGGAATACTAGGGAGTGTGTCACTTGCTTCCAAGAAGAGGTGTGACTTTATAGACAGTTCACTTCAGCTCTCTCTCTGCCTGGGCTTCCTCCTCCATTAAATGCAGGTGCAAGAATAGATAACCTCTAAATTTCTGGTATTCTCTAAGATTTCATCATTTTTCGATGTTCTGAGGTCTCTGTTATGATCACGAATGCTCATTAAATAGTCCCATAGCTGTCTGTGGAAGGTGTAAAAATGGAATTCGTCATCCTTTTAAAATATTCCATTCCTAATAAATAATTTTTATTGTTGTCATTGTTTATTTTGGACAAAATGACAAAAAAATTATCTGGTAAAAATGGAGTGTTTGGATCAATGAAGGCTTTATCCAAATGGAGGATTCAAAAAAATAGAGATATTTTTAAACAATCAAGAATGCCCTTCTCCTATTTTTAATGAACATTATTCTATAGCATTTTTATAATCATGCTTTAAAATTTTGTTTCTAATTTAAAAAAACTCAGTGTTATAGAGCTATAAAAGGTAGAGAGATGAAAAAAGAAGCAAATGTCTAGAATAAATATATGTTTTTCCTGGCAAAAATTATAGACAGTATTATGAATGTTCTGCCCGATTAACTTCTGATTATAACATTCTAATTGGAAAAGTCCTTCAGGTAAAACAGGACAAGCTATGGTATAATAGGCTGAGAAGCATGGCTTCATGTACATAGTCAGGCAACCATATTTAAAGGTGCTTCAGAGTGCAGAGTTCTGGGTGTGGGACTTTCTGGGGATTTGTAGGGAGACTTTAGGAGTTGAATAGACGGTGTCCTCATAGCATTTACCTGGTGATGTAGAACATGCATTTCCTATATAAGTATGTAATACCTGTATTATAGTTATTGCTCTCTCTGTCTCTATTTGCTGAATAAATAGACCCATCCAACCAAACTCCTATTTTAAAAAGCAAAATATAAAATGGTAGCCTCACAATTTCTTTCCCAAAATAATTTTCAAAATTCTATTTACCCTGAAAATTTTACAGTGGCTGTCTGGACTTTGAACTCAGTGCTGGACACTCTGATAATTCCTGGTCCTCTCAGATATTTTTTTTCTTGGCTGAAAACAACACAACGTTTGCCTGAAGACAAGATCTTTGAGTTGTCTTATGACTACAGATCCCTTTAAAAACCCATCAGAACAAGAAGAAAACAGAGCCAAGATACTTGTAAAACATATTTCTTTTAGGCCTTGGGCTTGAGTTTATTTTCAAGTCCGTCTCAAAATTTTATATTTAATGATGGTCATTTTACTTTGTTCCAAAAAGCATTTAAGGTTTCTCTGTGTTCTCTATTTTTAGTTCCTAAGTGGAACTAATTTGAACAAATCAACCAGATAGCACAAAGTGGTCCTATCTTGAAAATATGGCAAGCAACCAGCTTTCCAGAAATTAAGAGGGTGCTGAAAAGCCTTTGGAAGCTGGAATATTTTCCCCCATTGACCCTTCTATTATCAGATTTCATTAGAATCACTTCTTTGGAATCTTCTATAGACAGGCAGTTTAACTGGGTTAAGATGTTACCTGGGAGAGGTGCCAAATAAACTAATCTGTGTTAATGTGTTATAGATCTGATTAATTCATGGTTGCAAACACAGTGCCTTGGAGACCAGGCCAGTGGCTTGCGTGTGGCTGCAGACTTGGAGTGCTGGAGTCTATGATTTTAGTGAGTCCTGGCCTGTTCTGTAAGCTAGCCATGGCTCAGCCCCCATAAGTGTAAAAGACCAGGGTTCTGGCACCCAGTTTGCCCAATTTTTTAAAAAATATTAATATATGAAACATTTTTATTTTAAAATGTTGGTAATTCAGAATTTTTGAAAACACTGGTGATCTTTAAAAAATCTCTCTGGCTACTCTGGTTTGGCTGGACTGGTTGGCTCCTGATTTGCCACCTTTGAATAAAGTGCACCCTGGGAACCAGACGGAGTGGAAAGTCTCACGCCCGTGTGCAAGGAATTCAGATTCCACCCATCTTCAGTGTTCCATTCATTTACCCAGTGTGATGTAGCATGTCTTATACCAATCTCTTGTTTGCTGTTATAAAATACAAAATGCAAAAATACAAAAATCTCTTTTTAGGTAAATTTTAGGTCAAACTACTTCATCTCTGGGTTTTGCAGAAATTTTTAAAAGAAGATTTTTTTTTTTTTTTTTTTAGAGACAGAGTTTTACTTTATTGTCCTCGGTAGAGTGCCGTGGTGTCACAGCTCACAGCAACCTCTACTTCTGGGCTTAGGCGATTCTCTTGCTTCAGCCTCCCAAGTAGCTGGGACTACAGGTGCTTGCCACAACACCTGGCTATTATTTGTTGCAGTTTGGCCGGGGCTGGGTTGGTACCCACAACCCTTGGAATATGGGGCTGGCACCCTACCCACTGAGTCACAGGTGCCACCCTAAAAGAAGATTTTAATCTACAAAAGAAAAACACACAAACAGCATCTTCCTTGAGAATTTATCTCTACTCAAGGACCCAGCCTCTTCTTTTTTTTTTTTTTTTTTGAGAGAGAGATTGATTTTAGAGCATCTCAGAAATGCTTCTGAGTGAGATCTGACCTACAGCGTTCCTCTTCAGATGGAGAGTGGTTTCGCACAACTCAGTGGAAAGACATAGGCTCTGGGGACAAACAAAACCAAGCTCCTGAAATTTAGGGTCCTGTTTCCTCAACCATTAAACCCACCTCACAGGGAGGCTGTGACAATTAAATGAGCTAAAGGGTGGGAGGGGACAATCCCAGCAGCTGGCAACAAAAAATGGCAGCAGGAAGGAGTCAATGTCAGTCCCTTCCTTACATCTAGAAGGTTGAAGAGAGAGGCAATGGCTAGGCCAGGAGACTGCAGCAAGTGGAAGCTTGTGGCTAGGACACAAGGAAGGGGACCAGCTGGCGGAGACTGAAACATGCAGTCTTTCCCCTTTACAAGAAGCAGGCAGCCTGCAAAGCTCTTTCAAACTCACTGCAGACTGTGTGGGTTTGTATCCTTGCTCTGCCACTTATTATACAAATTAATTGTGTAATTTTAGGTAAATTATTTTCTTAACTTCTTCCTCTGTACAACAGAGATAATAAAGGGTTGTGATAATGATTAAACATGAGTGTTTCCACAGAGCCCAGCCTATAGTAGATGCTCAGTAAATACTTTCTCATAGCCTCCCATGCTGTGAAGCATCTATGTTATTCAAATAGTGACCTTGAAAATACTACTTTAACTCCCCAAGGTCTTCTTTCTTTTGTGCAAAGTTAAGTAGGGGCAAAAAGCATCACTCAATTTTTAGAGAAAGAAGGCTCCATGATCACTTGCTGAGTAATGGGCTACCAAGTCTATTTGTGCTAAGGCAAAGGTTGCTTGTATGTCCATAAAAGCCACATCTTCTCCTCGTTAAGTCTTTTTCTTAACCATCCTACCAGCAAGATTCAAGTTTCACATCCTACTTTGTCCACTTAGTAATTGTATTGCCACTGCAGCCCTGGCAGTGTATTTTATTTTGGTCTAACTCTCCTGGTGAGAATTACTACAATGGCTGGACAGATATTTAAAAACCATTTGTTAGAAGGCATTGAAGACTGTGAAGACAGCAAGGACTGGAGATGAGCAAGAGCTGGAAAGAGGAGAAGCCCAGAGAGGTGGACCTGAGGTTGCATGTCAGACATTGCTTCCTGAGAAGTGGTGGCTGGGGGGCAGCACCTGTGGTTCAGTGAGTAGGGCGCCAGCCCCATATACCGTAGGTGGTGGGTTCGAACCCAGCCCCAGCCAAACTGCAACAACAACGAAAAAACAAATGCAGTCAGTGTAACCTGGCTCATTGTACCCTCAATGAATCCTCAACAATAAAACAACAACAACAACCAAAAAAACAACAAAAAACAACTGGCAGGTTGGAACCCAGCCCTGGCCTGCCAAACAACGACGACAACTACAACAAGAAAAATAGCCGGGCGTTGTGGCAGGCACCTGTAGTCCAGCTACTTGGGAGGCTGAGGCAAGAGGATCCCTTAAGCCCAAGAGCTTAAGGTTGCTGTGAGCTGTGATGCCACAGCACTCTACCGAGGGTGACATAGTGAGACTCTGTCTCAAAATGAATGAATGAATGAAATGAAAATATTCTGGAGACGCAAAAAAAAAAAAAAAAAAAAAAAAGCCAGCAAACTATTTCTCAATAAAGATCGCAATGCAAAATGCCAGCATTTTCTCGGCATTTCTTCCCAAAACATTTGTACCTGCCAAACAGGCTTGGCAAATAAATATTTTGCTTTTCTAAAAAAAAAAAAAACAAAAGAGAGAGAGAAGAAGTGGCGGCTGGGAGGCTGAGAGGCCAAGCAGAAAGGTGGCTGAGAAGCAAGCAACTGCAGGACAGTCTTTCAAGTGTGGGTGTGTAACCTGTGTTCAGGACCCACCAAGGTGGGTGGCCCTAGGGAATATTCCAGGCCTTCAGCTGGGTCACCCAAAGGTAATCTTTCTACTTGATGCCTTCTGTCCAGCATTTGAGTTGCTAATGAATATAGGAGGCTATGCGGGGTTAACCAAGCCCACCACTCCACACAACGATAAAGAGTGGGGCGGAGGTGGGGAAGCTACTCTCTGCTGGTGAGGAGAGGGACAAATGGCCTCAACCTTTGGAAAAATCACAGTCTCCTCATCAAGTCACAGAATCAGAAAGAAGGGAAATAGATAGAAATTCAGGATTTTGATTCTGGTCTCATAACTAAGTGAGAGTCTAGACTGAAATACCAACTGCTTGGATATTTTGTGGGCTGTTAGTGAAAAGATATTTTTTTTTGTAGAGACAGAGTCTCACTTTATGGCCCTCGGTAGAGTGCCGTGGCCTCACACAGCTCACAGCAACCTCCAACTCCTGGGCTTAAGCGATTCTCTTGCCTCAGCCTCCCGAGTAGCTGGGACTACAGGTGCCCGCCACAACGCCCGGCTATTTTTTGGTTGCAGTTTGGCCGGGGCCGGGTTTGAACCCACCACCCTGGATATATGGGGCCGGCACCCTACAGACTGAGCCACAGGCGCCGCCCGTGAAAAGATATTAAAAGCATTATCAGTTAAATAGAAGGGCAGGAGTAATATAACTTACAACAATGCAGTTTTTTATTCCAAACTATGTTACATGTCTCAGACTGAATACTTTCAGAACATTATCTATTTAGATTGTTTATTCCTGTCTTAAGATACTAGACTACAATACATAGGACCATAACTGGAAATTTCCAATGAAAAACTTCTTTAGAATCCCACTATTGAAAAGTACATGGCTTTAAAAGGTAACACACAGTTTTGTTTTATTGGTTTTCTTTTTATGCATGAAAATGTGTCAGCATAGTGTGTGACTGCCATCAATAACCCTTATATTGTTTAGAGACTGGGGGGATTTTGAGTACAGGATGTCTTGTTTCTGGTAGAATAAAAATGCCCAGAGTAAGGAGGTGACTGTGTAAACCTCACCAATGCATCTCTGTGTAATTTCCTCTGGTTTGCAGGTCTAACCAAATAAAATAAGTGAGGAAGATACAGTACTGACCTGAAGGTTTAAAATTTAAAACATTTCTCTTATTTGGAAATAATTTCAAACTTGCAGAAAACTCACAATAATTGGAATGATACAAAGAATATCCTGAAGGCTTTAGCAGTATCTACCTACTGTTAATATTTTACCCAGATTTGTTTTACTTTTTATGGCCTCTCTTCATATCTCCGTATAACTATCTCTCTGTCATATGAGCTATATAAAGGTAAGTATACTCACACCATCTTTTCCTGAGCATTTTAAGGGCAATCTGCATATGTATTATGGCCTTTATCTCTAAATATTTCAGAGCACAATCTTAGTACAGGTATATTTATTTTCTTGCATAATCCAAGTAAAACTGTTAATTTCGGGAAATTTAATGTTGATGCAATATTTTTGTCTAACGTAGTATCTATGTTTTAATTTTATTAATTAGCCCAGTCTTGGCCTTTATAGCATTTTGCTCCCTCCATACACGACCCAGTCTAGGGTCAGGTCCTACAATTAGTTGTCATATTTCTTTAGCCTCCTTTAATCTGGAACATTTCCACAGACTTGTCTTTTTTTGACCTCGGCATTTTTGAAGAATACAAGGCCCCCATCTTTTTTTTTTTGACAGAACATTTCTCGTTTTGTCAGCTGCTTCCTGATTCCGGCCAGCGGGAATGCATTCCTGGCTGGCAGGCTTCGTGGGTGGTGTCGGGGTGCACCCAGAGGCAAACAATGGGTGTCTCCTTTATTGGTAAATGTTAATTTTGATCACTTGGTCAAGATGTTTCTTGAGTTCTCTGTTATATAATTACTATATTTTTCCTTGCACCTAATAAGCAGTCTCTGAGAAGACACATTAAGACCATGCGGATGTCTTGCCCCACACGGAAATTTCCCCCAGATTTTGCATCTGTTGATGATTCTTGTCTGGATTGACCTTTACTCTTATGGTAATGTGCAGACTTCTAACTAGGGACTGAGGCTGCTGGCATAAGTGATCAGCTTTTGGGCACGTGGGCTTGGTGAGGGTGACATAGACTGGGACTCATTAGAGCTCAGAAGTCAGTCTACCACCTGCTTTTCTTCTTCTGGTCCCATCATGTTGGATTGATCCACAACTTGGCTTCTCAGGGCTTCCTTTACTTAACTTGTTATCTGGTTTTTCTTCCCTGACCTCCTAATCCTTGGGATAGGAGGGAGGTGTGTAGAGGGGAGAAGCACTTACCTCTCAAGTATTGACAAAACAGCGTGTAGGAAGAATAAATAAATAAATAAAAGAAGGCAGGTGGCCAACTCTGAGGAGCTGGCAGCGCTGCCACCTGCTGGGGTTTACACTTCGGGCCCACAATTCGCACATCACACACGGTAAGCAGGCAGATAGCAGCGCTGCACCTCTCTGCCTCAGAGGGGGTTGCTTTTCCTGTGGCAGAAACTATCTGAGCTCCCCAGTAAGTCCAGGAACAATTTCTACTTATTATACCAGCTCCAAACCCAGGACTGTTTACAGCCTCACGCTGACAAGGCACTAACCCTCGCTCATCACTGTCTCTGTGGGGATTTATCTGCACCACACTCTCCTTGCAAGTAGCCTACCTTTTCATCCAGTAAAATCACATGTTGTTAACTCAATATATCCAGTGGAAACAGCATGAATAATGGAAACTTTAATCCTTATTTCTCAAAATTACATTTCCACTTTATCCCTCTCCCCTTTCCACTCTTTTAAAAAATTCTTCTTGGTACCAAGCAGAATAGATGTTGCCCAAACCTCAGCTCTAAGAAGATTGTACCGTATTTCCATTCCATTATTGGGTACCTTTACGGATTCAATTTCTGGATGGATTGATTGCAGTTCTTCCCCTGGTCACTTCACACATGACTCCTGAGAAATTAACGTCATTCTTGTGGCAGAGAAAGAGATGGCCCCATTGACACCTGGCACGTTTCAACAACTGGAATGGAAACTAAGTCTGATGAAACTCACATCTGTAACATCAGAACATGAAGACACACTCACACCCTCTTTTTCTCAGTTTTCCTTGGACAAGAGATTTATAGGGTTGGAATTATTTTTGGTATTAAATCAGAAACCAGCCATCCTAAATCAAACTTCAAGGACGGAGTTTGTCGAAGACTGGCATAAAACATTAAGACCCCAATGTTAATACACATAGCATTGCATAATGTGGGGACAAAACACCTAAGGGTTGTACCAAGGATACTCAGCTTGTTATATTTTCATTATTCCAGAGACAGGTCAATAAAGCCAAATGGACCAGATCTTCTTTGGCTGTGAAGATGGTTTATGTACATAGATTGTCCATTTCTTTTAAACGTCTAGAAATGGTTACCTACATTTCTTAAGTACATAGCTTTGATTATCTGAATACACCTACATACAGAGGTGCCAAAAAATGCATGCACATTTTAAGAAAGAATGACACTGTATTAAAATTAAAATACTCAATATATACTGATAACAAAGGTGAATACAGGTCACTCTTCGGCACCTCTTGTAATTGCAGAAGTCAAACATAACCCTGGGTATTACAATTTTATTTTTTTATTAAAAAAATTGTTTTCAAGCTAGAGTCTCACTCTGTTGCTCAAGGTAGAGTGTTATGGCATCATAGCTCACAGCAACCTCAAACTCTTGGCTTCAAGAGATCCTCTTGTCTCAGCATCCAAGTAGTGGAAACTACAGGTGCCTGCCACAATGCCTGGCTAGTTTTTCTACTTCTAGTAGAGATGGAGTCGCGTCTTTGCTCAGGCTGGCCTTGAACGCCTCAGCTCAAGCTAGCCACTCACCTCAGCCTCCCAAAGTGCTAGGATTATAGGGGTAAGCCACCATGCCAGGCAGAGTATTATAATTTGACTACAGTGTTTTCCTTTCTTACAATGTGTATGCATTTTTGGCACCCTCTGTATATATGTGCATATTGTATATACACCTATACTATATATTTGTATGTGTATTATATGCATATATATTATATATGTATATTAAATATACTATTTGTGTGTATGTGTATTTGTATATGAATTCCATGTATTGTATGGAGTATGTCATAGTGGTTAAGAGGTCAGCATTGAGAGTCTACTGATTTCGTCCTGACTCTGCCCTATTTGCTACATAACTTTGGCCAAGTTCCTGGTGTCTCCACCTGCAAGGCTGTTGTGTAGACTGAATGTGATGATACAAGTAAATCTCTCTGTTACCCAAGAGCTGGTTAATATGAGGTGGATGAATTGAACTGTGGCTTATATGAAACCACCACTTAGAAAAAAAAAAAATGCTGGCTCAGCACCCATAGCTCAGTGAGTAGGATGCTGGCTTTGTACACCGAAGCTGGCCGGTTTGAGCCTGGCCTGGGCTTGCTGAACAACAATGACAACTGCCAACCAAAAAACAGTTGAGCGTTGTGGCTGGCACCTGTAGTCCTTGGGAGGCTCAGGCAAGAGAATCGCTTGAGCCCAGAACACCACGGCACTCTACCAGGGATGACATAGTGAGACTCTATCTCAAAAAAAAAAAAAAAATGCTCAAGCTAAAACCAGTTTTTCTATATGGATAAACAAGGTGGCTAAGATAATAGATTGGTTAGGTGTGATCTATTTCATGAATTTCAGAATTTCTGTCAAAATACGTTATAAATTTATCTTGTTTTACTGTTACTCCCAAATTTTAAAGCTACATATGTATAAACGTATTTTTAAAAGATTTTCTTTCATATGCTTCTGATTTTGGATGGGTCTTTTTTTTTTTTTTTTTTGAGACACAGTCTCACTTTGTTGCCCGTGGCACCCTCTCAAACTCTTAGGCTTAAGCGATTCTCTTGCTGCAGCCTTCCAAGTAGATGGGACTACAGGTGCCTGCCACAAGCCCTGGATTTTTTTGTTTGTTTCGAGATGAGGTCTTGCTTTGGCTTAGGCTGGTTTTGAACTCCTGAGCTCAGGCAATCCATCCAATTTGGCCCCCCAGAGTGCTAGGATTATGGCTGTGAGCCACTATGCCCAGCCTGGGTCATTTTTTTCCTATTTTATCTTAGTTTTTGAGTATTTTTTTTTTATTTTTTCAAATTAATATGAAGGTACAATTTTTAGGTTACATTGTTCTCACTTCCAGGGTAAAGTTCCATTTATAGAAGAGCCCCTCCCCCAGGCGTGTGTTATACACCCTCACAGTGTGCACATTAGGTGAGATCCCACCTCCTGCCCTCCCTCCTTCTGCCAAACATCCTCCCCTCTACCCCTCTCACTTCCTTCTACCCCTGAACTAGACTATAACAGTGTTTTATTGTTCTTAGGAACATGTGATTGTTTATATATTTATTTCATATTAGTATGGAGTACATCGGATATTTATTTTTTCATTCTTGTTATACTTTACTAAGAAGAATGTATTTCAGCTCCATCCAGGCAAATGTCAAAGATGTAAACTTTCCATCTTTTTTAATGGCTGAATAATATTCCATGGTATCAGTATACCACAGTTTGTTGATCCATTCATGGGTTGATGGGCACTTAGGTTGCTTCCACGACTTAGTAATTATGAATTGAGCCTCAATAAACATTCCAGGGCAAATGTCTTTGTGATAAAATGATTTTTGTTCTACTGTGTAGATGCCTAGTAATGGGATTTCAGGGTCAAATGGAAAATCTACTTTTAGATCTTTGAGGATTTTCCATGCTTCCCTACAAAAAGGCTGTATTAGTTTTCAATCCCACCAGCAGTGTAGAAGTGTTCCTTCTCTCCACATCCATGCCAGCATCTGGTGTTTGGGGACTTTGTGATGTGTGCTAATCTTGCTGGGGTTAGGTCATATCTTAGAGTAGTTTTGATTTGCATTTCTCTGATGATTAAAGACGAGCATTTTTTCACGTGTTTGTTGGTCATTCGTCTGTTATCCTTGGAGAAATTTCTGTTCAAATCTCCCACTTATAGAGAGGATTGTGTGCACTTTCTCATTGCTTAATTTGAGTTCTCTGTAGGTTCTAGTTCCACACCTCTCATCATTGACAAAAATTTATTCCTGTTGCATGGGTCATTTTAATGAAAAAAGCCGTTGCTAATGTGTTTGAAGAGATGTGAAGTCTTTATTAATGAAAACTTCGCAGTGGAAACTAAGAGGCAGCTCATACTGTTGTGGCCCCTCATCTCACATGCTTTAGAGGCCTGGTATAAGGCTGTCCATGCATCACGGCAGCCCTAGAGAGGGAAGCTATGGCCCCGTTCCTGCTGGCTGTCTGTGCAGAAGGGAGAAGAACAGGGGAACAGGTCTGGTGCTCTGTTTCAAACAGAACCCTCAAGGGCACTGTCAGTTACCTGGCAGTCGGCAGCCAGTCCTGTCCAGGCCTGTCCATTTCTCCAGCACCTTACTCCAATAACATCTCTGACTTTGCCCCATCAGGGCATTTTTCAAGCTTTAACAAAATGCCTATGTCAGGAACGTTGACATTCCTGTTTTCACTTTGTACAGAGAAAGATCAAGGTAGAAGAAGGGAGGGATTCACTCATCCCCATGGAAGAAGCCTGCACTAGCACTGGCCGGGGAGGTTGATTTCTGCATTTTCCCCATCTGATTGCCCAAGCCTTTCTTTTAACCAAGTGGCATAATGACCCTGTCCAAAAACACTCACACTTGCCTATGGTGTCCTGTAATTTGTGGTTTCAGAATCTCTTCCGTAGCTCTGTCAGACCCCCAGGGCCACCAAAGCACTCAGGACAGACGTGGGTGCATGTGCTCACGTTGCATGGTGCCTGAGGTCAGAGAACAGTGTCCATCCTTGAAGTTCCAAATAGGAAGAGAGCGCAGAAGGGTAAGAATAAGTTGAAGGCCATTCTCCTTTGTGAACTTCTTCAATTTGCTGAAGTTTGATAGTGTTGTAGCCTGACCATTCACCCATGCTGAGATCTCTCTTTTTCTTTAAAGAGGCGGAATGACCTCAAGTTAACGCTGGTGAGTTCATTTGTCTTATTGCTGTAATCTATGATCTACCCCTGGCCCTGCTGTCCTCTCCCCACTTCTGCTGCAAGTACACACCCCTGAAATGAGGTGAATTGCCACTGTCCCAGAACAATCCACTGCTCCCTGTTTCCTGCAGAGATCAGGGTTGGACATAGCTGCGGATGCCCGTTAGTGTCGCTGGTTTCCAATGTGGCCACATTACTTCATTCTAGTCTGTCCGGTTCAGAGTCTGCAGTGGATTTAATGACTGGATGTGTGATTGCTTTAGCAGTGTGTCATTTTCTCGGAAACTAAATTTGGTGTAAATGGGGCTCTGAGGTTCAGTAGCTATGGTCCAGCATCTTGTCAAAGCATAATTGTCATGAAGCCAAGGAAAATGAATTAAATGGACATTCTATCTGATTTTTATTAATTAGTATGGTTCTAACAATATCTAGACCACTGCTCTTTTTCTTAGTGTAACCTGTCTTCAGTGCTGGCTCACAGCTTCAAGGCCAGGGGCCAGACCCATTTAAAAGCAGCTGTATAGCTTCTAGCACATCCATGCTGCTTGTGTGCTATTTGGTTATTCTGATGAAGTCCAAGCCATGACTTGTCTGGGGTAAGGATGTATAAGACAAAAATTCTTTTAAAATTAAGTTTATTTTCAACTCCATATCTTAGTCTGTCTTGGAAGTGGGAAAAAGGTACAGAAAATGCTGCATTTATTGAAAAAAAAACCCAGCTAAACGAGAATTAAATTCAGAAATATTAAATTCAGAAATAAATGATTATTTGCATTGTATTTAATGCATATTATGAATCTGTAGTAGTGTGCTGGAATTCAGTTGATTTTACTTTGTACTTTAGGAAACACCTATATGGCAAAGGAATTTGTCCTTTTGTTATGCTTTAATAGAAAAGCAGATATATTGATGTTACAGATATGGGTTAGTGCCAAAGAGTTCCAACAACTGTGTTCACATGGTTTGATTATGAAGGACGTTAGTCAGGTGATTAATCAACTGATGCCCATGTGTTGAGTAGAGTTGTCTTGTGTGTGTGTGTGTGGGGGGGGTGGAGGTGGGGTTAAAACTACAGTCATTGAAATTCCTCTACCTCTTGTATGTGTTTTTCTCATAAAACACATGCTATTCTTTCATAAAGGCCTGTGATGAGTGGTGAGCCTGCAGTAAAGACTACAGAATACAGTCCAGATTTTCCCTTGGAGGTCACCCTGCGGTGGTGTGCTGTATCAAGACCTAGAAGAAACAGGGTGGCGCCTGTGACTCAAGGAGTAGGGCACTGGCCCCATATGCCGTGGGTGGCGGGTTCAAGCCTGGCCCTGGCCAAAACCACACACACACACACACACACACACACACACACACACACACACACACACACACACAAAGACCTAGAAGAAACAGAAGGATATGAGAAAGGCAAGTGCCTTGCAAAGGGACCCAAATTGCCTGTAGTGACAGGCAATTACTGGGAGTAAATTATCAACAGAACAGCTGTCCACGTAGGAACTAGGAGGGTAGTGGTCTTTTTAAAAGGCACCTGATTTTTACGTTTTTTTTCTGTCCAGCAGGGGGTAGTCTGACACCAGAATTATTTGGAAAAAGGATGAAAAAGAACTCTGATTCTGTACTCACTTAGCTGTCTTCCACCCGAGGAAAAGCCAGGACAGATCTTGCTACCTTGATGAATCAGATCTGCCACTCAAACATAGCGTTAAATGGTATTAGCACAAAGGCGAGCACTCAGCTATTTTAAAGTGTGTCTTAACTGTAGATAAAAGAAATGAAAGATAGCATTTAGTTTCTCGCACGAGCAGCTCATGCTTTGTCAGATTCACATTTGTTTCTACGTTCCAGGCATGTGTAGGTGGACTGCTTTATTTCACCTCTTGGTATTCTGCCCTTTAAGGCTGCGAAGTTGGCCTCATCCCCAGCACTGCTCAGTCATCGCCCTGGTGGTGGATGTCACCCTAACAATGGGAGGTTTCTCATCCTGCTCCCTCCATGGCAGGCTGAACTCCAGACTTGACCCCATTCTCTAGTTAAAGACAAGACAGTTCCTAATATGCAAAACTCTTCTTAGGCATTAAAAACTTGAAAAAATGCAGCATCTGCTGATTCCTAGACAACAAAGTGGAATATGTAGAAACACGTTTGTAAATAGAAACTTGAGTGTCTAGATTTGTATTGTTCAATATAGAAGCTACCAGCCACACATAACTTTTAAATTTAAATGTATTACAATGAAATAAAATGAAACCCCCAGTTCCTCAGTCACCGTAGACACATTTTTGTGCTGAATAGCCGTGCATAGCAAGTGGCTACTGTATAGGACTATGTAGGCGTAGAACATTTTCATCATCTCAGAAAGTTCTGTCGACAGAACTAGTTATGTGGCAGTGTGTGGGTTCTTAGGTTAGTTCCTAAATGAAACTTCCTCAGACAGCTCTCCCCATGCGATTTCCTTTCTTCACCTCACCAGGGTGGGTGGGATGGGGACCACTCCTTTTGTAGGGTCATCCGGCCCGACTCTCTCTGTTAAGGGTGCAAACTTCTGGCCGTGTTAGTGTGGTGATAAATGTCTGTGTCTGCGGGTAACTGCCGTCCCCAGGTGCCACCATCTTTGTGTCTGCTTTAGTCAGACCAGCTAAGCACATGCTGCAGAGAACACTGGTTTTAAAAAAAGTAATGGGAAAAAAAGGGAAACATTAGATTGTAAATTAGCTTGTATGATCTATTCTCTCACTCGATATGTTAGAAAAGATGACTGAAATTGGGTAAGAAAAAAGCTATAAATCCTGGTTTACATTTCTGCAGTTACAGAACTGCAATTTTTTAACTTCTCTCTTAGTTCCTTCGTATAAAAATGTGAGGCTTTTATGACGATGGGACTGTGTTTAAATGAGAATACTTATTTAAAAGACTGTATAACTTTGCTTGCTATCCTATCTGCAAAGAAATGGAGCAGGTACAATTAGCACAGTTATTGATGACACCCTCTTTATCTCTCAAAAATGCCCCAGTTTGGGTGATAAATTATATGATCACTGAATATGTTTTGTAATAAATCTTAAGTGTTCACAAATTGACTAAATTTAGAGCTGCCCTCCCATTTCATATTTTAGTTTGGCTTTCCCTCTGCACTACCACAAAGCTTACTTTCAACATCTCCAGTTATTTCTTCCTTCCTTCCTTCCTTCCTTTCTTCGACAGAGTTTCAAGCTGTACCCTAGGTAGAGTGCTGTGATGTCATAGCTCACAGCAACCTCCAACTCTTGGGCTCAAGCAATCTTCTTACCTCAGTTTTCCTATTTTTAGTACAAACAGGATCTTACTTTTGCTCAGGCTGGTTTCAAACTCAAGCAATCCACCCACCTCGGCCTCCCAGAATGCTAAGATTACAGGCGTTGACCACCGCACCCAGCCTCCAGTTTACTATTTTCCTTTTTCTGCTGTGATCAAAACTTTATCATTCCAGGAAGCCTCCTGTCTCCTTTTAGGCCCCATTCCCATTCCTATTCCTACTCTTCCTGGGGCACCATCTTAAAGTTCCGAGAGACAATGCCATGGTTACATTTGGATTTATAAACATCCGTCTTGCCATTACAAGACTGTTCTTTTGTTACAATGCCGATTTGTTTTGCAACTTTTGCCGATTCTGTGACTTTGTGGCTCAGTTGTTCCATTTATTAAGTGGAGATGCGCACACTTGAGAACTGCCTTACGGGATGAGAATGTGATTGCTTTTTAAAAAGTGCTTTGAAGTTTCTAATGAAAGATTTTGCCCTAATTCTAAGTATTAGCTAAGAAAGATACCAAATCATTTTACACATGTACAGCGTTGAACATCTTTAGATGAATAGCACAACTATTTTTAAAAATATTTGCCCCTCATTCCTTAAAATTACTCTCCATACCAGTGAGTGAGGAAGATGTCCATGGATGCCCGGGCCCTCCTGAACAGCTAGAAGAGCTTGGTGGTGGGGTCTTCTCTTCCTCCCACACACCTGCAAGTAAAAGAAGATAGGACACATTTTCTCAGGGTACAATAAGTCGGCAGCCTCCGAGAGGCAGCTGCCGAAAGCCCCTTTCTAGGATGCACATGATGCCATTTGCATTTTGATTTCTGTGATTTAACTGAAGGCACAGGTTGTCTTTGCCAAACGTCTCTGGCCTACCGAGGGATCCAAGGTAGCACTGCCCAGAGCAGCTTGACTTACGAGGACTGCCGCTGCAGCACCACCAGCGCATCCCTAAACATTTAGTAATAAAAAATCTGTTGTTCTTTGGTCGCCAGGATTTAACAAGCCTAATCCCTAGGAGAGGCGATAAAAATTCATTAATCTAATTAAATACTTCTTATTGCCAAAGTGACTTTGTAGAGTAGCTTTGCTGAAGGATAAGTGCAAAGTAAAATGGGGTCCCAGCAGAGAAACAAACGTTAGACTCGAGCAAGCTGGTGCACGCTTCATTAAACTCATAATTATCCTTTGGTTCTAAGTAGCTGATAATATTTAATGAGTATCCAAGATAATTTAAAGAAAATGTTTACTAATGAGGTACAAACAGTGCCACGGAACACGGATACCTAGGGTGCCATAACCGCGTATCTTCCCACTGAATCTTGTCTGCTGGGTCTAGGGAGGCAGACCGCGGGCGTTGTGACAGGCATTTGAACCGAATGAAATAAATTTGATGGTAAAAACACATCACTTGAAGCCACATGTGTAGAAAGTTCTATGAGGCAGACGGAAAGCTAAGGGAATTCATTACTGGGATAGAAGTTTGGGGAAACAAAAGTATTGAGAAAAAATCAAATGTTCTGATACATGAGAGATAGTTGAAGGGCTTGGGTGCTTCAAATATTTGAGGAGTGGAAGGGGGAGAGGGAGGGAAGAGGGAGGATGGGCAGAGGGAAGGTGATTGGTGGGATTACACCTGCGGTGCATCTTACAAGGGTACATGTGAAACTTAGTAAATGTAGAATATAAATGTCTTAACAAAATAATTAAGAAAATGCCAGGAAGGCTATGTTAACCAGTGTGATGAAAATGTGTCAAACTGTTTATAAAACCAGTGTATGGTGCCCCATGATCACATTAATGTACACAGCTATGATTTAATATTAGTAAAAAAAAAAAACAAAAGTAATGCTGCAAAATTGTGAAAATCAACGCAAACTGTAACCTAATTATTTGTACCCTCATATTAATCTGAAATAAATTATAAAAAAGAAAACAAACAAACAAAAAGTTTGAGGAACCCTAAAAAGTACAAACAAACAAATATTTGAGGAGCTGTCCCATGCAAAATAACTATATTTGTCCTCAAGGACATGAGTCGAAAATGAGGATGAACAGTTGGAAGCTCCAAGGAAGTAGATTTGTAGTCAGTCTAAGGCAGAACTTTCCAATGCTTGGAACTGACTAAGACGAAATGGGTTTCTTCAAGGTATTGTGAGGTCCTAAGTATTGGTTGATGATCATTTTGAGAAAATGTTGAAGAGAGAATCTTTGCAAGTTTGCTAAATATTCCATTCCCCTCTCTGTATATAAGAATTATATGCATCTGTTGAACTCCAATGTGAGCCTATAACTTGCTCTAGCCAACGAGTTGTGAATAGAGGCAGAGGTTTAAGAAAATGGCTTAGATCACCTTGTTTCTTTGCCTTTTACCACGAAAAACATCTATGTGTGGTCGGCTTGGGCCCCAGGTAAATGTGGTGACACAGAGCCACAGCTGACCTACAACAGACATGTGGCAAGGGCAGAAAGAAACCCTGGATGTTTCTGAACCATTGGATTTGGCCGTTGTTTATTACTGCAGCATAACAGAGCCTCTGACTGATCATAGACTCTATTTTGTCTGAAGTGACTGCAAAAAACATGTTCATAACCGAGCTTTTATAAATAACTTGATAAGAATCATTTCAGATTATGATACCATCTGGGGTACCTTTTACTTGTAGCTATTTAATTCCCTTACTACTCTCATCACAGTTGAATTGTAATGGGCAAAGGTTATAAAGTCAACGTGAAATCATGAATTGTCAAAGCTACCCTTGAAAATATTTAAAAACACCCACAAAGAACAATAAATACAATAGTATATATACAATGCTGTTTAAGTGTTGTACACGTTATACATTTAGAATGAAGTAGTTGGATTGCATTTTTAAGGATCGTGTTGCACAGTAATACACATCTTTAAATTATAGAATTACACACTAGCAAGATGCTTATATTTGAGAGTCCCCAGTAAACTAAGGCCAACTTGACTGAGGAAACAGACATTAATGTCTCTCATTTCATGCCAGTTGGGGGTTTGTGCTCTAGGAGTAGAATGGTGGAGGGAAACACTGCCATGATTTAAATGTTCTCTCTTCCCCCTACCCTCATCCTGGTGCATTCACCAAAGTTGCTTATCCTGTGGTGCTGTTGTACTTTACTCACTTTCTTCCTTGTTGTATGAATATTGAAAAGCAGGGTGAGGTCTTGAACTCAAATTTCAGTGGACCACAGTTTTGGGGAGACTACAAATGTGGAAAATGTCCTTTTGCCTTTATTCTTTGTATGTGTGTGAGGTGTCCCAAAGATTTTTTTGGGAAAAAGTGGTCTCAAATCCTTCCCCAACTCCTGTATCTACCAATCTTTATCTTGGCCAGGAGTTGGCAGAGCCATGGACTCAAAGCAAATGAGCAGCCACATTCTCTTAGCCTGGTTCATTCATGAATAAAGAGGCATGGATAGAAATATGCAGCAGACTGTAGCACACAGGGAAAAGTTTTGATCCTGAAAGCAGCCAGATTGAACTGAGAGTCATTGTGGTGGAAGGACATTGAATTGTACCTCATTTTCTTGCATACATACTTTAAGAGGAAACAAGTAAAATAGAGATAAAGCATTTTATGGGCTCCCCTTCTTATTAACATCAGAAATGTTAGCGTGTTGGGCAAAAGCAAGGTGATGAGAGAGAAGTCGAAGGTGAGTAGCAGGGTCAAAGGAAAGACACACCAGGCCACCCACTCAAGCCACCACGCACCAGCGCACCAAGAAAGTACAAACCCTTTGGCACAGATAAAGGAAAATGTTAAATAAACCAGCAGTCTCATGTGCACGAGCAATTGTCATGGTCTACTACCTGTCACCCCTCAAAACCTGCAGCTATTCAAGGTTTAGGGTCTTGGATAGTTGAATAATGACCATCCAAAGATATCAAGTCATGCAACCTGTAAATGTTACATTATTTGGAAAAAGAGTCTTTACAGATATGATGAGATTCTCCTGGATTATCTGGGTGAAACCTAATTGCCACCACAAGTGTCCTTGTAAGAGAGACTGGAGTGATGTGGCCACAAATCAAGGAATGCTGACAAGAGAGCAGAACTGGGAGAGCCAGAGTCTCCAGCAGGAGGGTGGCCCTGCTGACACCTTGATGACAGACTTCTGGCTTCTAGAACCGTGAGGGAATAAATTTTTGTTGTTTTAAGCCACCCAGTTTATGGTAATTTGTTAAGCCAGCCCCAGGACACAAACACAGGTTTCTAGTGAAAAATGTGAGTATCCTGGTCGCCATTTTTTGAATGTTGCTGGCCAGAAATTTCCATTGAGAATTTCTGTCAAATTTCTGCTTTTTAACCAAGGGCCCTGGTTTCGTTCCAGAAAATCTCCTGCTCTAAAATTTCTTGGTCTGGTGGAATGTGAGGTGCCCAGTTCTTGAAGGGTAACATGAAACACGATCCAGATCGAATATTATAATTCTGATGAGCTACTGGGTAGTGGCCTGATAAGAGAAAAGGGTTTTGTACAAAGAGGCGAGGAATGGAAAACTTCTGATTTTTACCACCTTGAGATGACCTCTTTCACGGAAATGAATGCTTCTGCTTAAACTCTATATGCATGCAAATCTCAGTCTTTTCCGACCCAATGGGAGCCTGGTTGCCTAATAGGTGGGAATTAGGGGGGTCTATAAGCTGTAATGGTTTAGCTTCTGTTGCTTCACAAGAGGTGGAATTCTTGTTAATAATAGAGGACCAGCAACAGGCCTGAATTATATTTTCAGAGGACTGCATAACTAGGTATATATAAAGCTCATCAACAGGGGTCAGGCAAGATGACTCCTGAACAGTACTCACAAGGCTCACAACTGGGGGCTGGTTTGAATGCAGGAAGAGTGTAATTTTAACAGCTGCCTCTCCTGCTTCTGAGAGCGGTTTTGCAGATGTGTTACCTATTGTGAGGCACAAAAGGTGCCAGCATAGTAAGCAGTCATCAGTACAGAGCCCGAGCTGTCTGTTCACATCCTGGAAATACAAGCACATGATAACGGCTTGAATACTTCATCTTGTAGACACAGCGAGATTCATAAAACTGTCTTTTAGCCATTTTAGAGTTGAATCTTTCTCACCCTCCAAAGCACTCCTTCAAAAACTAGCAGGCATTTTACAATTGAGCAGAGAGGCTGATACTTTTTAAACTGCTTTAAGGGGCATAGTAAATGGAAATAGCTGTCTTAACTTCGGACCAGCTGGGAATGCAGTCTTTATTTTATGTAATATGAAATGATACCTGGTTAGCTTTATTTTTTAATACTTAGTTGTATTATTTTTTTCCTGAATTTTATGGAGGCTATGGAAATTTTCACTTACAAAATTATTTTCTTAGTATTAAGTTATGCAGTATTAAAGCTATTAGAAACTCGCCCATTTCCACTTTACTCTTGATGCATTTTCCCCCTCCCAAATGTTCAATCCACACTAGCCCCTACCCTGACCAGTAAAGAGCTTTGCCCAGTTCTATTCTTATACAACAAAATGGAAATTTGAGGCAATTTTCTAGGTAAATGATAATTGGAAACCTTATTCTACCCAGGAAATATTTTGGGCTAATTATCTAAGTATTAGCAACTTCAGTTCTCACTTTTTTAGTTAAGACCATTTGAATTCTACATCCTCTAATTTTCTTTCCACCTTCCTTTTATTTTATAAATCAAGTGCTAGTTCTGTCCCTCATTCTCTGCAGAACTTGTTTTCCAAGATGAAATGTAGGGTTTTTTGCTAGAAAAGTCATTGGGTTTTGTACTTAGCTTCCTGTGTTTATTTAAGAAAAGAAAAGACTTTCCTTTGGAGATTTAATATTTTTAGTGTACAGTTATCTGTTTGAAGAAACCATGTTCTATATCCTTATAGGCAGTAAAAAAGGTAAGGACGATTTCCTTCCTATTGTTTTAGAGTACAAAAAAGTTTAGAAGGCCGGTTCTGAGCTTCCTTGGTCTTTATATATAATATAATTTATTTCTTAGGAAACACGTCTTGGCCAGGAACATATGCATGAGGGAAACATGTTTCAATCTCAGCCAAAGCAAACGCCTTCTTTGGAAGAGGCATGTTGCTGAGGGATGGGAGAAGCATTTTCTTTTACCTTGAGTGAGAGAGCAGTGCAGTGATCCAAGCTGATAAGAGTAAGACAAGGATGATTTTGCAGCACATGTGAGCTGCAGAGAGAAACACATCATTTGGAAAAAGGAAAGAATTCGGTGTGCCTATAATATGAGAAAAGTTCCAATATATTTATTCAAAAAGGACTGCATTTCTTAGCATGGTTCTACTGGCTTTTGTTTTCTGGAGATTTGGTTCTCCTGTATTATTTGAATTCTTTTTTTTTTTTTTTTTTTTTTTTGAGACAGAGCCTCAAGCTTTTGCCCTGGGTAGAGTGCTGTGGCATCACAGCTCACAGCAATCTCAAACTCCTGGGCTTACACTATTCTCCTGCCTCAGCCTCCTAAGCAACTGGGACCACAGCACCCGCCACAACGCCTGGCCATTTTTTTTTTTTTTTTGTTGTTGTTGTTGTTGTTGTTGCAGTTTGGCCTGGGCCAGGCCCTGAACTCATCACCCTTGGTACATGGGGAAGGTGCCCTACCCACTGAACCACGGGTGCAGCCCCCTATTATTTGAATTCTTACGTTAGCTTGTCTTTTTTCTCCTGTCCTTGGAGAGTCATTTGGCTTTCAGCAGATTCTATAGCAGCAGTTCTCAACCTATGGGTCGCGACCCATGGGAACTGTATTAAGTGGCCGCCACATTAGGAAGACTGAGAGCCACCCTTCTATAGTAACACCGTTCATTGTCGTCAGTGTGGGCCGAAAGGTAGGGCTCATACTTGCCTTGTTATGCCTCCAGCTGTTGACTTTGCGTGTTTTTCTCCATTTATGATCCCACATTTTGGATGGTGTATGGATCACCTGGAAGAGCTTGGCACTTTTGGCAAAATTGTTAGGTATAGATTAAATCTTAGTGCAGAAAGATCCCTTTTTTTTTTGGTATGACTGAATTGGATTCCTAATTTCTTCTACATGGCCTCCCCTTGCACAGCTTTTGGTGAATAGTTTAGTTAGCAGCTTGAGTCTATGGTGCTCCAGAGGATTCCTAGAAAGCAAGTTATGCTGTCCATCAAGAGTTCCTTTCAAGCTACCTTAGCCAGTCCATGTCAAAAAACAGGGGGGTGCCTGTGGCTCAAAGGAGTAGCCCCATATGCTGGAGGTGGTGGGTTCAAACCCAGCCCTGGCCAAACACTGCAAAAAAAAAAAGAGAGAGATAGAGAGAGGAGAGAGAGAAACAGAGTTTGCCACATTTAGGCCAGGATCTTTTTGGTCATCAACTTACTTGAGGAGCTGGCTAAAGCTCCAGATTCTTTCCCAGTTGGTGTATTTTGCACATACAAACAAAATTTTGTATATTAACTCACTGGAACCCATCTATGAACTTCAATTAATAGCCCAGGCTTTAAATATTGTATTGCAAAATGTAAAATGAAATGTTCAATCCATATCCTACATCCAATGGCTCAAGAAACCATGGTCAGAGAGTGATTTATTGTCTAAAAGTTCTGGCTACCTTAGCTTAACAGACTGAAGGATGACACCAAGGAGAGCTGACGCTGCCTAATCTGCTGAGAGCAATGAGAATGGACGTGGTACGTTTAGGAAGTGTGCTATGAAATACGCCATCCTCACCAGACAGACTCTTGGTGACCAACTTTCTGTTTCTCTTGTTTTAAAAGAGAGCATGACGACAATTTCCATTTTCATTGCTGTGATCCATATTTTTATTTACTACTGGTTACTATGGACATTTGCACCCTAGGACACAGAGGCTCAGAAGAACAATCTGGGGCAATCTAAATAGACATTTAGAATTGCTCATTTCAATTGTTTATCAATTCAACAAGTGTTTATTGAGGACCTCTTTGTGCCAGGCCCAGCTTGTTGTTGCTTAGGATATAGTAATGTACAAGATAGATATGATTTGGAATAAACTTTGAATTGTTTTTTTTTTTTAGAGAATGATTTCTCCCTGGGTGTGAAAAGTTGGCTTGCAGACCAGATATGTACCTTACATTTTCATTTCCTTTAAAATGTCAGCAGTTGATTTCTGGAGGTGCTCTGAAGGAACTCTTGGTGACACTGTAAGAAGGGGTCAAACAGGATGGACTTTAATTGCCAAAAGTTGCAAAGGACTGGTAGTCCACAGTAATGGGTGAGGGAAGGAAAGATTTCACTAAGCCTGGAAAATTACACTACAAAAGAAACTTACAATCATAATAAGCTACAAGGTTTAGAAGCTTTTTTTGTAAAGACCCAAGGAAAAGTCTAGTGAATTAATTATCTCCACAACCATAAAAGAGCCTCCTCCTTTGTAGACAAAGATGAGAACGGCAATAAAGTCACACAGGGAACCGACACACCAGCTTCCAATAATATGCCTGCCTGGCTTCCGGAAAAGGCTGAATGCAGGTGATAAAGCTGTCAGGGTGTAGAGGACACTTGCCAGGAATGGTAATGGGGACCTACATAGTGTCAGGGCTCCTGGCCTGGTTTACTTTTAAGAAAAAGGAAAGTGGCAAGATGGCAGCCGAGTAACAGCTTTCTTGCATCTGGGCACCGTGAGTCTGTGGAGATAGAAATCCAGGCATCTCTGGCTGGTGGGATCTGCCTATCATCACCCCTGTGCGGATACAGGGAGTCAGCGAGAGACTTCTGGACCCCAAGAGGAGGACTAAAACAGTGGAAAACCGGCAAGTGGTCGCGTATGTTCAATCCGTCTAAACCCGCCCGCAACTGTAAGTTTAGTAGCAGCGAGACTGCAAACCAGAAAGGCCTTACCTGTGAACTGTTTTGGTGTCTTTGGACGTGGCACTCAGTTGAACTGCCTTGGGGAGAGCCTGAGCGGGAGTGCAGAGAACTTTTTGTCTAGGGCCCCAGTCTGAGCCGCTGAGCCAGACGGAGCTAATGGTGTTTGGCGGTGGGTCACCTGGAGCCATTGTGAGCGATCTGCCCCGGCAAGCTCTGCCCTCAGGGTCGCAGAGCTAGAATTGGGTGGGAGCTGGTAACCCAGCGACCAAGTAGCCTAAGGGCGGGGTCTGAGCCGCCTTGCAGCCCTAACCCTCAGGGGCAGAGTGAGACCGGTTTTGACACACTGGGTAAGTGGATAGCCACTTCAGCAGTGATTCCAGCGACAAGCACTTTTCTGAGAAAGCTTCTGCTCAGCAAGTGAACAAGTTCAAAGTGCCTTTTAAGTGGGCTGAAGAGAGATTTAGGGTGTCTACCTGCTGGGGTTTGAGAAATCAGCAGCCTCCAGTCATATCAGAACTGTGATTAACATCTCACACCCCAGAAGACCACGTGTTGCCCAGACAATATTCAATAACATATACATACTGCTTTGTTTTTGGTTGTGTTTTTTTTCTTTTTTCTTTTTTTGCTTTGGTTGTTTTTTTTTGTTGATTTTGATGTTTTTGATGTTGTTTTGTTTTATAAGTTCAACCTTTTCCATACAGATCCTTTTTCTTTCTCAATTTTTCTAGTTTAATTATAATTTCCCATTGCTGTCTTTTTCAATAATTAGAACTTCATTTTTGCTAGTGTTTCTACTGCTATTATTCGGTTTTTCACCCAATTTCATCCCGCAAAGTTTTCTGTTTGCTTGTTTTGGTTTGATTTATAGCATTTTTGTCTTTCCTCTCTACTGGGTGAAGGTGGGGTACTGTGTCTGATCAGGTTAGCAAAGAGCTGCTGACCTCAAGGGAACCACCCAACTGGGCACCCCAGAAGGTGGTTATTTTTAAGGTTGTGTCAAAGTACCCTACTGTACACCTATATTGCTCTGTCTCCCTCTTTCTGTGCCTCTCTTCTTTTTGTCAATATTCCTTTTACCCACCCCCTCTCCTTTCTCTATTTTTCTTTTTTTTCTTATCACTTGGTCCTCCTTTCCTTCATCCCTTTTTTGCTCTTCAACCTTCTCACCCCTCTGGTCCTGTAACCCTTAGTCCACAGGCATGAGAATTTAAAGAGCAAGAGGAAGTGAAAGGAAAATTAGGTCAAGGAAACAGATAAAAGAAACCACTCATGAGGAAGAATCAGCAGAAAACTCCAGGCAACATGAAGAACCAGTCCAGAACAACCCCACCAAGGGACCATGAGGTACCTACTGCAGATGATTCCACCTATTAGAAATGTTAGGAATGACAGAAAGGGAATTTAGAATACACATGTTGAAAACAATGAAAGAAATGATGGAAACAATGAAGGAAACTGCTAATAAAGTGGAAAATAACCAAAAGGAAATCCAAAAACAGAATCAAATAAAAGATGAACAATATGAAGAATATAAAAAGGATATAGCAGAGCTGAAGGAACTGAAACAGTCAATTCGGGAACCTAAAGATGCAATGGAAAGTATCAGCAACAGGTTAGACCACGCAGAAGAGGTAGAAGACAAAGTTCTTGAGATAACTCAAATAGTAAAAGAGGCAGAAAAGAAGAGAGAGAAAGCAGAACGTTCACTGTCAGAATTATGGGACTTTATGAAGCGTTCCAACATACGAGTTATAGGAATTCCATAAGGGGAAGAAGAATGCCCCAGAGGAATAGAAGCCATACTAGAGAATATTATAAAAGAAAATTTCCCAAATATCACCAAAGATTCTGACACACTGCTTTCAGACGGATATCAGACCCCAGGTTGCCTCAACTCTAACCAAGCTTCTCCAAGACACATTGTGATGAACCTGTCCAAAGTCAAGACAAAAGAAAAGATTCTGCAAGCTGCCAGGAGTAAGCGCCAGTTGACCTACAGGGGAAAATCCATCAGACTGACTGCAGACTTCTCTAATGAAACTTTCCAAACAAGAAGACAATGGTCATCTACCTTTAATCTACTTAAACAGAACAATTTCCAGTCCAGAATTCTGTACCCTGCTAAGCTAAGCTTAAAAATTGATGGAGAAATCAAATCATTTACAGATATACAAACATTGAGGAAATTTGCCACAACAAGACCAGCTCTACAGGAAATACTTCAACCTGTTCTGCACACTGACCACCACAATGGATCAGCAGCAAAGTAAGAACTCAGAAATTAAAGGACAGAACCTAACCTCCACACTGATGCAAAAGATAAAACTAAGCAATGGACTCTCACCAAATAAGATGAATAGAATACTACCACACTTATCAATTATCTCAATAAATGTTAATGGCTTGAATTCCCCACTGAAGAGACATAGATTGGTTGACTGGATTAAAAAACACAAGCCATCTATTTGCTGTCTGCAAGAAACACACCTGGCTTCAAAAGACAAATTAAAGCTCCGAGTCAAGGGTTGGAAGACAATTTTTCAGGTGAATGGAATTCAGAAGAAAAGAGGATTTGCAATCTTATTTTCAGATACATGTGGATTTAAAGCAACTAAAGTCAAAAAAGACAAAGATGGTCACTTTATATTGGTCAAGGGAAAAATACAACAAGAAGACGTTTCAATTCTAAATATTTATGCACTCAATTTAAATGCTCCCAGATTCTTGAAACAGACCTTACTCAGTCTGAGCAATATGATATCTGATAATACCATAATAACAGGGGACTTTAACACTCCTCTCACAGAGCTGGACATACCCTCTAAACAGAAATTAAACAAGGATATAAGAGATTTAAATGAGACCCCAGAACAACTGTGCTTGACAGATGCATATAGAACACTCCACCCCAAAGATAAAGAATATACATTCTTCTCATCACCCCATGGAACACTCTCCAAAATTGATCATATCCTGGGACACAAAACAAATATCAACAGAATCAAAAGAATTGAAATTTTACCTTGTATCTTCTCAGACCATAAGGCACTAAAGGTGGAACTCAACTCTAACAAAAATGCTCGACCCCACCCAAAGGCATGGAAATTAAATAATCTTCTGTTGAATAATAGATGGGTGCAGGAAGAAATAAAACAGGAAATCATTAACTTCCTTGAGCAGAACAACAATGAAGACACAAGCTACCAAAACCTGTGGGATACTGCAAAAGCAGTTTTGAGAGGAAAATTCATCGCTTTAGATGCCTACATTCAAAAAACAGAAAGAGAGCACATCAACAATCTCACAAGAGATCTTATGGAATTGGAAAAAGAAGAACAATCTAAGCCTAAACTCAGTAGAAGAAAAGAAATATCCAAAATCAAATCAGAGATCAATGAAATTGAAAACAAAAGAATCATTCAGAAAATTAATGAAACGAGTTGGTTTTTTGAAAAAATAAATAAAATAGATAAACTATTGGCCAGACTAACAAGGAATAGAAAAGTAAAATCTCTAGTAACCTCAATCAGAAACGATAAAGGGGAAATAACAACTGATCCCACAGAGATACAAGAGATCATCTCTGAATACTACCAGAAACTCTATGCCCAGAAATTTGACAATGTGAAGGAAATGGATAAATATTTGGAATCACACCCTCTCCCTAGACTCAGCCAGGAAGAAATAGAGCTCCTGAACAGACCAATTTCAAGCACTGAGATCAAAGAAACAATAAAAAAGCTTCCAACCAAAAAATGCCCTGGTCCAGATGGCTTCACACCAGAATTCTATCAAACCTTCAAGGAAGAGCTTATTCCTGTACTGCAGAAATTATTCCAAAAAATTGAGGAAGAAGGAATCTTCCCCAACACATTCTATGAAGCAAACATCACCCTAATACCAAAACCAGGAAAAGACCCAAACAAAAAGGAGAATTTCAGACCAATCTCACTCATGAATATAGATGCAAAAATTCTCAACAAAATCCTAGCCAATAGATTACAGCTTATCATCAAAAAAGTCATTCATCATGATCAAATAGGCTTCATCCCTGGGATGCAAGGCTGGTTTAACATACAAAAGTCCATAAATGTTATCTACCATATTAACAGAGGCAAAAATAAAGATCACATGATCCTCTCAATAGATGCAGAAAAAGCATTTGATAAAATCCAGCATCCTTTTCTAATTAGAACACTGAAGAGAATAGGCATAGGTGGAACATTTCTAAAACTGATTGACGCTATCTATGACAAACCCACAGCCAATATTTTACTGAATGGAGTAAAACTGAAAGCTTTTCCTCTTAGAACTGGAACCAGGCAAGGTTGTCCTCTGTCAACTTTACTATTCAACGTAGTGCTGGAAGTTCTAGCCAATACAATTAGGCAAGACAAGGAAATAAAGGGAATCCAAATGGGAGCAGAGGAGGTCAAACTCTCCCTCTTTGCTGATGACATGATCTTATACTTAGAGAACCCCAAAGACTCAACCACAAGACTCCTAGAAGTCATCAAAAAATACATTAATGTTTCAGGATATAAAATCAATGTCCACAAGTCAGTAGCTTTTGTATACACCAATAACAGTCAAGATGAGAAGCTAATTAAGGACACAACTCCCTTCACCATAGTCTCAAAGAAAATGAAATACCTAGCAATATACCTAACGAAGGAGATGAAGGACCTCTATAAAGAAAACTATGAAATCCTCAGAAAGGAAATAGCAGAGGATATTAACAAATGGAAGAACATACCATGCTCATGGATGGGAAGAATCAACATTGTTAAAATGTCTATACTTCCCAAAGCAATCTACCTGTTCAATGCTATTCCTATCAAAATACGAATATCATACTTTCAAGATTTAGAAAAAATGATTCTGCGTTTTGTATGGAACTGGAAAAAACCCCGTATAGCTAAGGCAGTTCTTAGTAACAAAAATAAAGCTGGAGGCATCAGCATACCAGATTTTAGTCTGTACTACAAAGCCATAGTGCTCAAGACAGCGTGGTACTGGCACAAAAACAGAGACATAGACACTTGGAATCGAATTGAAAACCAAGAAATGAAACTAACATCTTACAACCATCTAATCTTCGATAAACCAAACAAGAACATACCTTGGGGGAAAAACTCCCTATTCAATAAACGGTGTTGGGAGAACTGGATGTCTACATGTAAAAGACTGAAACTGGACCCACACATTTCCCCACTCACAAAAATTGACTCAAGATGGATAAAGGACTTAAATTTAAGGCATGAAACAATAAAAATCCTCCAAGAAAGCATAGGAAAAACACTGGAAGATATTGGCCTGGGGAAAGACTTCATGAAGAAGACTGCCATGGCAATTGCAACAACAACAAAAATAAACAAATGGGACTTCATTAAACTGAAAAGCTTCTGTACTGCTAAGGAGACAATAACTAAAGCAAAGAGACAACCTACACAATGGGAAAGATATTTGCATATTTTCAATCAGACAAAAGCTTGATAACTAGGATCTATAGAGAACTCAAATTAATCCACATGAAAAAAGCCAACAATCCCTTATATCAATGGGCAAAAGACATGAATAGAACTTTCTCTAAAGATGACAGACGAATGGCTAACAAACATATGAAAAAATGTTCATCATCTCTATATATTAGAGAAGTGCAAATCAAAACAACCCTGAGATATCATCTAACCCCAGTGAGAATGGCCCACATCACAAAATCTCAAAACTGCAGATGCTGGCATGGATGTGGAGAGAAGGGAACACTTTTGCACTGCTGGTGGGACTGCAAACTAGTACAACCTTTCTGGAAGGAAGTATGGAGAAACCTCAAAGTACTCAAGCTAGACCTCCCATTTGATCCTGCAATCTCGTTACTGGGCATCTACCCAGAAGGAAAAAAATCCTTTTATCATAAGGACACTTGTACTAGACTGTTTATTGCAGCTCAACTTACAATCACCAAAATGTGGATACAGCCTAAATGCCCACCAACCCAGGAATGGATTAACAAGCTGTGGTATATGTATACCATGGAATACTATTCAGCCATTAAAAAAAATGGAGACTTTACATCCTTCGTATTAACCTGGATGGAAGTGGAAGACATTATTCTTAGTAAAGCATCACAAGAATGGAGAAGCATGAATCCTATGTACTCAATTTTGATATGAGGACAATTAATGACAATTAAGGTTATGGGGGGCAGGAAAAGCAGAAAGAGGGTGGAGGGAGAGGGTGGGGCCTTGGTGTTTGTCACACTTTATGGGGGCAAGACATGATTGCAAGAGGGACTTTACCTAACAATTGCAATCAGTGTAACCTGGCTTATTGTACCCTCAATGAATCCCCAACAATAAAATAAATAAATAAATAAATAAATAAAAAATAAAAAAAAGTTAAAAAGAAAAAAAAAGAAAAAGGAAAGTAAAGGAAGGAAGAGCAAGATTCAAGAATTTCAAGGAGAACAAAATGTTTCGGTCTATAGTAGAAATTTAACTAGGAAGGCTCTTGTAATTAGCACTGTTGCTACTAAGAGAGTTCCATTTTTTTTTTTTTAATTTCCTCTACTTCTTAGTGTGGAGGGAAGCTATTGTTTTAGAGGTTAAGATGAAAATAAGGTAGTGAGTTACAAGTAAAAGTCAGTGATAAAATTTGGTGTTAAACCAAACATCTATTATATGTTTTAGCAGCTGCTTACCTGTTAGATTAGAAACGTGGGATGTTTTTAAATAATGAATATGTCAAAGAAAATATTTACCTCTAGTTTTGGAATTAAATATTTATATCGCTTATAAATTACTGTACAGAACAGTTTGAGACAGCCACAGGATGACTGATTTTATAGGAGAAGAAACCCAGATTGAGGTAACCAGCATACTTTCTGAAGCCACAGTTGCTTCAGATCTTTGGTGTACTGTTTCCAGATTGTGATAGTTTCCTGTACAGTGGATATTGTTTTCCCAAGACTCACACTCCCTTTCAGCTAGGGAATAGGTGACAGAAGCTTTGCCACTCAGGTGCTCAATGGGGAAACTTGAACACAGAAGTGAGCAACAAGAGACCGTGTCAGCATGAGAGGCTCCCCCGGACAGCACAGCAGTGATGGCGTATGGGTCTGTGGGGATCTGTGAGGGAGCCCCAGTTCCTCAGTTCATCTTGGCTGTGTGATTTATGACACTGAGGTTTCAACTAGCCAGTGTAGATTCTGTCATTTACAACCATGAACACAAATCAATATAAGAGGTTAAACAATTTGTTTAAAATTACTTGGCAAATTAGAGAAAGAACCAGAATTAGAATTAAGCTATCCCATTTCCAGGTTTCAGCTTAATTAATTAAGCTGTCAAGGATATACATTTTGCAATCCCTTCATTTCAGTTACTCTAACAGACGGATTGCAAGCCTGTATCCTTATTCCCACTTAGCTGAGATGCCACCTTACATCCTGTTGCATTCAAGGCTGTTGGCCAGGAGTCAGCAAACCATGGTCTGCTTTTGTAAATAAAGTTTTACTAGGACACAGACATGCCCATTCGTTTATGTATTATATATGGTTGTTTTCATATTAACAGCAGAAATGAATAGTTGCCATGGAGATCACATGGCATGCAAAGCCTAAAATATTTATTATCTTGCCTGTTACAGAAAAGAGTTTATCGACCATTGGCTGGAGAGCAGTCACTACCAGTCACCAGATTGAGTCACTACCAGTAGAGGCTTTTTGGTATCCCTGGTGTAACATGTCCTGCTAGTCATTGACTACAGCTTTTTTTTTTTTTTTTTTTTTTTTTGTAGAGACAGAGTCTCACTGTACCGCCCTCGGGTAGAGTGCCGTGGCGTCTCTTGCCTCAGCCTCCCGAGCAGCTGGGACCACAGGCGCGCACCACAATGCCCGGCTATTTTTCTGTTGCAGTTTGGCCGGGGCTGGGTCCGAACCCCCATTGACTACAGCTTTTTAAAAAGCAGTATCAGGGTGGCACCTGTGGCTCAAAGGAGTAGGGCGCCGGCCCCATATGTCAGAGGTGGTAGGTTCAAACCCAGCCCCAGCCAAAAACTGCAATAAATAAATAAATAAAAAGCAGTATTAGTATTCAGCATGGATTCTGACTAGAAGGTGGGTGGAGATGAGGATTGTACAGGCATACAATAAGGGATCACATCTACACGTATGTTATAGGATACGTGCACTCTCTATTCCTTCGCTTCTATATGACTTTATTAAAATGGATAATAATGTACTTTCTCAATAGGTAGGTATTTTCTCCTTAGATAATTAGAACAACAGATTTTTAACCAACAAAAGAAAAAAAAAGGTGGGATTGCAAACTAATACAGCCTCTATGGAAAGAAGTATGGAGAATTCTCAAAGAGTTGAAAGTTGACTTTTCCATTTCAACCTGTAATCCCATTGTTAGGTATCTACCTAGAAGAATAAAATCATTTTACCATGAGGACATTTGCACTAGAATGTTAAATGCAGCTCAATTCACAATTGCTAATATGTGGAAGCAACTCAAGTGCCCATCAACCCATGAATGGATTAACAAACTGTGGTATATTCAGCCATAAGAAAAGATGGAGAGGCTCAGTGCCCGTAACTCAGTGGTTAGGGTGCCAGCCATATACACCAGGGCTGGCAGGTTCAAACCCAGCCCAGGGCCTGCCAAACAACAATGATAACTACAACAAAAAAATAGCTGGATGTTGTGGTAGGCGCCTCTAGTCCCAGCTACTTGGGAGGCTGAGGCAAGAGAGTTGCTTAAGCCTAAGAGTTTGAGGTTGTTATGAGCTGTGATGCCACGGCACTCTACCCAGGGTGACATAGGGAGACTCTGTCTGAAAGGAAGGGAAGGGAAGGGAAGGGAAGGGAAGGGAAGGGAAGGGAAGGGAAGGGAAGGGAAGGGAAGGCAAAGGAAAGGAAAAGAAAAGATGGAGACTTTACATCTTTTGTATTTATCTGGGTGAAGTTGAAACACATTCTTATTAGTAAAGTATCACAAAAATGAAACAGCAAATATTCAATACTAATAATGAAACCAATAGAAAAACAACTACACACCCACACGATAGAAAAACACAAGTATATTCAAGTGGGAGAGAAGGAGGGTAAAGGGAGGGGGGATTGAAAAGCTCTCACCTAAGAGCATAAAGAAAGGGTACCCAGCCCCTGGATGAGGGGCTCAGCTACAACTTCAACTTTACCTTAGTAATGCAAACAATGGTATCAGGGTGTTGTTTGCTTTGTAGAACTTATTGGGGAAGTTCCCTTCCTTCTCAATTTTTTGGAATAATTTCTGCAGTATGGGTATAAGCTCTTCTTTGAAGGTTTGACAGAATCCTTGTGTGAAGCCCTCTGGACCAGGGCATTTTTTTATTGGGAGATGTTTTATTGTTTCTACTATCTCAGTTCTTGAAATTGGTCTGTTCAAAAGATCTACTTCTTCTTGGTTAAGTCTAGGGAGAGAGTGTGATTTCAGGCATTGATCCATTTCCTCCACATTGTCAAATTTCTGGGCATAAAGTTTCTTATAGTACTCAGAGATAATCCCTTGTATTTCTGTGGCATATATTGTTATTTCCCCTTTATCATTTCTGATTGAGGTTATTGAAGATTTTACTTTTCTGTTTCTAGTTAATCTGGCCAAAGGTTTATCTATTTTATTTATTTTTTTGAAAACCACCTTTTTGTTTTGTTAATTTTCTGAATAATTCTTTTATTTTCAATTTCATTAATCTCTGGTTTAATTTTGGTAATTTCCTTCTTCTGATGGGTTTGAAATATCAGAAGTCATTAATGAATGGAAGATCATTCCATGCTCATAGCTGGGAAGAATCTACATTGTCAAAATGTCTATTCTACCCAAAGTAACCTTTAGGCTATACTATAAGGCCACAGTGATCAAAACAGCATGGTATTGGCCCCCTTAAAAATGACTGGTTCAAGTTCATGAAGGACTTGGTGAGAAGTTCGTAGGTCATAGCTTCAGATCTAGAAGGTCAATATTCCCTTGATACCCATGCCTTGATTTTTGACATGGAGTGTTCCAGGTAAGAGAAATCTGGTTTGTCAAAGTGTTAGGAGGAAGGTACTGAGTTGACTGTATCTCTACATGACAATCCCCTTTAGTTGCCTCTACTGTGTAGAACAGGTGTCCTCAAACTTTTTAAACAGGGAGCCAATTCACTTTCTCTCAGACTGCTGGAGGGCCAGAATGTAGTTAAAAAAAAAAAACAAAAAACTATGAACAAATTCCTATGCACACTGCACTTACCTTACTTTGAAGTAAAAAAACAAAACGGGAACAAATACAATCACACCACCTCATGTGGCCCGCAGGCCGCAGTTTGAGGACCCCTGGTAGAATGTCTGGCAGTTTCCTGAATCTGCTAATTTGGCTAATGCTTTGATGCATTAGCCAAATGCATTTGATGCCTAACCCTAACCCTCTGCAGTGTGTGCTCTTCACGGCCTACCTAGCCTCTCCTAGTCCTTCACTGTCCCCTCCAGAGAGGTTTCCCTGACCCATGTCCTTTGTCTCATTTGTCTTTGGCCATTGGCCTTTTCATGCCATGTTGAGTCCCTTTGCATCTTTATCTCTAGTAGACCATGCAAGGATTTTTTTTTTTTAATCTCAGTGCTCCTGGCAGAGTGCTTCAATCTCATAGCAGAGCGCTTGGCACATAGTAGGTGTTCAAAATATGTATATTCAGAGAAATTGTTTCTTTCTTGTGGCCCAGAGGCAAGGTCCAGTGAGGCTTTCTTTTGTGGATGCTTCTCCAGCAACGGATTACAGTGCAGTGAAAAAAAAAAAAATTTTTTTTTTTTTTTGGCTCTGTAAGCTGGTTTTTCTCCTTTAAAATAAATGAAAAGAGAAAAAAGGGAAGAAAATGCATCAAAATGTAATGTCATGCAACTCAAGGAAGCCGGATTCGGGGTGACTTCTTACTTTCCATATTTTCTAAATTTCTCTCTAGGTATGTATTTTAACTTGTACAAACAGAAAAATAGATCTAATGACAGTCTTAAAAATGAAATGATCTGAATAAGGTATCAGATTAGTTACTAGTTATTACAATTTTAAAACTATTTAAAAGGCATTTTAGCTAGTTTAAAATTCTAAATAAAATATCAGCAACTAGGAAACAAAAGTAACCTCTGTTTAAAATCTTTAAAATGACGTGGAAACATGAAGGTGGTTACAATGATGCCTGGCACTGGCTAACTCTAGCAGGGGCTGCTGTGTTCAGCCTTCCTTTTTCTTCATTTGTCCTGAAGAGCACAGATGGACAGTTTTTGAGAATTGCCTTTATTATTAACAGGTTCTCTCTACCCTATAGAAGGGATGTAAAAGAAAAGGTTTTCAGAAGCAGAAAGAGAAAGTCATTGTCACACAGACTCAGGGAAAGCATTAGCATTTGCATACCCAGCCATCAGCTGTGGGGCTCACCAGTGGAAACAGCCCCAGTACAACAGACCAGGGGTTGGTTAGTCAAGTGTTAAATTTACCTATTGGCAAATGTAAGACAAAAGACTCAAATGCAAAGCCTGAGATTATGAGCATAAATTAGGAAAAACGCTAAAAGGGAAAGCCCTGCTGATTCTGATCAGGGCTTCTTACATTGAAAAAATGTGTGAATTTGCTGCAGGCACCCCCAAGAGGGCTGGGGGGTCTTCACCCAGGGGGTCAGGCTTATGCACATTCATGTAGCTGAATTCACTTATAAAACCCCCCACATTGGAGCACTCAGACAATAGCCACGTTGTTAAAGGTTTTTGCTTCCCCCAGACTAAGTGTATTTATTTATTTTTCACAATATTACAGGGGTACACACGTTTCGGTTACATACTTTGCCAAAGTTATAAGTGTTCCCTTCACCCTGCATGGGTGCACATACCTGTTAGGTGTGAATTAACTCACCTCCTGCCCCAACCCCCCACCCCCCCAGATTCCTGTTGAGTTATACTTTCACATGTGCTTGTAAGTGTTGGTCAGCCAGTTCCAATTTAGCATGGAGTACAAGTGGAATTTGTTTTTCCATTCTTGCATCTTAAGAATGGTTTTTATCCAGTTTCATCAAGGTTGTTACAAGAGATACTAGGTTACCAACCCCAGAATATTTTTCAAACTGTCACTCGTAGGTTTATCACACTGTCATATAAAGACATTAGTATATCTAGGCCTCAGTTCTCAAAGAATTAAGGTTTTAGGTTGAGATTTTATTTATTCTGTTACATGGTAATTCATGAGCAAGCACATCTGAAAGCTTTGGTTGGAAACAGGTCCACATCAGGAATTCTTCTAGAGAAACGTAGGTAGAGGAAGGATAACCCAGAATTGAAAGGTTTAACTTCTCATTACTCAAATTTAAAAACCAAACTTTTGATGTGTTGGGAGGGTCACTGGATTCGCTAATAATATCTCCTATATTAAAAATAGTTCAGTTCATGATTCTAGGATTAAATCAAACAATTCTTTTTTTTTTTTTTTTTGTAGAGACAGAGTTTCACTTTATGGCCCTCAGTAGAGTGCCATGGCATCACACAGCTCACAGCAATCTCCAACTCCTGGGCTTAAGCAATTCTCTTGCCTCAGCCTCCCAAGTAGCTGGTACTACAGGCGCCCGCCACAATGCCCAACTATTTTTTTGTTGCAGTTCGGCCAGGGCTGGGTTTGAACCCGCCACCCTTGGTATATGGGGCCGGCGCCTTACCGACTGAGCCACAGGTGCCGCCCAATTCTTTTTTTAATGAGAGAAATGTTTATTGTTTTAGTTACTTAGGAAATAACAAGGGCTGTGGGACTTATGAGCCAGGAGCTGTAACTAACCTGGTTCTTTTCCACTTTTCTAATCACCTGTTTCTGTTAGCTTCTTTCTCTTTGTACAATCTTTCCTTCATTCTCCTTCTCTCCTTATAGGGCCAATCAAATTGTTTTCTTAATTTCATTTTGAGACTTTCCATTGCTAGAATATACAAATCAATTTTTATATTCTGATCTCATATTCTGCAACTTTGATGAGTTTGTCTATCAATTTTAATAGTTTTTGTGTGGAATTCTTGGTACACTGTGTATATAAGATCATGTCATTTGGGAATAGAGATACTTTTACGTCTTTCTTTCCCATCTCGACGTGTATTATTTCATTTCCTTGCCTAATTGTCATGGCCAGCACAGCCTTACTTTACTCCCCAAATCATCCACTCTTTCACCATTACGATATTGGCTGCGGGTTTTGCATAGCACCCCGTTTTGGAGGAGGAAACTACCCTTCTGGTCTCAGTTTAGTCTGTTGAGTGTTCTTTTTTTATACCCATGAAAAGTTGTTCAGTTACATCAAAAGTTTTTTCTGTGTTTGTTGACATAAAACATATGGTTTTTGTTCTTCATTCTATTCTATTACATTGATTTTTCACATATTAAAGATACCTTGCATTTCATGAACAAGTCCCACTAGATCATGGTGTCTAATTCTTTTTTATATGTTGTTAGATTTGGCTGTCCAGTATTTTGTTGAGAATTGCTGTGCCTATATTCATAAGAATCTATTTGGTGTGTACTTTTCTTTTAATCTCTTGGTCTGATTCTAATACCATGGTAATATTGGCCTCATACAATGAATTGGAAAGTATATATATTTTGGAAGAGTTTGTGAACTCTGAGTTTTCTTTTCTTTTTTTTTTTTTTTTGAGACAGAGTCTCATTTTGTCGCCCTCGGTAGAGTACTTTGGCATCACAGCTCACAGCAACCTCCAACTCTTGGGCTTAAGCGATTCTCTTGCCTCAGCCTCCCGAATACAGGCTGAATACAGGCGCCTGCCCCAAGGCCTGGCTATTTTTTGTTGCAGTCGCCACTGCTGTTTTAGCTGGCTGGGGCCGGATTCAAACCTGCCACCCTCTTTTATACCTGACCAAAATTACATTGTACAGTTCATGTGCTATTTGTAATAATTATCTTTTCACGTGACTGAACCTGAGAGCATTTGTCACTGTGGTATAAATATTAATATTATAACGACAAAATTAAAGATAGAGCTTGAGAAAATATTTGAGACAGTATCTTTCCAAGGCAAGTATCAGTTTTTAAGTGAACTGGATCATTGAAAGCTTCTGCCTTTCTTTGCCTCCAATATCACAGCTCTCTGGCGATGCATGTTGAAAACTTAAGTTGGATAAAGCACCGTCAGCCATGATGAGTTGACATTAATCCAAGTTCTGTTCAGCCTTGTGGAAGCACCGTAACTTTAAAATTTTCTTCTGTCACCCCTCCAAAAGATGGAATGCTTTTGTCTTTGTGTGTGATTAAATTTTCTCTGTTCAGCAATCTCCTACATTAAAACCATCTAAACGCTTTTTTATCTCAAGGGGGAAGGACAATGGCCCTGTCTTATGACGGCAGCACCTCCATCGCTGATGCTGGGAGTCCTGGTGTAAGTTGATGGATAACAGCATCCGCCTCTGGCAAGTTTTCTGAGTCATCATTTGCACTACTCCAACCTACCAAACTCCCCTGCTTGTTGATGGTATTTCAATCCCTCTGCATCTGCAAAGTGCTCACTCTTCACAGCATTTGGAAAGGTAATTCCCTGGCATCATTTTTTCCAATGAGAATACTAAAACTGGAGTCACATTCTTAGCTTTGGAAAATGTCTGCCCATGCAGTGTGGAGTTGAGAATGGACGGAGTAGCACGTGTGTTCAGAGTAGACCACAGACCTGATGCATTTAGGACCATGCCCTCTCTCTTCCTCCAGCCTCCTAAGTCCCTCTTCCCTTCCTGCTCCTTTACTCACTAAGCCCTTTTCCATGAATCCCATGATAATTGACTCAACTTTTCTCTCCCTAACACCTTACTGTGCTTGTATGAATGGAAACATAGAAAGCTCAGGACTATGGATGAGTCTGTGAGGGACATTGTGTAATTTATAATCCATGGTCAGAATATCTTGGGAAGAAGTTGACCATTCTTTCATTTCTCAGCCCTGAACTTGAGCTGAGTATCCAGCAATGAGGTCCTTCATCTATGCTATTTCTTTTTTATTTATTTTCTTTCTCTTTTTTATTTTCCTGGAGGAAAAGATGATACTGTTTTCTTTTTCTTTTCTTTTTTTTGAGACAGGGTCTTGCTCTGTCACCTAAGCTGGAGTGCAGTGGCATGATCATAGCTCACTGTATCTCAAACTCCTGGGCTCAAGTGATCCTCTTGCCTCAGCCTCCCAAGTAGCTGGGGCTAACGGTGTGCACCACCACAACTGGCAGATTTTTTTCTATTTTTGGTAGAGATGGGATCCAGCTGTTGCATAGGCTGGTCTTGAATTCCTGGCTTCAAGCAATCATCCAGCCTTGGTCTTCCAAAGTGCTAGGGTTACAGGTGTGAGCCACTGTGCCAGGCCCCTCCATGCTGTTTCTCACATGCTCAGGTCTTTTTGAATCCTCTAGGGTAATGTTAATAAAGGAGTACTATAGTTTGGGACAATGATCTTTCTTTGAGGATTTTTATTCCCACTTTTCTGTAGACACAATTCATTCATCCCTTCACTCAGCAAATACTATGCATCAAGTGTGGTTCCATAGTGATGTAATGGCCGTCCATGATGAGAGAACTGTGCCCAGAGCACATTTTAGAGAAAGAGAGAAACAATGACCGAGGAAACAAAAAGTTCACCTTGTGGATATAATGAAGAAATAAGTGGGAACTTGACAGAGAGTTCTTTATTTGTTTTTTTAATTTCATTTTTTATTAAATCATAACTGTATACATTTATGGGGTACAATGTGATGATTTGATATACAATGTGGAATGCTTAAATCAAGCTGATTAGCATAACCATCACCACACTTTCTTTTTTTTTTTTGTGGTAAGACATTGACAATTTACTCTTAGTTGTTTTGAAATGTACCCTTGCTTTGTGCCCATTAGGTGAGACCCCACCAAATGCCCTCCCTCTTCCCTCCTCTCCCCCTGCCCCCCATCCCCACTCCCTCTTTTTCCCCCCTTCTTGCTGGATTATATTTGTGTTTTATCATTCTATGAATGTGTAAGTGGTTATATATTGGTTTCATAAATGAAACTCACTGGTTTCATGAGTACATTAGATACTTTCCCCCCCATTTTTGAGATACTTTACTAAGAAGAATATGTTCCAACTCCATCCAGGTAAACATAAAAGATGTAAAGACTCCATCTTTTATGGCTGAATAGTATTCCACAGTATACATATACCACAATTTTAATCACCAGAGAAATGCAGATCAAAATTACTTTGAGATATCACCTAACTCCAGTACAGTTAGCCCACATCACAAAATCCCCAAACTGCAGATGTTGGTGTGGGTGTGGAGAGAAGAGAACACTTCTACACTGCTGGGGGGGTTACAAACTAATACACCATTTTTGGGAAGAAGTATGGAGAATTCTCAAGGAACTGAAAGTTGAACTACCATTTGATCCTGCAATTCCATTATGAGGAACAAAAATCATTTTACAACAAAGATATTTGTACCAGAATGTTTATCGCAGCCCAATTCATAATTTCCAAGTTGTGGAAGCAACCCAAAAGACAGAGAGTCCTTTAAATGGTTCTTTAAATGGGTCACTGGGGAAGATGACTGTAAGGTCCTGACTTTTGCACTGATACCTGGCAGAAGGGAAGGGCTCAGTTGTCTAGGACCTAAAGAAAGACCAGACTGGGCTGTGGAAACAGGAAAATGCTTAGAGGCAGAGAGAAGTTTGACTAATTTGAAGGGTTGGAAAGTGCCAGAGGGGCTGAGTGAAGTGAGCTATGGGTGTGGGCAGGACTAGCCCTTGTCAGGCTTTGCTGACAACAAGGATTCTCGGTGAGAACACACGGGTACAGTCCCCCTGCTTGTTCACAGTGAGCGTCCGTTTGATTAGTCAATGCCTCATCTTAGATATTTTTGACTCTCGCCCTAGTTACAGGTCATGACAAAGCTGATTGTTCTGTAAAAGCATGTGTTTCACTACTTCCTGTTCATCCTCCCAGGGTATCCCATTAGGTGAGTTGTCAAGAGCTCAGGAGCTTGGCTCCCAGAAAGGTGACCATTTTATTCTGGAGAACATAAGCTAGACTGGAGCATAAAGTTGCCCTTGTTCTTGTTCTGACCTTCCTGTTTATCCAGAATCATTCTGAGACACTTGCATTTCCTCTGGCAGCCCAGGAAGCACTTAACCTCCACCATGCAAATTAGTATGAATCTATCAAGGATTCTAGGCCAGCCTGTTTTTGTCCCCATTAACCTCTGGCTAGCCCCACACTTTTCCAATAAAAAGAACTCCATTTCTTAATCAATGGTCACTTCCCAGTGGAAATGATAATTATGGTTATGCAGCATTTGGTTAGCACATGCAGCTTTTATGAGCGTGATTGATGGAAGTGAGGCAATGGGACCAAGTGGGTCATAGGCCCAGTTGTTTTGCTCATCTTATTTTGCAGGTTATGTGGGGTGCACATACTTGTCCAAATAGGGGCTTTTTTTGAAAAGTAAAAGTGGGCTCTATTAATAATTATTCTGTGAAAACAGATATGAACTGGGATGAGTGGTAAGCTTAGTTTTTCAATATTTGATATTGCACACAGTTATTATATTTTCTGGGCTTTGCCATATAAGGATGAGCAATATTCACTCTTTCTTGCCCAGTATATTATAGTCAAGTATTTTAAATCCATGCATCTTCTGTGTCTATATATAAAATCACAAAACGACATTCCCAACAGACTGCCTTTTATGTATACTGGTGGCTTAAGCCAAGCATGGAGAGCTAAGCCAAAGCTTGTAACCTCAGTGCTGATGGAGGCTCTAGTTGGTTAGCACACTGGCTGAGATGTCTTAAAGCAGTTGGCTTCTGTGGCCCTGTCTTTCCCTCACTGCATGAGGAAAGGTGGAGATGGCATGGAGGTAACCTATGCCTGACAATCTCTGGTCAGACCACCTATTAGTGATGAAGAAGGCGGAAAAGGGGTTATTCTCAAGGTAGCAGATAATTTGCTCCAGTGAGAACCTGTTGTATGTGCTAATAAGAAATTGACTGTCTTGTGGGAAAAGAATGAATGGCGTGAACCCAATTTATTGCTATTGGCATTATGGGAAAGGAAACCAAATAATCCTGAATATCCTCAATTGGCAAGAATAACTTTTTATTATTCTTTAATTTATTAGAACACCTCCCAGAAAAGTCTAGGCTGAATGTTTATTTGCTTGAAGAGTACAACACCTTGAGATAAATTTGACCTTGCATCCTGTCCTCCCTTGCCTATCCATACTTAACCCAAACTTTATCAGTCAAGTTGAGGATGTTCTTCAGATGCTGAATCTCAGCGAATGTCAAGAAGAGATTCTTCCTATAGGGATGATGTTCTGGAAGATGCAAATTACTCTCAACAGGACCTGATGGTTCATCTTTTCTGGGGACAGTTTGTCTTCTTTAATGTGAGACACAGACTGGAGCATGCTGTGAGGAGACTGTTTAGTTAGGATTTAGACTAACAAAGTATCTTGTAGCACAGCCCCCACTAGGGTTTTAGTAGGCCGTGCCAACAGGCTAACAAAATGTCGACGTTTACAGGGAAGCTCACCTAATCCTCCAATGCCCTGTCTTCTTTTTTCCCCTGCCCACTGTTGTTGCACCTGCTGAAGCAAGCCTTCTCCCTGCCTGGGAAGGCTGTCCCTGCACACCCCTCTCTGTGTGCTCAGTTCAGTGCAGCTTGGTCTGGAAGCAAATATTTTCAGGAGACTAATCCATAAAACAAGGATAGGGTTGTGATGTGAACCTATAGAAAAATGATCAACTACCCCAGGGCAAAGCCCATGGTTACATGTTTAAGGATGCTCAACTCGGGAAATATTGCTGTTCAATTAAAATATGAGGTGAGCCACATGTGTGTGTAAAATTTCCTGATACCCATTTAAAAAGCAGTTTAAATTAAGTTTAATTATTTTATTTAACTCAATATTTGCAAAATATTACCATTTTAACACATAATAAAATATGAAAAGTAGAAATGAGATATTGACATTTTTCCCTGTGTGAACTCTTTGGAATCTGGAGCCCGTGTAAACTCAGACTAACCACATCACATATGTTTAACATCACATATGTCTAATGGCCACATTTGTGGTACTGCAGTGAGCAGGACAGTGGGTTTAGGTCACTGTCCCTCACATGGTAGTTTGTGGACAGATGCCACTCCATGAGCTGTTTGGCACAATGAGATAAGTTTAGAAATTTTTTAAAAAGTGGTTAAAAACTTTGATAGCAATTTGGTATTGCCATGACATCCAAGCATGGGATCATTTTTAAAGGAATTCGTTGTTGTGTTTTACAGAATGTTAGCCTGTGATGAATGAGGTGGGTGCCTGCCTCTCCTCACTGCTGGGGAAGCGCTGTTCCCGACCTGCCCTTCTCCTTTTGTCTTGCTCAGTCTCTGCTGGGCAGGGTGCAGAGTCGGTCTGCTGAGGAAGTGCAGGTTCATTCTGCTTATCCTCCCAACGTCTCATGATAGTTAGCGGTTGACCACCTCTTCTTCTTAAAACAGTCTCTCTCTAAGATTATTGGTTCTCTTAGATGGTTACTTCATCTTCCTCTCTACTTTCTGCATGCATTCACCCGGGAATAGCATGGCTGGAAGGAAGCTAATTTAGGAAGAGTGTTGGTTTGTTGAACACAGGGTGGTGAGAGTGGGAAGGAAGCTCGGGGAGGGTGGGCAGTGAGGACCAGCATATGCGGAATGCAGAACAGGGGGATAAAGTGCCCATGAAGCCGTAGGCAGGTGGTCGGAGGAGGGAAGGACTAGGTTGAAAGAGGATTAGGAGGGAGCCAATGGCAGGACGTGGGGAGGGAGGGGGAGCAGCTCAGACTGAGTAATGGGATTCCAGGAAGGACCAAATCCATCTAGATGTCTCCCCAGCACCTGAAGGGGAAAGTCGACGTGTCCAAAATGAACCTCTTTTGTCCCCCTTTCCCAGTTCCTTCTTTTCTCACCCAACTCCTACTCTGAGCAAGAGCACTGTTTTTTTCTTCATCTAGGCTCAAATGGGGGACTCCCTTTTCCTTCTGTATCCCATCCTTAGAAAGTCCTATAGAGTTCACTTGACTTTTTCTTTTCCAGCCTCTGTTTCCATTCACATTCCTTGGCAACAAGCTAGATCAGACTCATTACCTCCAACCAGGCTCTTGCCCTGTTCTCCCCAGGTGTCTCCTTACCACCATCTTCTCTGTGTCGCCTGCAGGCTGCGCGCTGACGCTAAGTCATCTTATGAAACAGCTTCAGCCTATCATCTCTCCCCCAAATCCTCCAAGTCCCCTCACTGCCTGCTGAGGATGGTTGGCCTCCTTCCTAGGTAGTCCAGGCCCTCTGCGGTCTGGCTCCAGGAGGTGTGTTAAGGATCATCTTCTACCCTTGTTATTGGGCTTTCTGCACGTGGGGGACTGGGCCAGGTCCCGAGTGCAGCTCCAGCCACATGAGAGAGCTTGGAGGGACAGGCAAGTGCCGCTGGAGCACAGGGCTTTAACCTGGCTTGGGGTTCTTTTTAAGCTGAACCCTAAAAAAATTTTGGGAATTAGACAGAAAAACCTAAGACACTAGAAAGCCACTGACTTATGTTCCCTTGCCTAGAACACAAGTCAGTGGCTAACTCAGAGGAAATGGACAAGCTCAACATGATAATAGAGAGGGCAAGAGGCAACTGTAATGGGACTTCATCCTAAGGGCCTGTGCAGGGATGTGAAATGATCAGATCTGATTTTTAAAAAGTTCTTCCTAAGTGCTACAGGCATTAGCTATTGGTCACCTCTCCCTCTACCCTCAACTTTCTCTCACTAAAAATTTGAACTCTGTTAGTTTTTATCTTCCCATAAGCTGGGAATTCTAAAACTCACTTTTTAAGAAGCTATTTCATGTAATATTTCCCTTGCATGTCCCGTGTTCAATAATCTTGGATAATGCTGGCCTAAATAGTTTCCTCTGCCTAGGAGGCGTCCCTGCCCAGTCCTGGGGAAATCCCTCCCCACACCGATCTTGCCAGACTTTGATCAGGCCCATCTTAGTCCCGGCTCACATGTCAAACCCCAAGTCAGCTTTCTTCATCCCTAAGCCGAGGTTCCTTTCATATCTTAAAAGGCTACAATTCCAGGCTCTCAGAGGCCTCTGTCTTTTTTGAACTCCTATAGTGTATTGTTGATCCTTGTCCTGGGCACTCGGTCTACCTGGTATCAGAGTAGATGTGTGTGCATCCTAATTTCCCCTTGAAGGCAAGGATTGAAGGTTATTAGTTTCTGCTTCTCTCTCACAGTCCCTGTCCTTTTCTGGTCTTAGGAAAGTGCCTTGTCCAGCAGAGGAGTCTGATTGATGTTTAATTAATTCTCATCCCTTGAGAAGCCACGCTCCCAGTACTATTCTAGGCCACAAATAAATACAGCTCCTTTGTATCCTCGGCAGAACTGCAATGCTCCCAGCCTCGGCCCGTGTCCCCAGCCTGCAGGTGTGCGGGAGTGGGGACGAGGCTGCCAGGGAGAGCTCTCCCCACGCTCACTCCATTGGGATCCCGAGGGCCCTGGCAAACTCCTTTCACCCACCCTGTGCTTTTCTCCCCCAGATGGAAGCCCTGGTATGGTTTGCAGAGATTCCCCAAGGACATCTGGAAAGCACAGACTGAGGTCGGCAGAGAAGAGTGACTCATCTCTCTGCTAAGCACTTTCTCAGTTTCCCAGTCGGTGAGCTTGGGAAGGGAAGGTTTGTTTCCTGTTGTGTCTGTAGCTGCCTAAGAACAGGCTTTCCTTGGTCCAAAGGGTGGTCCAAAGGGTGCCACGGCTGTGTTTCCCCTTTTGTGATAGGGCATGTGTGGTGAAGGCAAGTGGGGAGTGATGGCTTTTGTCAAGGAGCCTGTCCTCCCCCCATCAGCCTCAGCTCCTCTCTCCTGGCTTGTTCCCCTCACCCCTAGCGGGGAGGACTGTCAAAGGATGTCAGGATAGATTCTGTGCTCCTACTCAGGCCTTTCCTTTCTCTCTCTCCGTCTTCCCCCCTCCTCCCTTTTGATTCTGTCTTGATGTCATCTCTTCAAAGTCTACTACCTGTAAAATATTGATTCGCAGCAGGCTGCATCTGCCAAGATCAGATCTCTCCTCTGCTGGCAGCAGTAATAAACCAGCACAGACACCGCGGACCCGGTGCCAGCTTCATCACCGCCTCACGCACGCATCCGGCTGTCTTCTGCCTGACTTTACATAATGAAACAGCGTCCAGAGACATTTCAGAAGTAGGGAGACCAAGTAACACCCAGTGGGGACATAAAAGAGCCAGGAGTGCCTGCAAACAAAGAACGTAACAGGTTTCATCCCAAGGAGCAGACTAATCAGAAGCTTCCTGGTTTCCTGATGGCAACTGGAAAAAATAGCAAAAGAAAAGGAAGCCACCCAGTTAACTGCCAAAAGGAGTGTGATCCTTTTGGAAAGGCCTCCCCTCTTTCCCAGTCATCTTGAGCCAGCTGTGGGGTTGTACCTTCAAGCACTGATAACTTCTGAGCCCTGCTGGGCATGTGATACCTAAAGGCAGAACTTGTTTAACAGGGCATGCAGATTTTGTTTCCATAGGTGTTAGAGAATCGCTGGAGACGCAGTGCGGCAGGTTGGTGAAGAGCTTGCACTCCAGAGCCGGAGCCTGGGTTGAGTTTCTGGCTCTGCCACTCACCATCCGTCTGACTTAGGGCAGGTCACTAAACTTCACAGAATGGATTGCTACTATGATGTAGTGAATTTATAATTATGAGGCATTTGGAATACTACCTGGCACGTAAGACTATTGAGATGCTTGTTAAATACACACATACAATTTCCCTGATTGGGGTGGGGGGGGCAAAAGCCTTAGTTAGTGGGAGCAGAGTGAGCATTCCTATTCCCTACTCCCCTTCCTGTCCTCTCGGAAGCGCTCCAGGGCTGATAGGCAGCTGGGACAGAAGCAGACAGGCGGAGGAGCCTCTAACAGTCTTCTCTCACTTGTTTGCAAATGTGCACTTGTTCAAAGGTGTCCCACTCTATGAGAAGGTGACACTTTATTCAGAAACTCAGCCCTTGTGGGAAGAATTTTCCAAACCTCAGTGGTGTGTCTCTGTCATTCCCACGCCGGCTGGGGGAGGAGAGTATTAAAGAGAAGCGGCCATCCAAAGTCAGTAAATCCGTCATCAGAGGTGACAGCTGGGGGTTGCATTCTTGTTTTACTGCGACTTTGAGCAAGTTGGTGAAGGTGGCCGTGGTATCCAGCTCTGGTCTGTGAAGAGTTATGATTTTCTACTGTGTTCAGCTACTGAAGGGACCCTACCACTTAGCACCCTCCAGGGAGCCTTCCCTTTTGCAGTACAGGGAAATTTACCCCTTGTGACCAACTGTTAAGTTTCCTTTGAAGCCTCTTTTAATTCAGATTTGGTTCAGCTCATGATATCTTCAGAGTCAGTGGGGAAAACGTTTATGATATGACAAACTAGCAACCTGTATTTTTTACGTACTGTTAGAGACATCATGGGCCTTTTACATTCGCGTTCTTTTGCTTTGTGTTGGGAGAGATGTCCTTTGAGACCCATCAGTTCCTCACTTTATATTCTTTCTCCTCTTCAAACCTCAAAGCCTCTCTGCACAGTAGCAGGCTTCCCTTTGATGAGGCAAGCTGGAGAAAGTTCTGTCTGAAGCCTGCCGGAGTCAATGGTCTGCAGTCGAAGGGAGACTGTGTCAAGTGAAGCATCCTCCCTCCACTGGGGGATTTTGTTTCTTCAGAACAAGGAGGCCTATTTCCATACTCCCCCTCCCCAAGGCCTTAAAGAGAACCACAGTCTCGTGGGCTTCCTGTGGGCCCTGTGTGCCCAGACTCTCACCTTGGGCTGCTTTGTAGAACTATCTATTTTTTTTCTTTTTTTCTGCAGGGATCTTAAATTATTGTTTACGCCTCTTTTCAGATACAGAGCAGGAGATTAGCACGTTGCAAAGCATCTCTGTGCATCTGGTGGTGGGGTTGTGGGTGACATCAGAACATCCGACCACAAAGACTGCTGCATGAGGTGTCAGCAGGAAGATAGAAGGGCTAAATCGTGACCCAAAGCCTGGTTTCACAGATGCATGACGTGGAGAATGACCGTCCCTTATAAAAAGGGGAGGTGTTTGGAAGCCACAGGTAAGGATTCAGCAGCAAGATTTACTGCCTAGACTTAGAGCTCAGTCCTGCTTTGGGCAAAATGAGTTTGCCTGTCTGTGTCTCCAGCTACTCATCCTCCAAATGGATTGTTGTGAGGATGGACTGTGATGATCCGTACAAAGTGCTTAGCATGGAGACTGGCACCTAGGAAGGCCTGGATTAGCGTTAGCAACCTGTTATTATAAAGAAGTATATGGAGTGAGGAGTTCCTCAATGCTTCAATAATTGATTACTGATACTTCAATAACTGATAGTCGTATAACTTCTTGGGAACACCATGGAAAGTCTATGGAGAGGAGATGTTTAAAAGCCCATTGATAAAGAACTTAAAAGTTGCCCTTGGTTTTTATTCATTAGCAAAATTGTACACATTCTTCTTCCTATTTACAATCCTTAGCAAACAGTAGGCACTCAATAATTACTTAATAAATGAATACTGGTGTTACAGGTGTAGCTGTGAATATGTGATCATCAGTAGCCTAAAAAATTTACCATCAGCTCCACTGATCTGATTACAACTTTATTGTTTCTTTTAATTAAAAGTAATCTTTTCTGTTTGCTTACTTCATTCTTTTTCACATCTGAGGCTTGGGAATCTATGTTAATTTGCATGACTAGGTTAACCTAACTCATGTCAAGTGTTTCATTTAACCAATACGTATTGAGAATCTTACATATTTCACTAAGTACTGTGCTTCTCTACCTTTATAGTGTGAAAAAGAACAAAATAGACTATGATATATGTCCAGACACATAAAAATAGAAGCTTCTATGGAAATACAAAGAAAGAGAGCATTGTCCCCTGTGCTTTCGTATGTGTGGGAATGGGGGGAACTCAGGGAAAGGTTTCTGAAGACAGGGGCATCTAATGTTGTCTTAGTGATGTATTACATTTTCAATGATTGAAGGGATTCTACTGTGAGAACAAGTGTTTGTAGACTGACTAAGCATTTAATGAAATAGACTCTGTTATAAGGGGATGGAAATCCTAACGTGGAGGTGAGATGCTGAACAGCTAGCCTTGCAAAATATGGAACAAAGAAATAACCTGGTGGAACTGCCCTTCCATGAGTCTCTTTAGCTTTTAGAAATAGTTTGGTTCTGTGATTTTCCTACTGGAAGGTCAATGAGAATTTGGAGAGCACAGTGATAGGGGAAAAGGAGTCTTCTATGATGAACAAAATGAAAGTTCCAGCTTCTGGTGGCAGGAATTACACAAAGAAGGCAAGGATGTTGTGTAGAGCATTTCTCTCCTAGCTTCTGTTCCTGAAGAGACACATAGAGAGCAAAAGAGCGTGCTTTATTTTACACTGACTGATTAGTGTCTGTCAAAGAAGAACAATGCCAAGAGTAAAAGAGAAATATCAGTAGATCTCTTTTTATTATATTAATAACATTGAGATGAGACACACAGTGCCTGCCACGTTACTTAGGAAATTGCTTGGATAACAAAGGCCCTTTTACTTCATGAGTAAACATGGACAAGGGTATCTGAGTCATAGGGAAGCTAGTTCAGGTAACGCCTTGGCATCCACAATGGTAAAAGAAATGACGAAAGATTGGAAAGCAAAGGGAAAACTCATTTGAAGAAGAGGGAGAATCAATAACGTTAGCTAGCATGTTTACTCATCTGTAAAATGAAGGGGTTTGGGTTGGAACGAGTCCAAGTTTCTTGCTGGCTTTGACACATCATGGTCCTATGGAGCCAAAAAACCAGACAGGCAATAGAGAGTACTGTCTGGCTCATTAATTCAAAATTATTATACTTTTCTTCTAGAGAATTGAAGGTTCCACAAACAATGTTCATACCCACAGCATCTTTTAAAGATAAAAATGAAAATACTATACTACATATAACAAAATGAAGGCAAAAAAAAAAAAAACCCAGAAAACAAATAAAAGAAATGTTATGCCATCAAACTTCAACACATATGCCATTTTCTCTGGATCCGAGATATCTGGAAAGTTTATTAAATCTTTGGGATATTGAATAACATTTTAGTAGACTATTTCTTTTTTTTTTATTAAATCATAGCTGTGTACATTAATGCGATTATGGGGCACCATACACTTGTTTTATAGATCATTTGACACATTTTCATCACACTGGTTAACATAGCCTTCCTGGCATTTTCTTAGTTATTGTGTTAAGACATTTACATTCTACATTTACTAAGTTTCACATATACCCTTGTAAGATGCACCGCAGGTGTAATCCCACCAATCAGCCTCCCTCCGCCCCCCTCCCCCCACCTCCCCTCCCTTTCCTCCTTCCCCCTATTCTTGGGTTATAACTGGGTTATAGCTTTCATGTGAAAGCCATAGATTAGTTTCATAGTAGGCTATTTCTTTGCTGTACTAAAGAATATTCCCAAAGCCTTAAAGAATAGAGAATGTTTAAGGATACTTCAATAACTGATAGTCATGATGCATCTTTGGTATTGAGAGAATCCGCTTTTAAGTGAAAAATGACTTTAGTGCATGTCAGGAGTTCCCCAAACTTTTTATATTCAGTTGAGCACTTTGGAAGAGAGACATGTTCACCAGAAATCCATGCTTCCCAACAAAGCTTATGTCATTGCCAATCCTCATGCTTCCAAGTAGGATCCTGTATCTATACTTGCTAGAAGACTACTAGTGGAAGTGATATAAATAATGGAATATTAAGAGTAGAGTATGCCTTCATCACAGTCTCTGCCTTTTCCACTGAATGTAGAAGGCTCAGCAGCCCTAGGCGGTGACAGAACCTTAGGATGAATGAAGCCTTGATCCCTCATGCCTGGATAAAATCTGCACATCTATCAAAAACCCCATATAATTAAATGAATAAGAAAAAAACATCCATTGAATTTGGGAAGAGTTATTTGTTACAACAATTATTTGGTTAATGTAGACACCAAGTCTCTTTGTCTTGTATGAGATGGCAAATTAGCTTATTAGAAAGAAACACATATATTACGATTTATGAATTACAGAGCCTACTGGAAATCCTGGCATGTCCTGTGGCCTAAAGCTATGCAGAACGAGGATTCACTAAGCCCTTTTGTGGTACTTGGCTCACAACCGTTAAACAAAACAAGTGGAACACTCCAGCTTTCTTCTCATCTAAGTCAAAGTCAGACATTTTACTTCAGCCATTCAGAAGTATCCAAGAATTGCTTCTTGATAATTGCCAGGTTGATTTCAGAGAGATACATAAGCTTCTGCATTTTTGTTTGGTCGTTCTTGGGAAAAGGGACAAGTATGAACGGTATGTATTTGGCACAAAAAAAAAAAAATGGTTAAGACTCCTAGAAAAGGAGAAAATGGCAGAAAATGCCATTTATTTTTCCATTTACTCCATGAAATTAAAATAAACCATAGAATCTTCAATTGTTAATAGACACATTCCATTTTCTTCTGTTATTGCTAGCATTAGAAAAACACAATGGTAAAAAAAAAAAACAACAAGAAAAAAGAAAGAAAAACACAATGGGCTAAATAACACGGCAGTGCAATAGACAAACCTGCTGGTCAAAGGAATTTCCCGTTAAGACCCAATCTTCCCCTTTTTATTGGTGCTCATTGCTCTTTATAGCTTTTCATGGTCAGTACCTTCATCAAAAGACCTAATGAAAGTGAACACAATAAACAAAGTCTTACATAATCTTAAAGACAGAGCTTTGTATTCTTGTAGAGTTATACAAGCAGCACCATTGTAAAAATTAATAGAAAGTTGATCATAACCAAAACATTGGACGTGGGAAAACTGGTAATTGTAAAAAAAAGTGTGTCCTAAAACAGTTTAATTACTGTGATGAAAGGATGAAGGAAAAGGGCCATTACACTCAGGATTGTTATAGTTGAGGCAATATACTAAATACACCAGCTAGTTTGGGTAAAACATGTAAGAACCTTTCTCTTAGTGCAGAGATGAAGGTTGACAGACACATCTGTGCTCTGAACACCTCAAAGTACTACTCTCTCTCTCTAGGATGACTTTTTTTTGGTGTGTAATTCACAGAAAGCCTTTATCAGTCAATACCTGCCTCACTTAACTTTCTGTTTGTGTGAAGAAGATTCAAGACTTTCTTTGAAAGTCTCCAAAGCAACGCTATACACATTTTAGTAGACTCTTTCAAACCTTATTATCACTTTCATTTTTAAAAGCTGGGGATACTTAAGAACAGCAAATTCCACCGGGCCAGGACTAGGATGAGGGAGTGAGGTGCCAAGGGTGCAAAATTCAAGGAGCCATTCACTCTCATCTTGCACATGCTTGGGGGATCCTCCTTAAATTTTATACCCTAGGCACCTCAATCATCTCACACTAGTCCTATCCCTGTGTTCCACAGGTAAACTAGCATGAAAAATGTACAGCTCTGAGATGTACAGAGTTACCCGTGACTGCTGAAACCCAGTTTCTGTCTGAGTTTGGGTATCCGGTAGTAACTTCTTAATGAGAAATGCAGAGAAATCATAGCAATGTCAAGGTGAGTTCCTGCTGAGCAAATGACACCAGGGAATAAAAGCTCCTCTTTTGGTCTTTGCTTGAATAATAATAATAATAAAAAAGACCTATAATTGGATTTCCTTAAAGACTCAGAGAACTAACATCTTTATAACTTTTCAGATTGAAAGGTAGTCCTTTTGAATTCTATTAACTTTGCAGCCTACATTTTTTAGAAAGTAAGATTATGTAGCTTCTGAAGAAAACCGTGAACAATGAAGTGAGCAATATTTGCATTCACAAGTTATTCTGTGTTGGCAGATTGTCATCTTTTGTAGAAATATCACAATTTTTCAAAAGGACCACTTTGAAGATAAAGAATTATATTTAATCATTTTGGGGGTTGTTAATAAAAAAGTCATTTTGAATGCTCATTTTGACAATCAAAGTTCTCATTGCCCTTTCGTATGTGCAGCCCACTTCAGGTAACCACACCACAACCAAGGGCACCATCCCCCTCTCCTTTTTGACTCAGGGAGAATAATAGCTCATCTTCTTGCCCCCGCTGCTTGAGTTTCTAATGCTTTTCTTTCGCAGAGAAATGAGAACTTGGTTATCTAGGAAATTTTAGTAGCCGGACATCTAAAGAAATAGCAGCTAATAGCTACAGTAGAAAAGAATAGCAAGGAAACTTTATGGACAGACCAGGATACTGTATTTTTGTAGTTCCATCTTTGTGTAAGCTTCCATGACCTGTTAGGTGTGAGACAGTTGGCTATACTTGGTCACTCATGAGAAAGCAAGATCTCTGAAAAGGGTGCTTTCCCTTATTACTATACTTACAGACATTTCGAGGAATCAAGATTAGTAGATTGCAGCTTCGTTTTTAGAAAATGGTAGATTTTGACATCGTGTGAAAGGTGGTGGCAGTTTTCAAAGCTATGTAACCAGATACTGTGATGCTGTGGTCAGGGTTGAGCAGGTGACCCTGAATGTAACAGCCAAGCTGAATGTGTAACTTCTAGGATGTGTTAAAACGCTGCAATTTAGGCTGTAGGGTGAATCTTCCCTGGCCCTGGATGGAAGATCCCAAAACTTTTATGCTCAGTGTCAGGTTGAAGATTCATATCTGATAACTTTAAGCCAAAAGCAAAGTCTCAATTAGACTCAAAAATTAGAATTTCTGGCCCAAATGTTAAATTATTGCTTTAATCCTCTTTTAAAGTTAAGATTTCTTTCCTGAACCCTCACCCTTGTGTTGAGATCTATAGTTAACTGATTTCGTTTCCCTTTGCTAGCTGCTTTTCATCTCTACCAAGGTCAAAACTGGAGGTGGGAGGGAAAGGAGAAGGTGTTTCCTGGGTCTTCTAAGTCCCTGCATTGGGGCTTCTCCCCTGCAGTTCCCTTATGTGGCCTCTTGCTGAGCTCCAAGGAAGTGGTGGGCCACCTGTGGCCTCCTCCTATTGGGGTCTAGGACCCCAGATGGTCTCACTCCCTCCTGACCTCCTTCTAATGGAGAAGAAATGTGGACCCTCTTGGGACAGGCTGACCCCAGGAGCTGCTCACTTGTCACCATGTCCTGTGTGTCAGGCATGGCTCCAGTGGCTCCTCTGCAGAGAACATCCTTTCTGGGCTTGAGGAGAAGGGGTCATGCCCCCGCTGTGGGGGTCTTCACAAGACTGGTAGTTAGCAGCTAAAATGAACTCCCTCCAAATAAAGAGATCTTTGCAGAGCCTGCTGCCCCTTATTCCACCTCTGGTCCTTCTCTGTCCTGTGCACAGTGACCTCTCTTCCACTCACACCAGGGCCTGTTCTATGAGGGCCACAGTCAAAACTGAGGTCTGAGAAGCTCCCTGTTCACCTCAAGCTGTATATATGAAGTGGGATAATTAAGAGATTTTTTATTAAACAATCAGAGTTTAATCAAATGTCTACTGACAATGATTTTTGTCTGCTTAATATGATCTATTTGGTAAAAAGTCTTTGCTGAAGACTACCATGTACCACACATGGCTGGATTATCTGGGCAGCATCCATCCTTACTGATGTCCTTTCATCCAAACATTTGTGCTCTGAGCCTCTCGCCTGCAGGAAGACATGCTCCCTATTCAAGGGGCGCCTAGCCAGGGCACGGGTATTGTCTGCCTGTCACGCTCCAGCTGATTTTAGGCAACTATGCCTGGCTCCTCAAAAAAAAAAAAAAATTAGAGGTGCTTTTAATGCCTATGTCTTTTAAAGGGGCATGAATACTTTTCTCTGAACATGTTATTAAATCTATAACTCATGCGAAAATAATTTTATGACCTATTGGCTTAACCTCTTTTCATCTTTGAGGCTCTTCCTCAACATTCAAACCTGGTACTTCCCTTCACCCTCATCCTTCCTGCTTCTGCCCTCACCTCACCCTCTGCACACACATGCAGATGACAACTTAGCCTCCCAGGGAAGGATCTTGTCAAGCATCAGGAACAGAAATATCACAGGTGCATCACCAGAAGCTGTCATACACGGTTAGAAAAGCGATTCAACTTTACCTCCTACCCTGCTCTAGCCCCTTCTGGTGGTCTTGAGGCACTGATGTGTGAGAACTCAGGACCTTCTGCGGGAATGCTGGTTTGTGGCAATAAAGGAAGTCTGGTGGGGCTACCTTAATAGCTAACGCCCAAAGGCCCTCCTTCCTTTGTTATTTATCTCCTGAGTTGGAAGAATGTCGTGAAAAGTAAGACTCAGGGGTGGGGTGTGTTGGGGCTGAAAGAAAAAGCTGGAAGTTGGCTTTTTCAAAAGTGACTTTGGATGGAGACTTTCAGCAGGCAGTGTGGTTTCTTAATAAGTTGTTCCCTTCAGTTCACCAGAGTAAAGAATTGATGGGTGCTGCACAGACGCAGGAAGAGAAGAAAGCCTAAGCAGAGAATAAACTTTTAAACAGAATTGGAGTTCACCACATACATATTCAGACCACATGTATTCTGAGCATGAAAGCTTTAATGAGGGCAAAATCCTACTGAAGCAAAATATTTGCCTTGAAAGGAAAAGATGAACAAACCAAATGGAGTAATTCTCTGTAATTTTCTGCTCTTTTCTGGAGCCAATCCAATTCAACACTTCTTACTGACCACCTTCTGAATGCTTGCAATGAAGGCAGGCACTTAAATAGGATCTGGGCCCTGCCTTCTGAGAGTTTTTAGTAAGAAGAATATTAACTAGTGTTTGATAGTTAGCCATTTATTTCCTTCAACCAAAGTTCGTTTTTGGACCAGCAAAAACGATCATACGATGATCATGACAATGAAAGATATTTCTAATGTTCTTAATTTCTCCTCCGAAAGAGCCCAGGGAATGTTAACAGCACAATGGCATCCAAAACAAAAAACCACACAGCTATTCTTTTATTCATGAGAGAGGACTGATAATTTACCTGAGAATATGCATATCCCCCCTTGCCAGGCACTCTTTTCTATTATCTTCTAATTCTAACAAGATGCTTCCTGTCTCTGTGAGTTAAGCAAAAAGTTATTTCCTAAATCTCATTCCGAGGGCCTATTCTTTCATTTACTTGGTGAACCTAGTTTCATGGCCTATCATTATACATTCTCCAGCTGAGCATATTGCTCTACTCTCAAACTTATCAGTATTGTAAGTTTGGTGTAGAGTGAATTCATCTTTTTCTCCAGCACAAAGTTTTTTAGAATGAGTTAGCACTTTGTATTCCAGTTAAGTGAGACTGTTCCTGTAATATTGCCTTATGTTTTCCTACCTCTGTGCCTTTTTTCCCCTCTCTTTCCTCTTTTCTCTCCATCTCCATTCACTTAAGTCCCTCTGATCCTTCTTCATGTATAGAGCAAATGCCACTTTTCTTGGTTACCCCCATTAAGGCTCCTCTGACTTCCTAACCAGAAGTGAACTTTTTGGTTGTGAATGTCTGTTATGTTAGTCATTGGTGCTGCTTACTGATTTGGTTCTCTGTCTCACTTTGAGTAGTAGAATTATTCCAAATCACTAGTAAAAATGTAGTAAAATTGTTTCCCCCTGCCTCTGATCTCAAGTATGGTCATGACACATTTTCAGGCACCAAATGTGAGTGGAAGCGACATGTGTCCCTCCATGTGGAAGCTTTAAGAGTCAGTGTGCTCTGCCATATTCTTGTTTCCCTCTGCTGTGTGTCCAGGGATATTTCAGACAGTGACTGCTCCATTAGCTTGGATTGCAGAGTAAGAATGAAGATGATGTGGAATGGGGGCCCCACTGATCTGCAATAACTGTGTGATATGAATGAGGAAGGAAACCTTTGCTATTTAAACCATAGAGAGTGTTTATTACAGCAAAACCTGTGCTATTCTGATAATGACACCTGTACCTGATGCTTGTGTCTCTTTTTATCCAGTTCACTCACAGATGTGTACTGACATTTAATCCGGTGGAGCCTTCAGATGACTACAGCCCCTGCCAGTGTCTTACTGCCAACCTGAGAGGGCCTCCAAGAGAGAACTGAGAACCAAAGCAGAGTCTTGCTGTTATGTCTTTTCTTAGTGCCAGGGAAATTCTTGTCAAAGTTGTCATTTATACATAAAGAATGTGTGCACATTAGAAGTGAGTGTGACACTCTTTCCCTGACTAGCTCCTTAAAGAGTGGTATGTTGTTTCAGTTTAGGCGGCATCCCGACTGGATTAAGGGATGCCCGGGGGGCTGGTAAAGCATTACTTCTGAGTGTGACAGGAGGGTGTTCCCAGAGGGGAGTGGCAGCTGAATCAATGAATGGAGTATGGAAGATCTGCCCCCACCTAACGTTAGGCTGCCCCATCCAGTCAGCAGAGGGCCTGGATAGAGCAGAAAGCATGTGGAAAGGCACGTCTTGCTCTATCTTTTGGGGCTGGGACACTCTTCTGCTCTTTCCCTTGAACATCAGAATTCAGGTTCTCTGGCTTGTGAACTCTAGGACTTGCACAAGTGCCCCCCCACCCCTGCCAAGTTTTCAGGCCTTTGGTCTCAGACTGAGAGTTATACCACTGGTATTCTTGAACTTTGGAGTTGGCTGGTGGCCTGGGTGGGTCTCCAGCTTGCAGACAGCCTGTCATGGGACATCTCAGCCTCCATAACCACGAGTCAATTTCCCTGATAAATCCCTCCTCATCTTTCTCTCTCTATGTAGTTCTAGGTTGTGTCTAATTAATATACCTATTGTTCCCAAGTTTCTGTTCTTAGCCCTTTCCTTTGCTCTGCACATTCCCCTCACCCCGGGAAAATTTCACGCTCCAGCATGATTTCAACCACAAACTATGTATCTATACCTGTGATTCCCATATCTATATTTCTATCCTAAGATGATGCACCTGCCTTGCTGAACCCTTCCTAATTTTTGAACTATAATATTACGAATAAAATAAAATGATTACTTTAAGCCAGTAAGTTTTGGAGTAATTTTCTCTACAGCAACAGTAACCCTCATTACTCCCGTGCCTTCTCTCATTAGAGCTGGTCCTGCAACCTTGGAGCTGGTAGGCTGCCTTTTCTTTATTCCATTTCTCCTCAGCCAGAGACCCCATCCTGACCTTGGCCACAGAGTCCCCACACTTGCTGAGATCCCGATTCAGAATAGTCTGGAGGGCCTCTGAATTGTGGATGAGTCTAATTGTTCCTCTGTGCTCTCATAACCATTCTCAGTGGCATGTAATTTTGTTTTCCCTTTTAGGCTGCTTATATGAACATACAGGGAAGGTTCTGTATGTAAGCTCTTTTTTTTTTTTTATTAAATCATAGCTGTGTACATTGATATAATCATGGGGCATCATTCACTAGCTTCACAGACCGTTTACCAAGTTTCACATACACCCTTGTAAGATGCACCGCTGGTGTAATCCCACCAATCCCCTTCCCTCTACCCACCAACCCCCTTGTATGTAAGCTGTTTATGCATCTTTTCCTTGACTCTGACAGCAAAAAGCTTTAGGAAAGGTTCTAAGAATTCACATATTGGCTTCAGATTTAGAAACATGGCATCATCTATTGCTTTGGACAGATTAGTTTGACCTGGCAAAATATCAGTGCTGGTGAGTAGTGGGAAATGATGCTGTCTGGATAGGCTGGGGTCAGGATGCGAAGGACCTTAGATGCCAGGCAAAAATGTTTCAACCCCATCCTGTGTGTGGTGGGAACATGTCAACATTTTTTAAACATGGGAAGGCATGATCATAAACAAGGCAGAACCGGAGCCAATGTACTGGGTGGGGTGGATTCTAAGGGTAACAGGACTGGGGTCAAGAGACAATTGCAGTATCCAGGGATCAAGGTAAAGGTGAAGGGAACCTGCAGTAAGACCCGGCAGCAGAATAGAGAAGACACAGGTGCCAGAATGTCCAGAGTGGGGACTGAGAGCCCCTTTGGGGGCAGGCAGTGGTGGAGAAGAAGCCCAGCATTAAACCTTCTCAGTACAGGGGACTTCCCAAGTATTTACGCAGTGTGTACTCTGTGCTGAGAGCTCCATGTACATGCTTTTTATTAATCTTTATGATAATCTTGAAGGGAAGTACTTTCAATACCACCATTTTACAGAAGAAGAAATTGAGGCACAAAAGTTATGCCCAAAGTTATACAGCTAATGAGCACTAGAGCTGGGATTTGAATCCAGGTGATTCACCTCCACATTTGATGCTCTTCACCAAAATTCTTTATTTATTGTCAGAACTCATAGGCTTTTCCCTTTTTGTCTGGTCATACTTATGAGGCTTAATAAAACATTATCTGTTGTTGAACCTCGTTTTTCAATTGCTAATAAATGGCCATCCTTCCCTGACCAAGGAAATAAATCAATTATATTCTGAGTTTATGGAAGCATTTTCTGAAATAGGGTCTGTGTGGGTGAGCCAAGAACATATTAACTGGAGTAACAATATCGTTACCGACCTTTAACTACTCTGATTCTGTATGTACTAGATATTTGTAAAAATAATCACTTTATAAATGCATATGTGAAGTTTGTATGGGTTGGGGGGAGAGAGAGAACCTCAAAATTGTGGTTTTCATAGTTTTTATATGTATTGCAAGCTGACAAGGTAACCTATTCCAATAATAGAAATATCCATAAAAAATGATCAAAAGTAGGGCGGCGCCTGTGGCTCAGTGAGTAGGGCGCCGGCCCCATATGCCGAGGGTGGTGGGTTCAAACCCAGCCCCAGCCAAACTGCAACAAAAAAATAGCCGGGCGTTGTGGCGGGCGCCTGTAGTCCCAGCTGCTCGGGAGGCTGAGGCAAGAGAATCGCGTAAGCCCAAGAGTTAGAGGTTGCTGTGAGCCGTGTGATGCCACGGCACTCTACCCAAGGGCGGTACAGTGAGACTCTGTCTCTACAAAAAAAAAAAAAAAAAAAAAAAAAAAGATCAAAAGTATAACTAAAAAATTTTTTTTTAAACTGTAATTATAGAAACAACCTGAAAATTTGTTAACACCTATAATAAAAACATTGATAAATACATATAGTATAATGAATTATTACATTGTTCTGTGAAGTTTGTGAGATACAATCTGATAAGCTAAAGCACCTCAGTGATTAAAATGTATGTTTTCTTGAAAATGGAAACAGGTGAGGAGTGAATTTTGAAAATGATTGTAACTTCTTTCCATATGCATGGTGACTTTGTAGCAAGGACCTTCGCACACTTCAAGAGTGGCTTGTCAAACATGCATTAATTCTCCCAGTGTCCACAGAGAATGTGTGAAAGGTAAACAGGGTTTATCAGTAAATTTTGTTCTCTTGAAAAAAAGAAACCTAACCTTAGCAGCCGACAGGTGATAGAAGTTGCTGTGACAATCTCTGTAAGCTCATTGACTGTGGATGCAGCTACAACCTCTGCACTGAACCTTCCCGATTCAATGGGCATTTGGATGGCGTGGGAGGTGAGGGAGTGAGCCTGTCTGCCTGCCTTCCTTGCTTCTTTTACTCCCTCCCTTTCTCCTTTCCTCCTTTCTTCCCCTTTCTTTCCCCTTCTCTACCATTTCTTTCTTTCCTTTGGAATTTTCTAAAAATGACTCAAATTCTGCCTAAAGCATTGGAAGGAAATCTAGTTCATACTTTTTCTTTTTTACCCCTTCTTTATACTTAATATGAAAACACCATTTCCTCGTGATAGTCTCTGATTTACATTTCTGCTCCATTGGTGGATTTCTCCCTTGGTGTTCAGCAACATCTCACTCCTAATAACTATTTATAGCCTCCCAGGGTTTCTGTGGCCCTAAGTATCACCGCTGAATTTATCAGAGTTCTTGCCTATCCTGATTGCCTAGGCACACCTGCTGTGGGATTTATAGCCTTGAAAATAAGTACCAAACACCTAGTGGCTTCTAAACTTTTTTTTTAAATCAGTCTTTCGAGATGGGTTGCTGCCCACCTTTCCCCTCCTTAGGAGGTCCACAGTGGCTGTTTCTACGTGATGTTGAATCATCCAGATGAAAAGCGAAAATTCTGTCAATCTCCTGTTCTCAGCTGTAGTCTAATGTAAGAGGCATTTGTGTGGGTTTTGCAATGAAAACAAGATTGGGAGGAGGAAAAGAAGCTATATCTCTGCCTCAGGTTCTCATGTCTCTCCTTCTGAATCGTTCACTCCCTTTATCTCACCATTGCCAACTGGACACCTGAAGATTTTCAGACCCAACTCTGGGTACTGATGTCTTTTGTCCCCAAATTTGCTGCTTTGCACACCCCTCTGTAGTCCTTTGCAGAGAGGCTGCATGTTTATTGTGGGAATTTAGCCCTTGGTCTTTCACAGAGAATGAGGATCATTTCAGCTAAAGACCATCTGTATGCACATGTTCTACTGTATGCCTCAGTCTAGAGCAAGGAAAACAAAGAATGAGGAACTTCCAAGGAAGGATGATGGAGAAACTGTCCTTGTAGGATTGTCTACGTGAAGAAGTGGACGACTGGATACACAGAACTGCCTGGCCAAGGTGGTGAGTGGGGCTAACGTGGCAACTCAGTGGGTTCAGAACCACTAGTGAGACCAACCTTTCTCTTCCACGTAGCCTCCAGGCCTAGTGACACTGAGCATGGTCAGTTAGTGTGGCTGGAGTGGTTTGAGAGGAACTCACTTCCATTTATTGTCTGTGTTCCCTTTTGAAAGAGGCACAAAACTGCCAAGTCTTATTTCTAGGACCAAGAGGAAGGCTCTACTATTTTCCATATTGAGTAAATCTAGAGATGGGGCCTTTTCATTAAAAGCTGGGGTATCCAAAATGCTTGGTTTGATGGCCTCCTGCCTTTGGAAGGGGAACCCTAGAGCAACATGACAATTGTAATCTGGAGATTCTCTCTTTCTGTAACTCAGACCTCCTGGGGGTGTCCTATTACATCCAAGTCAACATGAAATAGCCTGCAATCCAGTTCATCCTTACTTAATTTGCCTCGTTTGCCTTAAATGGTAAATCTCCAAGTCCTTCCTGTCCTATTGGCCTCCCAGTCTTAAATCACCATGATATTTCTCTGATTAAGTTCCTGCCATTTAGGTATAGACTCATACCTTTGTTTAAGGTCATTTCATTGCCCCTGTAAGTTCAGCTTGATTTCTGGTACCTGGAGAATAAGAAGCTTGTCCATGCTTCACGGCTTAATAGTGGAAATGCTGGATTCATAGTCACCGGCTCACCACATCATGAGATCTCTTTATCTCTGGTTTCTAGGGAAACTTTGTTCTCCCCACTGTTTACTTTTCACCTGGCATTGTAGTCTTTCTTAACACTATCTCTGAGGTCTGTTTTGCTTTCTGCATTTCGTCTGCCAGAGCTTTTCTGTAGTAATCATTGTTCTGTATACCTATTCTTATTGCCCGGCTAACCTCTTCCACCACCACCCCAAGCTCTTAGCCTCCACTTTCTCTACTTGAGCAATGCTGGTTCATGGCATCGACCCCATGTTCTGCACACAAACCCTGTTTTCCTGCCTATTTCTAGACTCTACATGTTTTGATTGTCTACACTTTCCCCTACACTTTGCTGTCCACTACAGTAGCTGTATCGTTTGTTAAACATCATCAACAAATGCTTGCACCTTTAAATGGAAATGTAAGAAATTGGGTGTGGAGAAGTGTAATTTCTTTCTTTTCTTTTTTTTTTTTTGATCTGTTAACCAATTACATATGAAAATTGACTTTTTAAAAAATTTATTTATTTTTTATTGTTAAATCATAGCTGTGTACATTAGTGCAATCAAGGGGTACAATGTGCTGGTTTCATATACAATCTGAAATATTCCCATCGAACTGTTCAATGTAGCCTTTGAGAAGTGTAATTTCTTTATAGGTCTTATAAAAAATGTTGGCACCCACACAGGTCTACACAATCACTGATGACCATACCAGTTGAAAACATCTGGCAAGTGGGCTGGTAGGTGCTTTTATTTTTAGTATTTTAACTGCAAACTCGGTGCTGTAAAGTCATAAACACAGTAAACAGGAGCTCACTCAAAGCTGCCTCCTGGCTTGCTTTTGTCTTGTAGACTAGACACAGACAGCCAAGTGACACCAAGGAGAGAGAAATGCTGTGCTTTGGACTCATAAAAAATGACTTACAGCGATTTCACTTCTTGTTTTTGTTCCAATTATAGTAATATTTCTAAAATGATTGATCTCTGTGTTTCATCTTCTTAGGTGGTAAACCCTCCACCTGGCTCTTTCTCCCCTGCCTTTCACATTTTTCCTGAAAGATCTGAGACATAGGAGTAAGCAGTCATCACAAGCCTCCCACTTATTTAGGAAGAGTTTGTAAAAGCTGACGTGAAGGGCTGTCCGTGTTCCAGCTGATCTCTTCACTGCCCTCCCGGCCATTTCCAGGCAGGGTAAAAAGGCTGGTGAGTGTCCCAACGTCCATGGGGACACCAACATGTGATCTGCAAATGGGCCTCTCCAGGGAAAGGGGGCTGCAAGGGGACATCCTCTTTCCACGCCCTGCTATCCTCTGCACTCTCTCTCCCTCCTGCTGCTGCCTTCTGTCCCCCTGAGGGCCATGGGAGGGCTTTTTGTTGTCATCAACTGGTGTGTGGTGAGACAAGTGCCATGCTTGTTATACCGTTATGGGTCTTTGCCTTATATCCAGATCAAGTGAAAGACATGCAGTGCAGGGAAGGGAAGTGTAGAGAGTTGTAAGAAAAAAATTCCGAAAATTTAACTAGATATACACCTGAGTGCATATGTGCACACCCAGTCCTGCCTGGAATGAGCTTTCCTTTCCCCGCATCCTGCATCTCTTGCTCAACGCCACTTTCTCAGGGAAACTTCCCTCCTCCAGGCCAAAGTCCCTGATTTCAAGCCCCCATGGACCTCTCCTTAGTAGTACCAACCCCAGATGCAGTTTTCTATTTGCTTAATGCTCCTTGTTGCCGTAGACAGGAAATTCATGGGGTCAGGAACAAGTCTGCGGTCAGACTATCATGTGGCACAGTGTCTGGCACTTGCGGGTTCATAATACACTTTAGTTGGCAGGTTTAATGAACTGGGGTAGGTGTATCTTACCCAAACTGGTCTGAAAATCCTTATGCTGGGTCTTTGCTGGGAATGTCAGTAATAAGCAGAATGAGCAGACTTTATGGTGGGGTCTTGCTCCAGTCAACACCAACAGACCTAGAATTTGGGCTCTTTCCATGGAGCTGTTCAGTCCACATGTGACTAAATCAACCAGTTCACTGAAGCTGCTCATTGTGGTGGTTTGATTGGCTTTTTGGATGAAGCCAAATGACCATGTTGGCTTTAGTTAATGACAGTTAATATTAACTAGTTTCTAGTACTCTTTGGGCCTCCTGAGATATTTCAACAGAATGATTAAGCTATTTGGAATTAATTTCTCATCCTTTCCCTCTGTTTCATTTTACAAAATCAGGCAGGTGGGATGTTGGGGTACTTTTTGATCTACGGTCGAGACAGGTAACATGACACTTTGAACTTTCTGCTCTCTTCAGCAGTTCATTCTTTCTCCCTTTCACTAAACCTTTCTGCCAAACACATCATACTTCTCTTTGCAATGCCTGATTCCTGCTCTGTCCTTGAAAGCATTCTTTGATCTTTCTTCTTTTTGTCAGCATTTCATTTTGGTCGAATTGCTCAATGAATTACTGCATAACTGCTCTTATCAGAGTCTGAAATTATATCTCTGGAGATCATTGTACTTTTCTGATTTCTATGAATATTCAAGTACTTGTCCAAGAAGTCTCTTTCCCACTGCCGAGTAGTTTACATTTTCACTTTATATAACTCAATTCTAATAACACATTTGTATGCATGCATGTGCACACGCATACACACACACTGCAATTATTAGTAAGAAGGATCCTATTCAGCTGTTTTCTATTGGTTTAATTCACTCATTGACAGAGTCTAAATTCATATACTCCTTTTTTTTTGTTTGTTTGTTTTTTTTGGGACAGAGTCTCACTATGTCACCCTTGGTAGAGTGCCGTGGTGTCACAGCTCACAGCAACCTCAAACTCTTGGGCTTAAGCGATTCTCTTGCCTGAGCCTCCTGAGTATCTGGGACTATAGGTGCCTGCCACAATGCCTTGCTATTTTTTTGTTGTTGTTGCAGTTGTTTTAGCTGGCCTGGGCTGGGTCAGAACCCTCCACCCTCGGCGTATGTGGCTAGTGCCGAAAGCACTGTGCTACGGGTGCTGAGCCATATACTCTTATTCTAATAGAGTGGATGAGCTATTTCAAAAGGTGATGATAATATCGTATTCATTCAATAAATATTTATTAAGTACTTCTTATGTGCCAGGCACTTGTTAGTAAATGGAGGTATAATGTTGGTCATATATAATAAATGCTATAATATGTTCCTAGTATAGTAGGAGAGAGAGAGTTTAATTCAATAATTATACTAATAAGTACAAAACTATACTGATAGGGTTTGTAAATGGAGTTAGGTGTGGCACCCTGAAAGCCTAGAAGAGAGAATTGGACCTAGCCAGGGATTTAAGAGAAGGCTTCTCTGTCGAAATGATGGTTGAGGTAATATCTGAAAGATAAGTGATTACTAAATGGTGGGATGAGGTGAAAATATGTTGTGAGAAGGGAGAAGAGCATATGCGAAGGTCTGGATTTGGGAAGAAATGTGGAACGTTTGAAGCTAGAAGAGCTAGATAGAATAAGAAAAACTGTAGAATATATCAGAGAACCATCAAAGAAGCCAGGATTTAAGTATCAAGGTCCAAGAGAAAGAGACAGCATGCTCAGGGAGCAAACTTGCTATGCTGCCAGTCATATGAAAGTGTAGCACATAAGATTATGTATAGTACCCAATGCCTGATAACAAACAACCATTATGCATTTACACTACTATACTTTTTATCATTATTTTAGAGGGAACTCCTTCTATTTATAAAAATAAAGTTAACTGTAAAACAGTCTGAGGTATGTTTTTAAGGAGATATTCCAGAAGAAGGCATTGTTGTCACACTGAGATGACCTTTGGTGGTGACATGTTGTCCTGAGGACCTTTCAGTGGAACAAGTTGTGTACATTGAAGGCAGGGATACTGATGATCTTGACCCAGTGTAAGCCTAGGATAATTTGTGTATTTGTGTGTATTTGTGTCTATTTGTGTCTTCAGTTTTTAATGAGGAAGCTTAAAAGTTAAACTAAAAGATGAACAACTGTTTTAAATAAAAAGCTTATAGGATAAAAATAGAATAAAAACAATATTTTATCAATGGTACAATGTATTTGTGTATTAAGTTAAGTGTTACTAGAAAAGAGTTAAGAGTTTATGTTGCCATTGTCATTAAACTCAAAATTGTTTTTAAAATGTCCACCTTGATTTCATTGTTGGCCCAAAGGTCATTCAGCAGCAGGATGTTTAATTTTCATGTATTTGTGTAGTTTTGAGAGTTCCTCTTAGAACTGATTTCTAGTTTCACTCCATTGTGGTCTGAGAAGATGCATGATATGATTTTGGTTTTGAAAAATTTGCTGAGACTTGTTTTATGGCCTGAAATATAGTCTACCTTAGAAAATGCTCCATGTGCTAATGAGAAGAATATATATTCTGCAGTTTGGGGGTAGTATAGTCTGTAAATGTCTGTTAGGTCTGTTTGTTCCAAAGTTCCATTTAAGTCCAGTGTTTCTTTGTTGATTTTCTGCCTCTGCCTTGTTCTGTCAGTGGAGTGTTGAGGTCCCCCACTGTCATTGTATTCTTGTTTGTTTCATTTTTTAGGTCTAGCAGTATTTGTTTTATGAGAGCTCTGGGAGCTCTGGTGTATGTGTCCACAAATACATAAATGTATATATAATGTCAATTAAGTTTCTGAACTCATCCTAGAAAAAATGCTACATATCTCATTGCTGAATATCACTACCATCATCTCTGAAGTACTCCCCCTAGGAAGCTATGCACTGACACTTGCACCTAGCCCATCCCTCAAAGCACTTTTCCTTGGTTGAATTTGAGAACTTAATTATCAGAATTTCATATGACAATAGCTCCAATGGCCATTCTATAAAAAGAGTTCCAAAATTGCTTTGAAGGGTGAGCTAGACACTGGTGTCACTGCATAGCTTCCCAAGGAGATGACTTCAAAGGTGACTGTAGTGATATTCAACAATGAGGTATGTAGCACATTTTTAAGGATGAGTTAGTGAACTCAATTGCCTGACTTTGTGTATTTATGACTGTTATATCTTCTTGTTGAATTGATTCCTTTATCATTATATATTGACCATCTTTGACTTTCTTTTTTACTGTTGATGTTTTAAAGTCTATTTTATCTGACATGAGAGTAGCTACACCAGCTCGTGTTTTGGTTTCCATTTGAGTGGAATATTTTTTTCCACCCCTTTACCTTATGACTATGATATTCTTTATGGGTTAAAAGGGTTTAATGGGCTTCTTGGAGACAGCAGATATCAGTGTTTTTTTTAATGCATTCTGTACATCTGTATTAAGTAGGACATTCAGATCATTTACATTCAATGCTAATATTGACACTGAGATACCTTTCCAGTCATCATATTGATTGTTACCTACTTGCTTTGTATTCTCCTTTGTGTTATGTTTTCAAGACTTTGGGGCATATATTATAGGGTAGGTCTGGTGGTAACAAATTTCTGTAATGTTTTCTTGTCTGGGGAAGATTTCATTTTTCTCCAGAACTTAGGCCCACTGGTGCTGTGTTTTCTTTTTTGTTGTAGAGAATGAAGATTGTTTTTTTTTCTTATTTTACCACTGATTTTTCATCTTACCTCTAAATCCCTAAAACTGGACCCCTGAAAACTTCACTGAAGTGATAGTTCCCTGAATCCCCATAGAGTTTACTTCCTAATGGTAAAAATATTTAATTTGGAGAGCATTAGGCTGAGGTTGATCTAGCATTTTAAGTTCCTATGCAGTCAAATGAAACTGGAGACATTACCAGTCACAAACCACCAACTAACCTGTTATTGATACCTTTTCACACTAACAAGTAAAATATATATTCTGTGTCTTACTTTTGCATAAGTCTATAAAAGCTCACCACTGATGCTGCTGTAGGTGAGCTCTCTGAACCTCTTATGGTCTGAGTACTGCCTGATTCATGAATTATTCTTTACTTGCATATGAGGTCAGATAATTAAGTTCAAGAACTCATCCTAGAAAAAGTGCTGCATACCTCATTGCTGAATATCACTACAGCCACCTTTAAAGTACTCACCCTGGGAAGCTATACATCGACACCAGTGCCTAGTCCACCTTTCAAAGCACTTTTTCTAGCATGAGTTGGGAACTTAGTCATCTGACCTCATAAACTCTGTTAAATTTGTTTTGTCTAATGTTTTAACACTCACCTTATGGAGTGTGGCTAACTTACCAAGTCCTCAAGTATACTAACCACCTGTTTCTCATGCTGTCCAATCATCATAATGTCATTGATATAATGGATTAACCTGCTGTTCTATAAGATATACAGTTCAGATCTTTTCAGACAATATTATGACAGAGGGCAGGAGAATTAACATAGCTCTCAGGCTAAACTGTAAACAAATACTGTTGTCCATCTTGAGTTAACATGAACCATTTCTGCTCTTCTTTTCCAATTAAAATGCAGAAATTCTAATTGAATGCATTTTTCATATCACTGACAGCACAGCATTTATTTGAGGCCTTGTTATCTGCTTTAGCTACAATTCCACCAAAGCACCACAGATGAAGTTAGGAAAATTACTTGGTAGAACTAGTCATAGTGTATAGTAATTCTCCAGGATGTGTTTTCCTTCTGCATTGCCCACCTGGTAAATCAAATGGTCACATGATAAAGGATTATCACCCCTGCATTATTTAGCTCTTTAATGGTGACACTGATCTGCCACACCTCCTAAGAGGAAGTACCAATTTTGACTTACCATCTGGACTGGTGTGGGTATGGTCCCAGATATTTCTACATGGTGATTGTCACTGGGGTACTTTCTACCATATAAGCCAGAGACTGAATGTATGGGGTTACCTTAACTACCAGTAGGTCAATTCCAGATATACACTTGAGAAATGGAAAATAACCATTCAGTGGTTTGTGGACACAATAGGCCCAATGAGAACTGAGTTTAACCATGACTGTTATTATTATCTTGTTCCTACTGTCCCCCACACTAATGGGAGGAGATATGATAGTGCTTTGGGTCGCTAGGTTTCCATCTAACTGGTACAGTGTAGTGGTATATTGCACGATACCCAGTGAAGGACTTAACTGTAACTCGGACTTTACCTTTCAAGCACAAATAAGGTAACCTAATCATATATAACCTCATATTAATCTAAAATTAAAAAAAGAGAAATAGAAAAAATTCCAACTATGTGTTATAATCCTCAAAGTTCCTAGGACAAAACAATAATTTACTCCTTACTGGAGATATATTTAAATCTATGAACTTGGAAGGGTGTGAGTAAAAGGAATGAAAAAATTTATATCATATAAAGTTAAACCAAAAGAAAGATAGCATAGCCTTACTAATATCAGAGATGAAATTTGACCTATTTTGTGATAAATTCAATACTCAGAGAAAACTGAATTTCCTAACACTGAACTGCCAAAGTAAGTAAATGTATGTTTCAAAAATATATTTGTAAATTATTTTGATAGATTATCTATAATAAATAAAGGGTCATGATTTGAGGCATATAACTTCTTGAAATGCACTTTGAGTAAATATTGATAATGTTAATACTGACATTCTACTTGGAATGGAATGTATTTAAATCTGGAAGATTTGTGAACATTTAATGGTTTAGGTGGTCATGTATTCAAATAAAGGTAAAATTATAAAGCATGCTATAAAATTGTTTCCCAAAGGATTTTTTAAGGATTTTCTTTAGATTGAATCAATCTTTTGCCTTTTACCAAAGGACTTTTAAAATTCTAATGTTAATACTGTATATAGGGAACAATCCAAGATGGAGGCTGAGTAACAGCTTCCCTGCAACAGGGCATGGTGAGTCTCAGGAGATAAGACTCCAGGCATCTCTGGCTGGTGGGATCTCCCTATAATCATCCCTTTGAGGATACAGGGAGTCAGCAAGGGATTTCTGGACCACAGAGAAGGACAAAAACAGTGGAAAACTGGCAAGTGGTTGCATGTGTTCAATTGACATAATCTCACCGGTAGCTATAAGTACAAGCAGCAGTGAGACTGCAAACCGGAAAGGCCTTACCTGTGAACTGTTTTGGTGTTTATGGACTTGGCACTCAGTTGAACTGCTTTGGGGAAAGTTTGAGCAGGAGTGTGGAGAACTTTGGGCATTGGCTAGGGCCCCAGACTGAGCCGCTGAGCCAGACGGAGCTAATAGTGTTCAGCTGTGGGCTGCAGGGATCCATTGCGAGAGAACTGCCCCAGCAAGCTCTGCCCTCAGAGTCGCAGAGCAAAGATAGGGTGGGAACTAGTAACCCAGTGACTGAGCAGCCTAAAGGCGGGGACTGAGATGCCTTGCAGCCTTCACCCTAGGGACAGAGTGAGACCGGTTTTGGCACACTGGAACCTCGGGCTGTTGCACTGGGGAGAGTGCTGTAGTGTAACAGCTCATAGCAAGCTCAAACTCCTGGGCTTGGTGCTGCCCAGACCTCCATAAGAGTTGTGCCGTGACCCCCAACCCGCACCCGCTGGGCCTCCACATGCCCTGATCAGGAGCTATGGGAGCCACGCAACCCTGCATCCTCCCACCTGTACTCAGCCTGTCTCCACACTGGCCCGCTCATCGGGTCAGGGACTCTGGTAGCCACGTGCCCTCCAGAGTGCTACCTGCCTCTGTGCAGAGCCCTTTTCATGGCCAGAGTCTGCTGGAGCCTGGGCTCTATGTGCCTAAGTTACTGGGCACCAGGCACTTCCAGAACCGTGTGCACCACCCCCCACCCTGTTGCTGGATCCGGGTGTGTCACTCTCCGGAGCTGCTTCCACAACCAGAACTCCTGGCTGGGAAAGCCCCAGAGAAACTACACATTGTTACTCCCTACAAACATTCAGCAACAATAGAGGGATCCCCCTGGGGTCTAATCTTGGAGAGACACCTCCCCAACTCTGAGGACAGCCAGAGGCAATGGTGAAACACAATCATGAGGCAAAATCAACAGAAAAACTCTGGCAATATGAATAATCAGAGTAGATCAACTCCCCCAAGGATCAATGGGACAGACACAGCACAAGATCCCATGCACAAACAAATAGCTGAGATGTCAGAAATCGAATTCAGAATCTGGATAGCAAATAAGATCGAATTAGAATTCCAAGCAGTAACCCAAAAGATATCTCAAGAATTCAACAAATTCCAGAGCAAATGACCAAACAATTTGACACATTGAGCCAAGAAGTTGCAGCCCTCAAAGATCTGAGAAACACAGTAGATCCCTCAGGAACAGAACAGAGCAAGCAGAAGAAAGGATTTCTGACATTGAAGACAAAGCTTTCGAATGCTCCCAAACTCTCAAAGGGGAAGAGAAATGGAGGGCAAAAACAGATCACTCTCTCATAGAGCTCTGGGATAAGTTGAAGAAAACCAATATTCATCTTATTTGGATCCCCAAAAGCGACGAAGTGGCTTCACAAGGCACAGAGTCTCTTCTCCATGAGATTATGAAGGAGAACTTCCAGACATGCCAAGAGATTCTGAAATTCAGATAGCAGACAGTTTCAGAACTCCAGCATGACTCAATGCAAATAAGACATCCCCCAGACACATTATAATCAATTTCACTAAAGTTAATATGAAGGAGAAAATTCTGAAAGCAGCCAGACGAAAGAAAACCATCACCTACAAGGGCAAGAATATTACAATAACTGCAGATTTCTCTGCTGAAACCTTTCAAACTAGAAGAGGATGGTCATCGACTTTTAATCTCCTAAAACAAAATAACATTCAACCCAGGATCCTGTACCCAGCTAAACTGAATTTCATTTATGGCAGAAAATTTAAATACTTCAATGATATTCACATGTTGAAGAAATTTGCCATAACTAAACCAGCTCTCCAGGATATTCTCAGACCTATCCTTCATAAAGACCAGCGTAAACCTCCACCACAAAATAATATTCACCCAGAAAACTTTGATCAAATTCCAACTTCCACAGTTGCAAAAGGATTAAAAATGTCCACTGGACCCTTGAAAGGCTTATCAATATTCTCAATTAATGTCAATGGTTTAAATTGTCCTCTAAAGAGGCACAGGTTGGCTGACTGGATACAAAAACTCAAGCCAGATATCTGCTGCATACAAGAATTGCATATTACATGAAAAGAGAAATATAGACTCAAGGTGAAGGGATGGTTTGCAATCCTATTCGCAGATGCAATAGGCTTTAAACCAACCGAAATAAGGAAGGATAAGGATGGACACTTCATATTTGTTAAAGGTAATACTCAATGTGATGAGATTTCAATTATTAATATTTATGCACCCAACCGGAACGCACCTCAATTAATAAGAGAAACTCTAACAGACATGAACAACTTGATTTCCTCTAGTTCCATAGTAGTTGGAGAATTTAACACCCCTTTAGCAGTGCTGGATAGATCCTCCAAAAAGAAGCTAAGCAAAGAAATTTTAGATTTAAACTTAACCATTTAATGTCTGGCCTTAACAGACATCTACAGAACATTTCATCCCAACAAAACTGAATACACATTCTTCTCATCAGTCCATGGAACATACTCCAAAATTGACCACATCCTAGGCCACAAATCTAACCTCAGCAACTTAAAAAAAATAGAAATTGTTCCTTGCATCTTCTTAGACCATCATAGAATAAAAGTTGAACTCAATAACAACAGGAACCTGCATACTCATACAAAAACACGGAAGCTAAACAAACTTATGCTGAAGGATAGATGGGATATAAATGAGATTAAAAAGGAAATCACCAAATTTTTGGAACTAAACAACAATCAAGACACGAATTACCAGAACTTCTGGGATACTGCAAAGGCTGTACTAAGAGGGAAATTTATAGTACTGTAAGCCTTCCTCAAGAAAATGGAAAGAGAGGAAGTTAATAACTTAATGGAACATCTCAAGCAACTGGACAAGGAAGAGCACTCCAACCCCAAACCCAGCAGAAGAAAAGAAATAACCAAAATCAGAGGCAGAATTAAATGAAATTGAAAACAAAAGAATTATACAACAGATCAATAAATCAAAAAGTTGGCTTTTTGAAAAGATCAATAAAATAGATAAACCTTTAGCCAACCTAACCAGGACAAAAAAGTAAAATCTCTAATTTCATCAATCAGAAATGGTAATGATGAAATAACAACAGATCCCTCAGAAATTCAAAAAATCCTTAACGAATACTACAAGAAACTCTACTCTCAGAAATATGACAATCTCAAAGAAATGAACCAATACCTGGAGGTATGCCACCTACCAAGACTTAGCCAGAATGAAGCAGAAATGTTGAATAGGCCTATATCAAGTTCTGAAATAGCACCAACGATACAAAATCTCCCTAAAAAAAAAAAAAAAAAAAAAGCTCAGGACCAGATGGCTTTATATCAGAATTCTACCAAACCTTTAAAGAAGACCTAGTACCTATATTACTAAACCTCTTCCAAAATATAGAAAAAGAAGGAATATTACCAAACACATTCTACGAAGCAAACATCACCTTGATGCCCAAACCAGGGAAAGACCCAAGAAGAAAAGAAAATTATAAACCAATATCACTAATGAATATTGATGCTAAAATACTCAATAAGATCCTAACAAACAGAATCCAACAACACATCAAAAAAATTATACACCATGACCAAGTGGGATTTATTCCAGGGTCTCAAGGATGGTTCAATATACGTAAATCTATAAATGTAATTCAACACATGAACAAACAAAAAATAAGGACTGTATGATTCTTTCAATTGATTCAGAATAAGCTTGTGATAATATCCAGCATCGCTTCATGATCAGAACACTTAAGGAAATTGGTATAGAAGGGACATTTCTTAAACTAATAGAAGCCATCTACAGCAAACCCACAGCCAATATCGTACTGAATGGAGTTAAATTGAAATCATTTCCACTTAGCTCAGGAACCAGGCAAGGTTGTCCATTGTCTCCTTTGCTCTTTAACATTGTAATGGAAGTTTTAGCCATTACAATTAGGGAAGAAAAGGCGATCAAGGGTATCCACATAGGGTCAGATCAAACTATCACTCTTCGCAGATATATGATCATATATCTGGAAAACACTAGGGATTCTACTACAAAACTTTTACAAGTGATCAAGGAATACAGTGATGTCTCAGGCTACAAAAATCAACACCCATAAATCTGTAGCCTTTATATGTACCAACAATAACCAAGCCGAACAAACAGTCAAGGACACTATTTCTTTCACTGTAGTGCCAAAGAAGATGAAATATTTAGGAGTATACCTAACAAAGGATGCGAAAGATCTCTACAAAGAGAACTATAAAACTTTTAGAAAAGAAATAGCTGAAGATGTTAACAAATGGAAAAACATACCATGCTCATGGCTGGGAAGAATCAACATTGTTAAAATGTCTATACTACCCAAAGCAATGTATAATTTTAATGCAATTCCTATTACAGCTCCATTGTCATATTTTAAAGATCTCGAAAAAATTCTTCGTTTTATGTGGAATCAGAAAAAACCTTGAATAACCAAAATATTACTCAGCAGTAAAAACGCAGCAGGAGGAATCATGCTACCAGACCTGAGGCTGTACTGTAAATTGATAGTGATCAAAACAGCATGGTATTGGCACAAAAACGGAGAAGTAGAGGTCTGGAAAAGGATAGAGAACCAAGAGATGAATCCAGCTACTTACCATTATTTGATCTGTGACAAGCCAATTTAAAGTATTGAGTGGGGAAAAGATTCTCTATTTAACAAATGGGGCTGGGTGAACTGGCTGGCAACCTGTAGAAGATTGAAACTGGACCCACACCTTTCACCATTAACTAAGAGAGACTATAACTGGATAAAAGATTTAAACTTAAAACATGAAACTATAAAAATACTTGAATAAAGTGCAGGGAAAACTCTTGAAGGAATTGGCCTGCGTGAGTATTTTATGAGGAAGGCTCCCCAGGCAATTGAAGCAGTATCAAAAATACACTACTGGGACCTGATCAAACTAAAAAGCTTCTGCACAGCCATGAACACAGTAAGTAAAGCCAGCAGACAGCCCTTAGAACGGGAGAAGATATTTGCAGGTTATATCTCTGATAAAGGTTTAATAACCAGAATCCACAGAGAACTCAAACGTATTAGCAAGAAAAGAACAAGTGATCCCATCGCAGGCTGGTCAAGGGACTGGAAAAGAAACTTCTCTAAAGAAGACAGACGTATGATCTACAAACACATGAAAAAAAAAGCTCATCATCCTTAATCATCAGAGAAATGCAAATCAAAACTACTTTGAGATATCACCTAACCCCAGGAAGAGTAGCCCACATAACAAAATCCCCAAACCAGAGATGTTGGCGTGGATGTGGAGAAAAGGGCACACTTCTGCACTGCTGGTGGGAATGCACACTAATACGTTCCTTCTGGAAGGATGTTTGGACAACACTTAGAGACCTAAAAATAGACCTGCCATTTGATCCTATAATTCCTTTACTAGGTTTATACCCAGAAGAACAAAAATCACAATATAACAAAGACATTTGTACCAGAATGTTTATTGCAGCCCAATTCATAATTGCTAAGTCATGGAAGAAGCCCAAGTGCCCATTGACCCACGGGTGGACTAGCAAATTGTGGTACATGTATACCATGGAAAATTATGCAGCCTTAAAGAAAGATGGAGACTTTACCTCTTTCATGTTTACATGGATGAAGCTGGAACATATTCTTCTCAGCAACGTATCTCAGGAATGGAAGAAAAAGTATCCAGTGTACTCAGCCCTACTATGAAGCTAAATTATAGCTTTCACATGAAGGCTATAACCCAACTATAGCACAAGACTATGAGGAAAGGGCCAAGGAAAGGGAAGGGAGAGGGGAGGTTATGGTGGAGGGAGGGTATGGGTGGGGCCACACCTACAGTTCCTCTTAGAATGGGTACAGGTGAAACTTACTAAATGCAGAATACAAACGTCTTCATACGATAACTAAGAAAATGTCATGAAGGCTACGTTGAACAGTTTGATAAGAATATTTCAGATTGTATATGGAAACCAGCACATTGTACCCCTTGTTTGCACTAATGTACACAGGTATGATTTAACAATTAAAAAAAAGAAAAAAATACTGTATATAGTTTAATCTTGCATTTATTGGGAAAAGGAAATAAAGCCTTTGGAAAGTTTCTGATAAAACTAGATTTAGACTATTTAATCCTTTAGTAAACAACAATAGTCCATTTAGTTGGGTAGGAAATAGCAATTGCTTTAAATTACCTGATGTTGTAACAAACCATTATCAGGCTAACAAGGTGTAACTTAACTGATGTAGAGATTATGCAGTTAGTGCCGGTATTTCAAAATTAGTTTCAAGAGTGAAAAAGATTAATGAATATGACAGAGAAAGTTAGATCATTGTTAACTTACGATGACCCTCAACCTAAAAGTGTTATTCGAGACCCAAAGATATTGGTACATCTTTTACATTTATTAACCTTGAATGAAGGTTATTTTTTGTCATAAAATGCCTTCATTTGAATGAAATGGGCAAGAGGCACAAACTCTTATGCCAAGTCTTCATTTGCAAAAAGAAATAATTAGATATAGAGCATTTTCATCAATACTGTAGAATTTATTAATTAAATAAGACCACATATGCATGTATAAAGTGGTTAAGAGCACAGGTTTGAATTCAGACTGCCTGGCTTCAAATACCTGCTCTGCTACCTATTGACAGCCTTGGACATATTGTCTAACCTCTACTTCAGTTGCTATACCTATGAAACAGGAATGATAATAGTAACCAGTAAAAGGTTTTCAGATCGAGGTTCTGAGATCAGGATTTGAGAATATTGATAAGCCTTTGGAGGGTCCAGTAGACATTTTTAATCCTTTTGTGGCTGTGGAAGTTGGAATTTGATCAAAATTTTCTGGCTGGGTTTACTTTTGTGGTGGAGAGTTACGCTGGTCTTTATGAAGGACAGGTCTGAGAATATCCTGGAGAGCTGGTTTAGTTATGGCAAATTTCTTCAACATGTGAATGTAGTTAAAGTATTTAATTTCTCTGTCATAAATGAAGCTCAGTTTAGCTGGGTACAGGATCCTGGGTTGAAAGTTATTTTGTTTTAGGAGATTTACAGTTGACGACCATCCTCTTATAGCTTGAAAGGTTTCAGCAGAGAGATCTGAAGTTATTGTAATATTCTTGCCTTTGTAGATGATGGTTTTCTTTCGTCTGGCTGCTTTCAGAATTTTCTCCTTCATATTAACTTTAGTGAAATTGATTATAATGTGTCTGGGGGATGTCTTATTTGCATTGAGTCATGCTGGGGTCTGAAACTGTCTGCTATCAGAATTTCAGAATCTCTTGGCATGTTTGGAAAGTTCTTCTTCATAATCTCATGGAGAAGCGATTCTGTTCCTTGTGAAGCCACTTCGTCCCTTTCGGGAACTCTATAAGACAAATATTGATTTTCTTTGAATTATCCCAGAGCTCTCTGAGAGAGTGATCTGTTTTTGCCCTCCATTTCTCTTCCTCTTTGAGAGTTTGGGAGCGTTCAAAAATTTTGTCTTTAGTGTTTGAAATCCTTTCTTCTGCTTGTTCCATTCTGTTACTGAGGGATTCTACTGTGTTTCTCAGATCTTTGAGGGCTGCAACTACTTGTCTCAATGTGTCAAAATCTTTAGTCCTTTGGTCTTTGAATTTGTTGAATTCTTGAGATATCTTTTGGGTTACTGCTTGGAATTCTTTTTATTTCATTTTTATTTTTTATTTTATTTATTTATTTATTTTTTTATGAACGCTTGTGTTGATGGCTGACTTTCAATAGATCGCAGCGAGGGAGCTGCTCTGCTATGTACGAAACCCCGACCCAGAACCAGGTCGTCTACGAATGGTTTAGCACCAGGTTCCCCACAAACGTGCGTTGCGTGATGGGCGAGGGAGCGGCTGCCTTTCCGGCCGTGTCCTGTTTCCCAGGACGAAGGGCGCTCCGTACCGAACCCCGGTCTGCGATGCACCACGGAGACCCGCTGATGCGTGCAGAAGGCGTGCGTGATGGCCCGCCAGCGGGGACGGCGGGGGACCAGCTATCCGAATGCCAACCGAGGCTCCCATGGCACGGCTGTATCATTCCACCTGGGTGGGATTCTGACTTAGAGGCATTCAGTCATAATCCCACAGATGGTAGCTTTGCCCCATTGGCTCTTCAGCCAAGCACATACTGCTTGGAATTCTAATTCATTCTTATTTGCTATCCAGATTCTGAATTCGATTTCTGACATCTCAGCTATTTGTTTGTGCATAGTATCTTGTGCTATGTCTGTCCCATTGATCCTTGGGGGAGTTGATCTACTCTGATTATTCATATTGCCAGAGTTTTTCTGTTGATTTCACCTCATGATTGTGTTTCACTGTTGCCTCTGGCCATCCTCAGAGTTGTGGAGGTGTCTCTCCAAGACTAGACCTCAGGGGGATCCCTCTATTGTTGCTGAATCTTTGTAGGGAGTGACCCTGTGTAGTTCCTCTGGGGCTTTCCCAGCCAGGAGTTCTGGTTGTGGAAGCAGCTCTGGAGAGTGACACACCCGGATCCAGCAACAGGGCAGGGGGTGGTGCACATGGTTCTGGAAGTGCCTGGTGCCCAGTGAGTTTGGCACATATATCCCAAGGCTCCAGCAGTCTCTGGCCAGGAGAAGGGCTCCGCGTAGGGGCAGGGAGTGCTCCAGAGGGCACGTGGCTAACAGAGTCCCTGGCCAGATGAGTGGAGGCAGGGACAGTACAGGAGGGAGGACACAGGGTTATGCAGCTCCCACAGTTCCTGGTCAGGGCGTGTGGAGGAACGGAGGGTGTGGGTCATGGGTCGGGTGTCCCGGCACAGCTTTTATGGGGGTCTGGGCGGGAGCCAATAGCAGTCGTGGCACAGCTCTTAGGAGGTCAGGGCCTTTTTTTTTTTTTTTTTTTTGAGACAGAGCCTCAAACTCTTGCTGTGGGTAGAGTGCTATGGCATCACAGCTAACAGCAACCTCCAACTCATGGGCTTAAGCGATTCTCTTGCCTCAGCTTACCAAGTAGCTGTGACTACAGACATCTGCCACAATGCCTGGCTATGTTTTGTTCGTAGTTGTCATTTTTGTTTGGCAGGCCCAGGTTGGATTTGAACCCGCCAGCTGTGGTGTATGTGGCCGGCTCCTTAGCCACTTGAGCTACATGCGCTGAGCCTATAATAAATTTATATTAAATCATATTGTATTATATGATATCTAATGTTATGTGATATATCATTTACATTAGTTTATATTAGATTAGCTATCCAGATGTCTTTCACAGTGAAAATATAAATGACTTAAGAATACCCACATCTGATATTTCTTAATTTTTCACCTTTGCATGCTCATTTTGAGGAAAGATTTATTCCAATAGTTTCTCAGACTATTTACCCTAAAGCCCACAATGTTTCTATTAGGGAAAACTCAATTTTCCTAGAGAATTCAAGAATCTTTATGTGCAAATATTACCTTTCATTGTAACTGTTCACATTGGTTAAAGCTTCTCTATGTTGGGAAAAGAAAACTAAACAAACTCTGTTTATATTGACATGTGAACCACAGGCTGTTTACCCTCAACAAAATCTCTGGATATTCAAGGGAAAAAAATGTTAGTATCAAGTACACATAACAAGAATTACATAGATAACTGCTTCAATTTTCTATCAAATGTTTATTGAAGGTAATTTTCAAAGCCTTTCATTATTCCTTAATAGGTAGCCTTTTGAATAGTACTTTTGCTACAGAGATTCCCCTGTAATAAAGTTTATAACTATAATACTGCCTCACTCCCCAGTTAATAGGACAAAAGGACATTTTATTAAGCTATTTTTTGGATGTTCCTTCAGAGAATCCTCCCATTTGATTTGATCTCCAACTGTTGGTGATATAGTAGTGCAAAGAGGAAAAAGATTTACTCAATTCTTGGGGCAATTAAGATTTTATTAAAAGACTTACATAAGTAATGCATCTTTTGTTGTATGCACATGTGGGAAAGAAGGTTTTCCCTGGCAGAAAATGTAACTGGCCCAACAAAGACATACAAAACCCTCTAGCTCCACCATTCCCTTTGGAATGCTTAGCCTGCAGGAAACACTAAATAAATGAGGCAAAGTCCTGGGATCAAAATTTTCAAAAGCATCCTTCTCATCAGATTTTAAATTCTCTTTCTTCAGGTTCCAGCCCCACACCTGTCTATTTTATCTGAGGAATCAATTCAGACTAATATGCTAATGATCAGCAATTCACTTTTTATTTCTTTCCCACATAATATTTGTATTTTTGCAGTCTTTTACTAAGAGCGTAGGAGGGTGGACTAGGAGGGTAGTCAAGAGCCCAACCCCTGAAGTCAGCTCAAGTCCTTATTGGAGCTGTATACTTGAATAAGTGATTTTCTCACCTGAGAATGGGGATGGTAATATGATCTAAAAGTTAGATAATCCATGTAGACCTCTTGGCTACATTTCCATTACCAGTAAAAAACTATGTGACTGGGGTGGCACCTGTGGCTCAAAGGAGTAGGGCACCAGCCCCATATGCTGGAGGTGGCAGGTTCAAACGCAGCCCTGGCCAAAAACTGCAAAGACAAACAAACAAACAAACAAAGAAACAAACTGGGTTACTTGTGAAGATTTGGAAATTTTGGAATTTGGAGATGTCCTGGAACAATGAATAATTTTTAGACTCCACAAGTCATGCCTCCTAGCAGATTAACTGGTCACCACAGTTAATGCTAGCCTCAAATGATGTAAGTCTTCCCATTGTGATTACACTGGAGATGAAAGTATGATATTCATTTACCAACATTTATTTAGCACTTACTATATACCTGTGATGCCCATTGTGAGGCACTAAATAGAGATATAAAAATGAACAAGGCATCGATAATTTAAAATTTAGAAGGATTAGTGCTTTGGGATCTTATTTCCTCTCTTTGTGCTTAGCCAGTTTTCATTACTAAGAGAGTTGCTTGAAACAATTTATTTGATCTAATGTAGACATATTTTTGTAGTTCCTTTACAACTGATTTTACCTTAAAAAACATCTAAATTCCTTTTTTTCTTCTTCTTCTTTCTAAAGTGGCAAAAGCTTTATCTCATCTATTCCCAGATTATACTTTTTATTTTCTATTGCCAGGTTATGACCTCTCCTTGCCTGGCAGAGACGTCTGATGAGGCTGAATTGGCTGTGTCTCACTCCAGTGAATGATGGGCCTTGTCATCCCTCAGTGCCCTCCAGATTTATGCACAGGTCCCCTTGTGCCAGCAGACAAATTCCCTGACTTGCTGCAGAATCCTTTTCTTCCACTAAAGCCCTTCTTGGAGGTCTCTGCCAACTTCTTAGCTAGGCTGCCTCAGCCTCGATCAATCTGGATGTCAAAACCCAACTGCCCTCAACCCCTAGATGCATGCCCCCACCAGCCAAATATCTCCACTCTTTGGTCTTCTGTTTTTAATATCAGCATGTGCTCAGTCTGTGCTATATTTGTTTACCTGTGAGAACATGTTCAATACCTTGCAGGCTGTCTATTTGTCTTACCTTATGCCAGTGGAGTTGAGCGGGTCTCCATATCTGCAATGTGAATGGCTGAGCCCTCTTGTCCTCTGTAAAAGCACAGGGAGTCAGTTGTGACTCTGAACTTTTTTCTTTTCTTTTTTTATTGTTAAATCATAGCTGTGTACATTAGTGCAATCGCCTGTACCCATTCTAAGATGCACCATAGATGTGGCCCCACCCATTACCCCCCTCTACCAAAACCTCCCCCCCTTCCCCTTCCTTCGCCCTTTCCCCATAGTCTTGTGCTATAATTGGGTTATAGTCTTCGTGTGAAAGCTATAATTTAGCTTCATAGTAGGGCTGAGTACACTGGATACTTTTTCTTCCATTCCTGAGATACTTTGCTAAGAAGAGTATGTTCCAGCTCCATCCATGTAAACATGAACGAGGTAAAGTCTCCATCTTTCTTTAAGGCTGCATAATTTTCCATGGTATACATGTACCACAATTTGCTAGGCCATCCGTGGGTCGATGGGCACTTGGGCTTCTTCCATGACTTAGCAATTATGAATTGGGCTGCAATAAATATTTTGGTACAAATGTCTTTGTTATATTGTGACTTTTGTTCTTCTGGGTATAAACCTAGTAAAGGAATTATAGGATCAAATGGCAGGTCTATTTTTAGGTCTCTAAGTGTTGTCCAAACATCCTTCCAGAAGGAACATATTAGTGGGCATTCCCACCAGCAGTGTAGAAGTGTGCCCTTTCCTCCACATCCACGCCAACATTTCTGGTTTTGGGATTTTGTTATGTGGGCTACTCTTACTGGGGTTAGGTGATATCTCAGAGTAGTGTTGATTTGCATTTCTCTGATGATTAAGGATGATGAGCTTTTTTTCATGTGTTTGTAGATTGTGCATCAGTCTTCTTTAGAGAAGTTTCTCTTCAAGTCCCTTGCCCACCCTGAGATGGGGTCACGTGTTCTTTTCTTGTTAATACGTTTGAGTTCTCTGTGGATTCTAGTTATTAGACCTTTATCGGAGGTATAACCTGCAAATATTTTCACCCATTCTGAGGGCTGTCTGCTTGCTTTACTCACTATGTTCTTGGCTGTGCAGAAGCTTTCTAGTTTGATCAGGTCCCAGTAGTGTATTTTTGATAGTGCTTCAAATTGCCTGGGGAGTCCTCCTCATAAAATATTCACCCAGGCTGATTCCTTCAAGAGTTTTCCCTGCACTTTCTTCAAGTATTTTTATAGTTTCACGTCTTAAGTTTAAATCTTTTATCCAGTGAGAGTCTCTCTTAGTTAATGGTGAAAGGTGTGGGTCCAGTTTCAATCTTCTACAGGTTGCCAGCCAGTTTACCCAGCACCATTTGTTAAATATGGAATCTTTTCCCCACTGAATGTTTTTAATTGGCTTGTCAAAGATCAAATAATGGTAAGTAGCTGGATCCATCTCTGGGTTCTCTATTCTGTTCCAGACATCTACTTCTCTGCTTTTGTGCCAGTACCATGCTGTTTTGATCACTATGGATTTATAGTACAGTCTCAGGTCTGGTAGCGTGATTCCTCCTGCTTTGTTTTTATTGCTCAGTAATGTTTTGGCTATTTGAGGTTTTTTCTGATTCCATATAAAAAAAGTATTATTTTTTCAAGATCTTTAAACTATGGCAGTGGAGCTTTAATAGGAATTGCATTAAAATTATATATTGCTTTGGGTAGTATGGACATTTTAACAATGTTGATTCTTCCCAGCCATGAGCATGGTATGTTTTTCCATCTGTTAACATCTTTGGCTATTTCTTTTCTTAGAGTTTCATAGTTCTCTTTGTAGAGATCTTTCACGTCCTTTGTTAGGTATACTCCCAAATATTTTATCTTCTTTGGCACTACTGTGAAAGGAATAGAGTCCTTGACTGTTTGTTTGGCTTGGTTATTGTTGGTATATATAAAGGCTACAGATTTATGGGTGTTGATTTTGTAGCCTGAGACATTGCTATATTCCTTGATCACTTCTAAAATTTTGTAGTAGAATCCCTAGTGTTTTCCAGATATATGATCATATCATCTGTGAAGAGTGAAAGTTTGATCTCTTCTGACCCTATGTGGATACCCTTGATCGCCTTTTCTTCCCTAATTGCAATGGCTAAAACTTCCATTACAATGTTAAAGAGCAATGGAGACAATGGGCAACCTTGCTTGGTTCCTGATCTAAGTGGAAATGATTTCACTCCATTCAATACGATATTGGCTGTGGGTTTGCTGTAGATGGCCTCTATCAGTTTAAGAAATGTCCCTTCTATACCAGTTTTCTTAAGTGCTCTGATCATGAAGGAAGCTGGATATTATCAAAAGCTTTTTCTGCATCAATTGAAAGAATCATATGGTCTTTTTTTTTTTGTTGTTGAGACAGGGTCCCACCCTATGCCCCTGAGCAGAGTGCAGTGGGTGTGGTAGCTCACCACAACCTCAGACTTGGGCTGCGGGCACCCCGCTGCCTCAGCCTCCGGAAGCCGCTGGGATTATAGGCGCTCGCCGCGGCGCCCGGCTGGGTTTTTCCATTTTTTTCACGAGTCGGGGTCTCACTGTCGCTCAGGTGAGTCTCAAAATCCTGAGCTCAAGCGATTCTCCCTCCTCAGCCTCCCACAGTGCTGGGATTACAGGTGTGAGCCACCGCGCCCGGCCATATGGTCTTTATTTTTAAGTTTGTTTATGTGTTGAATTACATTTATAGATTTACGTATATTGAACCAGCCTTGAGACCCTGGGATAAATCCGACTTGGTCATGGTGTATAATTTTTTTGATGTGTTGTTGGATTCTGTTTGTTAGGATCTTATTGAGTATTTTAGCATCTATATTCATTAGTGATATTGGTCTATAATTTTCTTTTCTTGTTGGGTCTTTCCCTGGTTTGTGCATCAAGGTGATATTTGCTTCGTAGAATGTGCTGGGTAATATTCCTTCTTTTTCTATATTTTGGAAGAGGTTTAGTAGTATAGGTAGTAGTTCTTCTTTAAATGTTTGGTAGAATTCTGACATAAAGCCATCTGGTCCTGGGCTTTTCTTTTTAGGGAGATTTTGTATAGTTGATGCTATTTCAGAACTTGATATAGGCCTGTTCAACATTTCCACTTCATTCTGGCTAAGTCTTGGTAGGTGGCGTGCTTCTAGGTATTGGTCGATTTCTTTCAGATTTTCATATTTCTGAGAGTAGAGTTTCTTGTAGTATTCATTAAGGATTTTTTGAATTTCTGAGAGGTCTGTTGTTATTTCATCATTACCACTTCTGATTGATGAAATTAGAGATTTTACTCTTTTTTTCCTGGTTAGGTTGGCCAAAGATTTGTATATTTTATTGATCTTTTCAAAAAACCAACTTTGGATTTATTGATCTGTTGTATAATTCTTTTGTTTCCAATTTCATTTAGCTCTGCTCTGATTTTGGTTATTTCTTTTCTTCTGCTGGGTTTGGGGTTGGAGTGTTCTTCCTTGTCCAGTTGCTTGAGATGTCCCATTAAGTTATTAACTTCCTCTCTTTCTGTTTTCTTGAGGAAGGCTTGCAGTGCTATAAATTTCTCTCTTGGGACTGCCTTTGCAGTATCCCAGAGGTTCTGGTTATTCGTGTCTTGATTGTTGTTTTGTTCCAAAAATTTGGTGATTTCCTTCTTAATCTCGTCTATAACCCATCTATCCTTCAGCATAAGGTTGTCTAGCTTCCATGTTCTTGTATGGGTGTGCAGGTTCCTGTTGTTATTGAGTTCAACTTTTATTCCATGATGGTCTGAGAAGATGCAAGCAATAATTTCTATTTTTTTAAATTTGCTCAGGTTAGATTTGTGGCCTAGGATGTGGTCAATTTTGGAGTATGTTCCGTGGGCTGATGAGAAGAATGTGTATTCAGTTTTGTTGGGATGAAATGTTCTGTAGATGTCCGTTAAGTCCAGATGTTGAATGGTTGAGTTTAAATCTAAAATTTCTTTGCTTAGCATCTTTTTGGAGGATCTATCCAGCACTGCTAAAGGGGTGTTATAATCTCCAACTACTATGGAAGTGAAGGAAATTGAGTTGCTCATGTCTGTTAGAGTTTCTCTTATGAATTGAGGTGCATTGTGGTTGGGTGCATAAATATTAATAATAGAGATCTCATCATATTGAGTATTACCTTTAGCAAATATGAAGTGTCCATCCTTATCCTTAATTATTTTGGTTGGTTTAAAGCCTATTGCCTCTGCGAACAGGATTGCAACACCTGCTTTTTCCTGCTTTCCATTTGCCTGGAATATAGATGACTATCCCTTCGCCTTGAGTCTATATTTCTCTTTTAATGCAAGATGCAATTCTTGTAGGCAGCAGATATCTGGCTTGATTTTTTGTATCCAGTCAGCCAACCTATGCCTCTTTAGAGGACAGTTTAAACCATTCACATTAATTGAGAGTATTGATAAGCCTTTGGAGAGTCCAGTGGACATTTTTATTCCTTTTGCGACTGTGGAAGTTGGAATTTGATCAAAATTTTCTGGGTGAGTTTACTTTTGTGGTGGAGGATTACACTGGTGTTTATGGAGGATAGGTCTGAGAATATCATGGAGAGCTGGTCTAGTTATGGCAAATTTCTTCAACATGTGAATGTAGTTAAAGTATTTAATTTCTCTGTCACAAATGAAGCTCAGTTTAGCTGGGTACAGGATCCTGGGTTGAAAGTTATTTTGTTTTAGGAGATTAAAAGTTGATGATCATCCTCTTCTAGCTTGAAAGTTTTCAGCAGAGAGATCTGCAGTTATTCTGATATTCTTCCCCTTGTAGGTAATGGTTTTCTTTCATCTGGCAGCTTTCAGAATTTTCTCCTTCATATTAACTTTAGTGAAATTGATTATGATGTGTCTGGGGGATGTCTTATTTGGGTTGAGTCGTGCTGGAGTTCTGAACCTGTCTGCTGTCTGAATTTCAGAATCTCTTGGCATGTCTGGAAAGTTCTCCTTCATAATCTCATGGAGAAGAGACTGTTCCTTGTGAAGCCACTTCGTCACTTTTGGGGATCCCTTTAAGACGAATATTGGTTTTCTTCAAATTATTCAAGAGCTCGCTGAGAGAGTGGTCTGTTTTTGCTCTCCATTTCTCTTCTTCTTTGAGGGTTTGGGAGTGTTCGAAAGCTTTGTCTGCAGTGTCAGAAGTCCTTTCTTCTGCTTGCTCCATTCTGTTACTGAGGGATTCTAGTGTGTTTCTCAGATCTTTGAGGGATGCAACTTCTTGTCTCAATGTGTCAAAATCTTTTGTCATTTGGTCTTTGAATCCGTTGAATTCTTGAGATAACTTTTGGAATTCTAATTCAATCTTATTTGCTATCCAGATCCTGAATTCAATTTCTGACATCTCAGCTATTTGTTTGTGCATGGGGTCTTTTGCTGTTTCTGCCCCATTGATCCCTGTGGGAGTTGATCTACTCTGATTATTCATATTGTCGGAGTTTTTCTGTTGATTTCACCTCATGATTTTTTTTCTCCATTGCCTCTGGCCATCCTCAGAGTTGGGGAGGTGTCTCTCCAAGATTAGACCCCAGCAGGATCACTCTATTGTTGCTGGATCTTTGTAGGGAGTGACCCTGTGTAGTTCCACTGGGGCTACTCTAGCTAGGGAGTTCTGGTTGTGGAAGCAGCTCCGATTTGTGACACACCCAGATCCAGCAACAGGGCTGGGTGTGGTGTGCACAGTTCTGGGAGTGCCAGGTGCCCAGTGACTTTGGCACAGAGAGCCCAAGGCTCTAGCAGTCTCTGGCCGGGAGAAGAGCTCTGCGCAGAGGCAGGGAGGGCTCCAAAGGGCACGCAGGTACCAGAGTACCTGTCCAGATGAACGGGCTAGTGTGGAAGCTGGAAGGACACAGGAGGGAGGATGCAGGGTTGCGTGGCTCCTGCAGTTCCTGGTCAGGGAATGTGGAGGCCCGGTGGGTGTAGGTCACTGGTTGGGGGTTGCTGCACAGCTCTTATGGAGGTCTGGGTGGCTCCAAGCGCAGGAGTTTGAGGTTGCTATGAGCTGTGACGTCACGGCACTCTACCCAGGGCAACAGCCCAAGGCTCCAGTGTGCCAAAACCGTCTCACCCTGCCCCTAAGGATTAAGGCTGTAAGGCAGCTCCGTCCCCACCTTTAGGCTGCTCAGTCAGTAGGTCAGACCTACTGCTCAGTCAGACCCAATCCTTGTTCTGAGACCCTGAGGGTGGAGCTTGCCGGGGCAGTTCTTTCACAATGGCATCCTGTGCCCAGCTCAGTGGCTTAGTCTGGGGCCCCAGACAATGCCCAAAGTTCTCCACACTCCTGCTCAAGCTCTCCCCAAGGCAGTTCAACTGAGTGCCAAGTCCAAGAACACCGAAACAGTTCACAGGTAAGGCCTTTTCGGTTTGTAGTCTCACTGCTGCTTGTACTTATGGTTGCCAGCGTGATTAGGTCGATCGAACACACGCAACCACTTGCCAGTTTTCCACTGTTTTTGTCCTCCTCTTGGGGTCCAGAAGTCCTTTGCTAGCTCCCCGTATCCTCAAAGGGATGATTATAGGCAGATCCCACTGGCCAGAGATGCCTGGAGTCTTGTCTCCCCAGACTCGCTGTTCCCAGTTGCAGGGAAGCTGTTACTTGGCCGCCATCTTTAATCTTACTCGTGACTCTGAACTTTTGCTCTGCTTCTAGATAGAGCTTTGGGCTGGATGTGAAATGGGAGAGAAACTGAATAAGTGATGACAGCTGGGCCGATAAATGGTTTTCTTCTTGCCTCTGGTAGTCTGAGTAGCTGGGTGAAGATCTGTTGGTGCCAAACTCTGCCATTGCTAGGGGCAGGCCCTGTGCCAGTAGGTGTTTTATCCTATGACTTTGGAAGAATACTTTTGCATGCAGAGCAGAGAGGCCTACTGAATAAACCAGAGGTACCCAAAAGAATGTGCACCATTTGCTTGTTAGGTTCTGCAGTGGTTCTGTGGTGTATCATCCTACCTTCCAGATGATTCTGCAGTGATTTTTGCCTTTCAGTGTGGTAGGATCAGAGCTGTGCCCATCAAATGTTGCCTCTAATCACTTTAGACAGCTCAAGCTTCTGGAATGCCCCAGTGTTTCAATTTAACATTTCCTAGTGTGTGCCTTATATAAATAAGTGCACTTGAAGTTTAAGCCTATTTTAATGCGGGGCTGGTGATGTGGAGAAACAGGAGGAAAATTTCTACCAAAATTTTCAGTGGCCGAATTCCCACTTCATATTTTGTACTTGTCCCCTGAGTAACCTCAGGGCACCAGCTTCCATTCATTTTCTTCCACTCCAAGCCCAGAAGCCCATGTTAGCAGTGACTACAGACTGGATATTATCTAAACTCTCAGAGAATCACAGCTGACAGTGCTGCTATTTCTAAGCCACAGAATCACTCTTTGAACAAAATGCAAGCGCTGTGTCTTTTCAACCTGTTCTTCAGCAGTGGAAGCAGCAGGATTCCAGCACAGTATAATAACTGTCAGAAACAATTTCTGCTCTGTAAGTGAGGTGAAGCAAAATGTCAAAATATTTGAATACATTTCATTGAGGATATCTTCTTTTAAATTAGTGAAGGCTAGGAAAAAAGAATCCCATTCTCTCGCATAATAAATATGCATGGAATCGAGAAGCCACGTGCATTCTAATAAAGCCAAGTCCTGCCTTGTTAATGCATTAGAGTTCCCCAACAATAAAACACAATAATTACTAGTTAAAGAGATGCCAGTGTTGGCCTTTTACCAACACCCCTGAACATATAATTCATAATAGATTTAGTAAGGCTGAAGTCAGCCTGTTAATTAACCTATTTTCTGCAGTGACTGGTGTGGAGGAAGCAGTCGTGTAATCCAACAAGGTACCCTCCCAGATGCCCACATCTCATCGTTGGATGGACCCTGTGGTTGAACCCATGGACCTCACCACAGGACTCTTGTTTATGTTAATACAGACGAGAAAGTACGGCAAGAAATGGTAAAGGAGCACCTTGCTATGCTACTACCAGATATAAAAAAAGAAATTGCAGGTGAGTGCACATACTGACTGGTGAGGTTAGAGGACTTTTTTTTTTTTTTTTTTTTAGGAGAACAGTTTGGGCAAAGGCAGAGCTAAGGACGAACACTTTCAGTCTGAGGGTGTTGAATCAGTGTGATGGACAGTGCACAAGTGCCCTTCCTTCCTCTTTGCTCAAAACCTATTAAAATGACAGAAAGGACACAAATACATCACCATGTTGGTAAACAGGAATAGGTATTATTTTCTGACAGAAATTGAGAAATTCCTGGATTATAGAAGTAGAAGAGGTAGGATTGGCAAGTGCAGGAGTCATCACAGTTTCACATACACCAAGAAAAAGACCACTCTGAACTGAACTTGTGTTTCCCTGGAGCTACTATTACCATCCAGGGAGATGAAAAAGAGGTAGTGGAACAATAATCAGGACAATCTTTTGGTTTTTTGTGACACAGAGTCTCACTTTGTCACCCTCTGTAGAATGCCATGGTGTCACAGCTCACAGAAACCTCAAACTCTTGGGCTTAAGCAATTCTCTTGCCTCTCAAGTAGCTGGGACTACAGGTGCCCACCACAATGCATGGCTATTTTTAGAGACGGGGTCTTGCTTTTTCTCAGTCTGGTCTTGAACCCGTGAGCTCTGGCAATCTACCCGCCTCGTCCTCCCAGAGTGTTAGGATTATAGTGTGAGCCACTGTGCCTGGCCAACAAATTTTTTTTTTTAATTAAATCATAGCTGTGTACAATAATGCAATCATGGAAGTACAATGTGCTGGCTTTATATATAGTTTGAAATATTTTCATCGAACTGGTTAACATAACCTTCATGGCATTTTCTTAGTTATTGTGTTCAGACTTTTATATTCTACGGCCAACAAGTTTTTAATCTGCTTTAGGACACTTTGGCTAGCCCTTCCACTTCTCATTCTTTCACACTGAACAAAAGGTGGTAGAGGGGCTTGTTGCCACACTAAATGTGAGTAACTACACCCTGAGGAAAGCAAGGATGCTGTCCAAGGAGTGCTCCAGGGGTTGCAAGGCCTGACCATACACCAAATCTATGCTAAGTCTCTACAACAGATGCACAGTGAGAGGTAAATACACTGATGCCCCTGAATAACTAATACACTTCTTACCTTACTAAGAGGAGAGGAGGGGCTTGGAGGATGGGGGTATAAAGTGTGCAGACAGATTGGGGACTCCTTTTTCCCTTCCAGGCAGTAGAGAGGCATTATGAAGAAGCAGAGGAAACCCACTCTGCTTCTGTACATTAATCAGCCCCATTCATTATTCATAAAATGAATGGACAGCAAGGATCACCTGACATTGGATAGAAACTCACAGTGTGAGAGAGAAAAACCAGGGAGCTAACAGAATGGTTGGCATCAGAGATGATTCAAAGAACTAAAGAAAACATATCAGTCCTAATTTGTATCAGCAATGAAGTGCAAGAGACTATTGACCTATAAATGCAGAACACATTGCTGTAGAAATGAGGAATCCTTGGAAATTAAAATTTTTATCACAAATTTAAAAATTAATGAAAAAGGCAAGTAATAGAAAAGACACAGAAATAGATTACTAACCTGATAGATAAAGTTGAGGAAGTATCTTAGAATATAAAGAAATGAAGAGATAAAAAAATTCTGAGAACTTAGTTTAGGCATACAGAGGGTCAATACCTAAGATCTAACATCTATCTAACTGGGTTTTTTGTAGTAGAGAGTCAGAGATATGTGAAGAAATAACAGAAATCAGAAAAAAAAATACTCAATGTAGAGCTCAAAGTTTCCAATTGGAAAGGTCAGGTGAATGGTAAGGAAAGTGAAGGCGAAAGGGTCCATTGATTATATCCTAATGAAATCCAGGAGATCCTCTGTAAGTTGACCTTCCAGGAACTGCAAAAAACTGTTCAACACAGTTTGTTGAGGTGGCCAACATAAGGCACTAGGCCTACTGTACTGATATGTACATGGAGTGTATGTCCAGTCTATGAAAATTAGGTCAACCTAAGGAAGTGGTCAACTAGGGAGGTTCTACTGTATCTGAACAATGATACTTCAACATTAAGACATCTATAAATAAAATTTACTATTTTAATAGTTTGGAAGCTAAAAGCTATGTTAGTAGAACATGTTTGCACACACTCATGAAGGACCCAGTGATGCCATTTTGGGCTTTTCATCATTTCAGGCTTTTGTCCTCCATTTTAAAAGCAACCTGAAAATCCTTTGTTTTGTTTCTTAGTAAACCACACCCCTCCCTATCTCCTGGGATGCGTCCCTATCTCCCGGAGTGTGTCAGAACCCCCCCATCCCCTGGCCATTGAGATTGGCAGGACCCATCAGCCTTAAATTTTAGTGTCAGCATTAGAGATAACCGACCCAAAGGCCACGCTTTGTTTCCCACACCCCTCACCCCATAACCACTGCATAAAAACCCCATGGGCGACAAGCACAGCGCTCTCAGCCCCAATTGCATCTGGGAATGCCAGCAGTCCTGGCTCGGGCCTGAATAAACGCCCTCGTGTGATTTGCATCGGGGTCTGGCTCTCTCGTATGGTCATTGGGGATTCCGATTCTCAGGTGTAACACTCACTATTATTACTTGCATTATATTGAATGAACAAGATAAGAAAAGTAATTACTCAATATAAATATTGGTAAGTAAACATAAAGGTTTGACTTTACTGTTAATAGGAAAAAGCAAATTAATGCACTATGAATACGTGCTCTTCAGAGAGCTTTTACAAGTGTGAGAATGGAGAAAGAGGCAGTTCCAGACACTTGCTGGGAGCATAAAATGGAGAAGTTTTTAGAAAGGAGAAATTGGTATATTTAACTAAATTTAAAATTCAGAGACTTTTAGAGATAAAGTATCATTTTAGGTATCAATTGGAGAGAAATATTGTGGGTGTGCATAGAACCTCATGTGGAGAACATTCATAGTCATATTGTTTATAATAGTAAAAAAGGAAAGAGCAGCAACCCAAATGTTAAAAACAGAAAAATGGGTGAGAGAAATGATGATGTATTCCTACTGTGAAAAAGCATGTAGTTGTTTTTAAAAAATTCAAATGGAGTTATTTTTAATCTGTGGAAGGAAAATGGTGGTGTTTGAAAGGGAGGTAGAGAAACACAGGGGCAGGGGTCCTGACAGCTTGGCCTCCATCTCTTGTGTGTGCTGACTGTTCACGTCCCCATCACAGAGACCCATCGCCACCACGACAGGCCAGCATCACACTGGGACAAGTGGCATCCCAGCCAGCTTGTGGAGCTGGGGGGCGCGGACTGGCTGTTTCCACCCTTGGTGGTTTTGGTGCAGTGGCAGCAAGCAGCGGAACCAGTGGGCTGGAGAATAGGCAGAGGGACCCCATTTCCTAGGCCTGGGAATGAAAGGGATTGTAGCCATTCATTTGCGACCCAGACATGACCCAGACATGATGTCCCAGACACGCCAAATGTGCTAAATGTAACTACCGAGGGCCAGACATGTCCCAGACATGTTGAATGTAACTACCAAGCCCCACTAAATGTAACTACCGAGGGACCCTTGGACTTTATATACCCCTAGACAAAGAGCCCAGACAGAGAGACAGACAGACAGACAGACAGACAGAGCTTTTCTCTCCTGACTTGGGTTTTCTCTCTCTGCCAGGAGCTCTGGCTCTTCTGTATTCTTTTCTGTAAATAAATCCTGTGTTACCACTGATCTGTGGTCTGTGGGTTCATTCTTGGAATCACTGAGACCAAGAACCTACTGAAGAGCGAAATTCTGCTATCAAATTTGGGGCCATTGTCCGGGACTGAAGATCTGTGGAAAGCAATGGGGCCGCTTACCTCTACCCTGCTTTTCTCTATAGCTATAATAATGGAGACTAATAATTTTGATGCCCATGGGCCATTAAATGTGCATAATGTGACTGCTGACCTCCAGGTCACAGGCAAGAGGCTGTTAGGGAATAATTCCTCTTGGCTCCAGAAAGGAGTAGAAGGGAATGTTAGAAAGCTTTTGAAACTGTTCTGTTTACTCCTTTTCTCTGGTTGAGAGCCAAGCAAAGAGGTAGCACCTAGAGGCCCTGGGGTCCAAGCAATAGTTCTGACCCCAGGACATGGGAGGGCCTTTGAAAAATTGTGCTCTCCCAGCTCTAACTATCCTCTCTTTTCTTCCATGGTCCAAAACTTTTCCAATTTCTCTCCCGATCTCTATAGATCTCTTCTGCTTCTCTCTCTTCTTGTAGTTTGCATGCTTTGTTTGAATGTTGGTAAAGGATTGCTTTTGTACGAGCTCATTCTGGTATTCCAGATGTTCTAAGTGTACCTCAGATGTATATAGTAAGGTCCTTTTTATTGCCTTTCATTGCAAAATTAAATTCAATTGGCATTTTCACGTGTCTGAGAAAAAAGGCTAAACCATGTTAACTACAAGTCAGCTCCAAACAAAGGGCAAAAAGACTCCCCTACTCGGTTTCTCTGCACAACTAGAGGCCTGTGAAGGGAAGCCCAGGGCAACTCCCCAAGGCAAGAATAGCCCTAAACCCTCAGCTACAGTTCAGTCTCTTGAAAATGAAAAAAAAAAAAAAAAAAAAAAGGCAATGAAAATGACCCTGGGTATTTGATTTCTTCCAGTTTATTGGTGTAAATGGGAACATTTAAAATACTGACTTCCAGGTTTCTTTAAGATTTCTGCTAATTGTAACTAATTGTGATCCAATCCAAAAGTTTCAAAGTGTCTCTTAACCTTGATTTGTCACTGAGTTTAATTATCATGGCCTGACTTTTGGGAATGAAAGGGAGGTTGGAAAACATAGCATTTAAGACCTGCTATTTTCCATGGTTACTGGGAATTTAGAAGAAGCTGGTAAAGATATAATATAGAGTTAAATGTGCAAGCACCGCACAGCAATTTTCTCCAGGACGGGGCTCATCCCCACTTTGATTGATACTCTGGAGCTGGGTGGGTGGGAAGGGGCAGAAAGGAGCAGAATATGCATCATGTTCCCTGATACCTGATTTCTCAGACTGTGTTGCCGGCATATTATAAGCACAGGAGAGCTAGCAGATCCTAAGCAGTACACTGGTAAGAGTGGCTAATTCCAGACAAGTGCAGGGGCTGAGGAGGCCACTCTCCTCAGGGATTCTTCCCCAAGCATTTTGTTTGGTGAAAGGCTTCTTGGGTTGGACAGAGGACACTTTGACAACCCAGGAATACAGGGTGGGAAAACTGTCATTAGGTGGGACCAGGCTTCCGGATACCTGATTTTTCAGCCTATGCTGCTGGGACACTCTGTTGGGCTGTATTCTGAAGCACTGGGACACATTTGAACCTGAGACACTGAAAATAGAATGTATGGTTTTCTTCTGCACCCAGGCCTGGCCTCAGTATTAACTCTCCACTGGTGCACAATGGCCCCCAGAGGGTACTCTAAATTATGATACCATTTTTCAGTTAGATACTTTTTGTAAACAAGAAGAAAAGTGGTCTGAAGTGCCTGTGTACAAGCTTTCTTTTTCCTTAGGGACAACCCCCAGCTGTGTAAAACCTGTCAGATAGATTCAGCTCTCCTGGCTGTAGTGACTTCCCCAAATAGTCAGGGATTCCCGAGGGAGATGCTGTCACACCTAGTTCAAACCCAAGATCTACTTCTCCTGTACCTTCCTCTGTGTGTTCAGAAAACCCCAGGTGGGAGGCTGTCCCAAGAGTTTTTTCTGGTCCTACTGGGACCCCCAGAAGGCAACCACATCCTTCTTTGTGTCCCTTGGTTGAGACTCAGATGGTGAAAGGGGAAGTGAACCAATTTACACTCCATTTTCTCTAGTAGATTTAAAGCAAATTAAGGTTGATTTAGGAAAAGTTTCTGATGACCCGGGTAAGTGCATAGATGTTCTCCAAGGGTTAGTACAAAACTTTGACCTCTCTTGAAGTGATGTAATGTTACCACTAGATCAAACTTTAACTTTTAATGAAAAAAAAAATGTAGTCTTGAATGAAGCTAGGAAGTGGGGTGATTTGTGGTTCATGTCCAATACTGATGGCAGTATGTCTCCTGAGGAAAGGGACAGATACCCCACAGGAAGACAGGCTGTTCCCTTTGAGGATCTCGAATGGGACCCTGAGAAACAAGGTGACTGACGGTGTAAATATTTTCTAACATGTATCCTGGAAGGTTTATGTCGATTCAAGAAAAACTCTATGAACTATTCTAAGTTGTCTATTATTTGCCAGGAGCAAAATGGGAGTCCCCCAGACTTTCTTGAGTGGCTTAGGGAGGTGATGAGGAAACACATTCAGTTAACACCTGACTCCTTAGAGGGCCAAATTATTTTAAATGATAATTTATCACTCAGGTGGCCCCAGACATTTGAAGAAAACTTCAGAAATTGGTTCTAGGCCTACAACCTGGAGACTCTTCTTAAAATAGCCACTGTGGTCTTTTTAAACTGAGATCAGTAGAAAGAGGGGGAAAAAGAGAGAAGGGATATGAAAAGAATGCCATCTCCAGTTATGGCACTCCGACAAACAGGCACCATTCAGGGGCAAAAGGAAGCCAGAGGTGCTAAGAGCAAGTGCTTCCAATGTGGTCAAGCTGGCCACTTCAGAAAGGACTGATCCCAGCAGAACTACCAGCTGGGCAAGCCACCTGGCCCCTGTCCAGAATGCAAAGGTGACCACTGGAGGGTGGCCTGTCCTCAGAGGCAAAGGCCTCAAAGGACAATGATACCTTCAGTGCCCAAACTGGACCGTGGGTGCCCAGGGCAGATTCTCATGGCTCCAGCTTGTGTCATCACCCCTTGGGAGCCCCAGGCTTGCCTTATAGTGGAGGGCCAGGAGATAGACCTTTTTCTGAACACTGGAGCAACCTTTTTTGTACTTCCCTTTAACCCTGGTCTTTTATCCCCTAAATCTGTAACTATACAGGGGGTGTCTGGAAATCCAGTTACCAAAATTTTCTCTCAGCCTTCAAGCTGCAATTGGGGTGACTGGCTGTTCTCTCACGCCTTCCTAATCATGCCTGAAAGTCCTGCTCCCCTTTTGGGGGACATACTTCAACACCCAGCTCACATCGACTGTGTTACTCCAGGGATTTAGAGACAGCCCTCACTTGTTTGGACAAGCCTTAGCCAAAGACTTGAGTCATTTTTCATATCCTACAGTGACTCTTATTCAGTATGTAGATGACATTCTTTTGGGAGCACCAGATGACACAAATTCTATTAAACTTTCTAGCTGATTGTGGGTACAAAATTTCCAAGGCTAAAGCCCAATTTTTTGTCCCAGAAGTTCACTTTTTGGGTCTCCAGCTCTTACAGGGGAAGAGAGCCTTGGGAAAAAAAAGAATAGAACCAATATTGGCTCACCCTAAACCTCGAACTCTCAGCTAACTTTGAGGCACCTTAGGAATCACAGGCTTTTGCAGACTCTGGATTCCTGGATATAGTGAAATAGCTAGACCACTCTATTCTTTAACTAAAAATGCCCCCAAAGAGGGCCTGGTCACTCTAGAATGGGAACCGGAAGAAAATAAGGCGTTCCAACAGTTGAAAACTGCTCTTTTGCAGGCCCCTGCTTTAAGTCATCCCACTGGACAACAGTTTAATCTGTATGTTACAGAATGAACTGGAATTGCCCTGGGAACCTTAACCCAACACTGGGGTCCAGTTTTACAACCTGTAGCATATCTTAGTAAAGAAATTGACAAAGTGGCCAAGGGATGGCTGCACTGTCTACGGGCTGTAGTAGCTGTGGCCCCCTTAACCTCAGAAGCAACCAAGCTAAGTTTAGGAAGAAATCTAATTATTTACACTTTTCATGACCTTACTGGAATTTTAAATTCAAAAAGCAATCTTTGGCTGTCAGATAACTGCCTTCTTAAATATCAAGCCTTATTACTAGAAGGACCAGTGCTACAATTACACACCTGTGCTGCTTTGAATCCTGCCACTTTCCTCCCTGAATCCAATGTGGAACTAGGGCAGGCATCCTCAAACTTTTTAAACAGAGGGCCAGTTCACTGTCCCTCAGACCGTTGGAGGGCTGGACTACAGTTTAAAAAGAATCGATGAACAAATTCCTATGCACACTGCACACATCTTATTTTGAAGTAAAAAAACAAACCGGGAATAAATACAATCACACCATCTCATGTGGCCCACGGGCCGCAATTTGAATACTCCTGAACTAGGGCATGATTGCCAACAAATTATAGCACAGACATACGCAGCTAGAGCAGACTTACAAGAAACCCCCCTATCTAATCCTGACATGGTTTTATATACAGATGGAAGTTCTTTCATACAACAAGGAACTCGCAAAGCAGGCCATGCTGTAGTTACTCAGTACGCTGTAATTGAGAGTGGGTCTCTCCCTCCAGAACCAGTGTGCAATTAGCTGAGTTAATAGCCTTAACCCGTGCTTTAGAAAATGGGAGAAACAAATGAGTCAATATATACACTGACTCAAAATATGCCTTCCTCATTTTACATGCCCTTCCTGCTATTTGGAAGGAAAGACAATATCTACCTTCCAATGGCTCTCCCATAAAATATCATCATGAAATAGGTTGTTACAAGCTGTTCATGCTCCCCAAGAAGTAGCAGTTATTCATTGTAAGGGATACCAGAAGACCTTGGATGAGATTTCTGCAGGTAACCAACTTGCTGATAAAGAGGCTAAAATAGCAGCACAGAAAGGAATAATTCCTCTTGAGGCACTCCTTTTTTGGGAGGGATCACTTGAGAATCATGCTCCCCAATATACCCAAAAAGAAAAGGAATGGGCTTTATCTAGAGACTATTCACTACTTCCATCAGGCTGGCTACAAAACAGAAGTGGACTTTTACTATTACCTGCCGCAAGCCAATGGAGAATACGTAGAACTTTACATCAGTCTTTTCATTTTGGCACTGAAAGTACCTATCAAATGGCTAAAGCTCTCTCTCTCTCTCTCTCTCCATATATATACACACATATATATGGAAAAAACTTACTTAAAACCATAAAACAGATAACAAGGACTTGCGAGGTATGTCAGAGAAATAATCCTTAAAATCACCATCTAGCACCCCCAGGTATACAGAAACAAGGTAAATATCTAGGTGAAGATTGGCAAATGGATTTTACTCATCTCCCTAAGGTACATGGTATACAATATTTACTGGTATTTGTGGATACTTTTACTAATTGGGTTGAAGCATTCCCCTGTAGGACAGAAAAGGCCCAGGAAGTTGTAAAGGTTTTAGTACATGAAATTATCCCCAGGTTTGGACTCCTTGGAGTTTGCAAAGTGATAATGGGCTGGCCTTCAAAGCAGCTGTTACACAGGGGATATCTAAAGCCCTAGGCATAAAATATCATCTACACTGCTCTTAGAGGCCCCAATCCTCTGGGATGGTAGAAAAAAAAGAATGATAAAATCAAAGGACAGCTATGAAAGCTAACTCAAGAGACTCATCTCCCTTGGACTAAATTGCTTTCCATTGTTCTCCTTAGAATAGGAAATTTACCTCAGAAATGCAGCTGTAACCTATTTGAATTATTCTATGGAAGACCCTTTTTAACTAATGATTTATTATTAGATCAAGAAACTACAGAATTAGTAAAATATATGACTTCTTTAGCTAAATTTCAAGAAACCTTAAAAACCTCCCAACTACATTTTCACATTCAACACTAAAGGAGATTTTCTCTCCTGGAGATCTAGTCATGATCAAAACTCTTCCCTCTAATTCACCTTCCCTAACCCCAACTTGGGAAGGTCCCTTTTCTGTTATTTTGTCTTCTTCTACAGCTCTTAAAGTTATGGGAATAGATTCCTGGATACATCATTCACGAGTAAACTCCTGGAACCCACCACCTTCTATAGAAGTAGACCAGGAAGAGAATCAACCACAGTCCACCTACACTTGTGAGCCTAAGGAAAATTTAAAGTTATTGTTTAGAAGACACTAAGGAAAGTGTTAATATAGTTTTCTTTTTAAACACCACTGACTTTGTTCTTCTAACCTGACACTGTATATAACCCCCTCCTCTTACTGTTCTACCCTTGCTTTTTAATGTGCTAATCAGATTTATGTCTTCCAGAAATGTGATCAAGCCACACATAGGAAAGATGGTTCCAGTCCAGAACCTGATTCTATCGTGAACACCTGGATCACTCTCCTTCCAGAGAAACACTAACTGCCCCCTCCTATCATCGCCCAACTCAGTAGGAAGCAGTTAGATCAAGACTTCGTCCTTTTTCCCTAACAGCAGTTAGAGTTTCTACTCAGAGAGGGAGAGTTTATACAGGAGCAGGGGCATCCCAGCCAGCTCATGGAGCTGGGGGATGCGGACCAGTTGCCTCCACCTTGGCGGTTTTGGTGCAGGGGCAGCAAGCAGCGGAACCAGTGGGCTGGAGGGTAGGCGGGGGTTGGGGGGGCGGGGGCATTTCCTAGGCCTGAGAATGAAAGGGATTGTAACCGTTCGAGACCCAGACATGACCAAGACTCGCTAAATGTAACTACTGAGGGCCAGACATGTCCCAGACAGGCTAAATGTAACTACCAAGCCTGGCAACTACCGAGGGCCCCATACCATTTTACATACCCCTAGACAAAGAGCCCAGAGAGCGACAGACAGACAGAGAGAGATAGCTTTTCTCTCTGGACTTGGGTTTTCTCTTTCTGCCAGGAGCTCTGGCACTTCTGTATTCTTTTCTGTAAATAAATGCAGATTCGTTCTTGGAATCACCGAGACCAAGAACCTACTGAAGAGTGAAATTCCGGTATCAATGCTTCACTCCTCCACAGCCGGTTTGTTTCCCTAATACCTGGAAGCAGACAGCTCCCCCTGCCCTGGCATGACATTTGTGACAACATTCTTTTCCTAACACAGTTTTTCTTTATCAGACATTCTCCTAATCCAAAATTGTAGGGTAGGAAGTTTCTCCCCTTTCCCCATATTTCTATTTCTTAGAGAAACTAAAACTAATACAAGTAAAATTCATTGAATTTTTTTGTAGAAAATCTACACTTTAAGGATTTCAATTAAAAATGAATCCAGTGCCTTTCTATCTTCTATGGACATTACCGTGAAAAATCAAGAGGGAATATAACAGGTGTGATTTGGGCAGTTGCAAATAAGCTTGTATAGGAATCAAATTCTATTTGTTTTGCTAACAGAAGCTAATCTTCCTTTGTCTGCCTCCTTTTCTGCTTGCTCTCCGAAAATTTAATGTTTTATAGCTGGACATTTTTGTATTAAAAACTAGTATTTTTTAATTAAATCATAGCTGTGTACATTAATGCAATCATGGGGTACAATGTGCTAGTTTTATAGACAATTTGAAATATTTTCATCAAACTGGTTAACATAGCTTTCACGGCATCTTCTTAGTTATTGCATTAAGAGATTTATATTCTACACCTAGAAATTTATATTCAAATTTCACATGCATTCTTGTAAGGTGCACAAGGGTGCATTTTTGTAGGTGCAAAAATTAGTATTTTTTCGATAAACAATCTGGTCTGGAAAGTCTTTCCATTCTAATACAAGTATTATTATAATTATTATTACAAATCAAGTGTAGAACTGAACTTCTGAGGTTCCTCTCCGTTAGAGATCCAATAGGTCTGGGCCCCACCTCAAGCTGTGTGGTGCATGGGGGAAGAGTGTGGGTGCAGACATGGTCTCCTTTCCCAGCCATGTCTTGCTCTGCGCAGCTGCTGCAGCCTGCACTGGGCAATGGTGACCAGGACGGCGGCTGATGTGGCTTATTCCATAGCACGTGAGATGCCCTCTAGTGGGCTGTGGCCAACTTCTTGGCATAAGCATTCCCAGAGAGGTACAAACACTCCCTTCTGTCTCCTTCAATAAGGTCCACTGGTAGGGTCTCCACATTGACACTGGGGGATTTTGGGTTGGCACCTGCCAGATTGTTTGTGCTCCAGGCTAATTTCTGTGGCATGCTGCAACACAAGTTTACCTATCGGGGAGAATTCAGGAGCAGTCTTTGTTCAGGTCCTCCTAGGTAAGGTGCCCCAAGTCCCTGATGTCCTCTTAACTCTGACGACAGTGGATGTGCTGCAGGTTTTTCCAGAGAGCAGCCGGCAAATGAGATGAAGAAATGAAGAATGCATTTTCTTTATTCAGAGTCACTCCACATCTTCAGAGGAAATTCTCTTGGATACGTCCCCCTTCCCCGTACCCTCCCTCTCTCCCATCCCCTATTTCAAAGTGCCTTTGAAGAAAGGATAACACAAGTGATTCTTATCTTCCTTTTCACATTGGGTCCCCACGTTCTTCTGCCCCTCTCACACCATCATGACCGCCTGGGCGGTGGGAAAGCTACTTGAACTGAGAATCTGAGGAAAGAATCATTTTATTTTTCAGCTGTGAAGCATCTCCACAGTAATCTATGCACTTTCTGTTTAAAAACCAGGTGGAGGAAGGTCCTGTTGTCAGTTTAGAACAAGATAAGGCACCCTTAGTTAATTGTTTATAGCATCTCTATAAAGAAGTAGTACTAAAATGAATGCAAAATCAGAACCACAGTGAGATATCACCCAATTCCCATGAAAATGCCTCAGATCAAAAAGTCCCCAAACAACAGATGCTGGTGTGGATCTGGAGTGAAAGGAACACTCACACACTGTTGGTGGGACTGCAAACTAGTACAACCTCTATGGAAATTGTATGGAGATACCTCAAACAGCTAAAAGTTGACCTTCCATTTGATCCAACAATCCCACTGCTGGGTATTTTTTTCCCAAAGGAAAAAAAAAGGTCATTTTATAAAAAGGACACTTGCACTCGAATGTTTATAGCAGCATAATTCACAACCACAACATGAAAACAACCCAGGTGCCCACCAATGGTGAGGGGATTAATAAAATCTGGTATATGCATACAATGGAGTACTACACAGCCACAAAAATGGTGATCTAGGTTGAGACAACCTAGACAGAACTGGAAACCATTCTTCTAAGTGAAACATCACAGGAATGAAGAAACAAATATGTATACTCAATACCAAATTGGAATTAATTAATTATCATGTAAGTGCACATATGGAAGTAAATTTCAATGAAAACCAAGCTGGGGGAGGGGGCATGAAGGGAAAGGTAAATTCACATCTATTTGGTACGGTACATGCTTTCTGGGTGAAGGGCACACTCACTTATCATTTGGACTCAATCTGTACAAAAAATAAAGCATGTAAACAAAACATATGTAACTCCTGATAATCTGAAAGTTAAAAAATAAAAAATAGAATTCAGTGAATGAGAAATTAGGAAAGAAAACTGAGAAATATAAGGAGCAGTCTACATTATGAGTGTTATCCTTAGATAAAAGTCTACAGGAATCTATTTGAGCAAGTTCCCTAGATGATTCCCTAGGGAATGAGATTTGAGATGACTCTCCCATCAGTAGTGTTTCCCTTTTAGTAGAACAGTAAGGCATGAACAATAAGGTGCACACTACCAACTCCAGGGCATTTCTGAGTGTCTGATACCTCATATACGTTATGTACTGGCAGAGTAGTGGGTCTGGATGATTAGTAGACACTCCTTGGCAGCACTTTATGCTGTTGACAAATCCTTCTCCAAAAAGCTGTCTCCCCTTGGTTTCTGTGGTCCGTTTCTCTGGATGCTCTTTGGCCAGTTCCCTTTTCAGTCTTATCCTCTTTTAGCTAAACTTTATACACTGGAGCTCCTCAATACTTGGTCCTAAGCTTCTCCTTACACTAAGTCATCTCTTACAAAGTCTCATTTCTACTCTTGCCACTATTACTCTCCACATAATTCATGGGTCTGAATATCACACCAGCAAGGACCTCTCTCCCGGGCAGACTCCAATATCCACCTTCCTATCCCACATCCCCACATGGGTGTCTCATACACACCTCAATTTCAACATGATGAAAATAGAACCTATGGTTCTTCCTTCATCCCCCTAAATGTTATTTCTCCTTAACACTCTGTGCCTCGGTGAACAGCACCATTACTGTGAACAAGCCAGAATCAGCAAGTCTCTCCTGACACCTGCTCACCTTTACACTCTTTTTTTTTATTTTTTATTTTTTTTAATTTTTTTTGTAGAGACAGAGTCTCACTTTACTGCCCTGGGTAGAGTGCCGTGGCGTCACACGGCTCACAGCAACCTCTAACTCTTGGGCTTACGCGATTCTCTTGCCTCAGCCTCCCGAGCAGCTGGGACTACAGGCGCCCGCCACAACGCCCGGCTTTTTTTTGGTTGCAGTTTGGCCGGGGCTGGGTTCGAACCCGCCACCCTCGGCATATGGGGCCGGTGCCCTACTCACTGAGCCACAGGCGCCGCCCACCTTTACACTCTTGTACCAGACAATCACTGCATCCCACTGACCTTTGACTCCTTGAGTAGGTCTTGAAACCGTCCACTTCTCCTTATGATTAGCGCTGAAACGGGATACATGCGGATAGAGAGGTTAACTGCCCAGAGAGGCATGTATGAACAGACATGTGAGGGGTGAGTAGGAAGATGTTGAGGATGGTATTCTGGGCAGAGAAAGCAGCATACTCACCTCCAACCACAACGGGCTCCCAGATGCCATTCTAGACCTGCACCTCCTTGTCAAGGCATCTCAAGATTAACACTTGTAAAATAGCCCCTTCACTCTTCTTGCTGTTTATATTTTGAATCAATCTCTTTCTCAATAAATAGCCAACTGTCCATTAACTAGTTGCCAAATGCAAACACCTGAGCATAATTCTTGATCTTTTCTTTTTCTCACATCCATAACCAGTTCCTTGGAAAAATTTACTTGCTCTACCTAAAAATATATCCTGAATCTGTCTGCTTCCCCTCCTCTCCACTGCTACTACTTTTGTCCAAGCAATCTGCGTATTTTGCTTGGCTCACAGCGTTACCCTCCTAAGAAGCCTTCCTAAAATCCCTTTTCAGTGTAGCAATAAGAATGATCTTTATGCAAATAATCAGACCATATTTCTCCCTTGCTTAAGTCTTCTGATTTCTTCCAATTACACTTAGAATAAATTCCAGCTCTTGCCCTGGCCTGTAGGTCTAAACGTGAATTGTACTGTGACTACTTTTCCTACCCTGTTGACTTCCAGCCTCATTTCACATTTCTACTTGCACTGATTTTCTTTCTGTTTTACAAATATACTAAGTTCATTTTCCCCTCAACATGCCCCCTTCTCCCAACTCTTAGGAACTTTCATACTTGCTGTTCCTCTCCTGTAATGATCTGACCCCAACCTTCACCTCTGCAGGAAGGCCTCCCTGTCCATGCAGACCTAAGTAGCCAGCAGCCCACTGACCCCTCCTGCTGGCCATCACATCACTCCACTCCATTTGCTTTATAGCATGCATCCTTATTGAAATCTTATCCATTTACCCCACCCCACCCCAACTATAATAAAGGTCTCCATGAGAGACCTTGTATGTGTTATTCATCCCAATCTCCTAGCATCTAGAACGGGCCTTCAGTGTAGCATGTACTTAATTAAAACTACTGTTGACAAATATTTACCGTTGAAAATATTTTCAAAGGCTGATGTTCCCTGAACAAGGATAAAGAAGCAATTTATACAAGTCTTGTTCAGATGACTTAGATGACCCCAGGCAATCAATTGTATCTCTTCTTCATTTGGTTCCTTACTCTGTACAATGCAAATAATATTTTCTCTATATTTTTCAATATGAAGAATTTAAAGATGCTTGAGAACACAATGTATTTTTGTAACATAAATATACAATAAATAAACACGTGCAAAGGACAACAACTGTTAGCATGTGATTATCATCAGCCTCTCCTTCTCAGCTTTTAAGGAGGCCAAATCTTGACCTGAGCATAAAAATCAGAGTAAGAAGTGAGGAGGAAATTAATGAAGATAGGAGGCTAATGGGGATTGTATTGCAGATGGAGACTTACTCATTGAAAAGAAAATTAAAATGGCCAGCAAAAGAGAGTGAACAGGAAAATATGACCTGGAAAGATTGTTTGGATGAATTGTACGGCAGGTTTGGGAGAGCTCAGAATAGGGAGGAACATTAGGATCAGCTCTTGCAAGAAGGATCTGTGCTTGCAACAGTGGGGGCAGGAGTGTGGATAGGGAAAGAGGATTTTAAAAAGATTTGCTGTGGGGTTTGAATCCTTTTCTGGGATTTCCAAGAGATGACAGTAAAGACTTAATTTGTTTTTCAGTTAATATTTTGGCTGTCGGTTTGCATTCTTTACTGCAAACTCATAGCCCCTCTCTGGGTCTGGCCTTAGGGAGAGAGCAAGCAGGCCTGGCTTTGTGCAAGTGCCATTGGCCAACACCTGACCATCTTCTATATTGCATCAGCCATGGACTTAAATGCAACATTGTGCGTCAGTGCAGTAAATTGTATGTGGGAAGCATGAGAAGACGGAGACAAAGACTCCAGTAAGTGAGGTGCTCCAGTATGGAAGGCACTGGGCTAGTAGTTTGGAGAAGTTTATTAACTTGCCCAAGGTCATACAGCTGAGCTGGAATTTTACTGGGCTCTGTCTGGTTCCAGAAAAGCTTTATGACACAGTGCCTTCCACCTCTGATGAAGCAAAAAAAACTTGTTCTTGGCATTGAAAAGCGGGGTGATGGATCTGTCTTTGGCTTTTACCAGCCACACAACTTTGGGAACATCACGAAACCATAGCCGCACTTCCAGATCTTTGCTTCCAGATACCAGTCTAAGAGCCAGCGTCAGTCTGCAAGGGAAGTTTGTTCGCATTGGTCAGTGGCAAATATTTTTTAAAAAGATAATGTTACATCTAACATTATTATATGTTTGTTACTGGAAGATGGCTAAGCAGGCTTTCTTGGAAATGGCTGTTCTACTTTTGACTATAAAAATAACCTTTATGATATCATGGTGATGTAGATAGCAGTCACTTTTGAAAAAAAATTGTCTAGTCTTATTATAAAAAGTTCACAACCCTTATTGGCCCACCAACATCAATGAATCCATTGAATTAGATTATTTCTTAGATCCCTTCTAATTTTGAAAATTCTGGCTAGAGAGGAAAGCCGCAAAGTCAAATGCTTGAGTCTGGTCAAGTATTAAACATTTTACAAAGTTGGTTGTAGAATAGGTGCCAAGCTGTTTATAACAAGCCAATTGCAGCACTTACTGGTTGTACTGCCTTTTACAAAACACTGCTCATGTCAAACAAATAATAACCAAATAAAGGTATAAGGAGTTAGTATGTGACTACTGGCCACCACTTTGCAAATGCTCATTAATTAATTTTTTTTTTTTTTTTTTTGCAGTTTTTAACTGGGGCTGGGTTTGAACCTGCCACCTCTGGTATATGGGGCCAGTGCCCTACTCCTTTGAGCCACAGGTGCCACCCTAATTAATTTCTTTTAACAGTCTGAGTTCTGTTTTGAATCCCCCACTAAAATATGCAAGCACATTCTTATTTTTATAATTTCATCCATTGGTTTAGCATGGTGATCAAATATTATGTTGTGAGCTGCCAGTGTTTCACGTAGTTATAGGGATTTGACAAAAGCATATCTTTATTAAATGCTATCCAAATGTAGGCTTTTTGCTTGGGCAAAAAATGTGGAGTCTGAGTCTGTTCTGAGTACTCAAAAAAATAAAACCCATGATTAACTTACATATTGACTATGTCATAGCATATGATTGAACAGCAGAAATTCTATTAGGTCTCACTCTTAAATTTATTTTTTACTGTTATTTCTTGACTAGATGCTAGCATTCCCATGATATTACCGAAATAAGCAGTTTGGTTATGATCCATGTAACAAAATCTCAAAAGCAAGAATTAGAGCTAATGGAACAATTTTCTAATTTCAGCAATAGCATCGTAGCGTTTTTAACATTTCCACAAAGTTCTAGTTTTGATGATTTTCAACTTTATGAAATGTCAAAAAGTATGCTCTTTCTGTAATGTAACTCTCATCCATCTTCCTTTTGCAGGGGAAAAGAGTCAGCTACAAAAGAAATTATCACCTGAAGGCATGTAGAGCGAGAAGACATGCCATCAGTCTACCTAAATCTTGGTTTTGATTTATGATTGTCAATGGGGCTTCCAGACACGAGAAGCATCCAGCCCCTTTGGTGATGGTTACCACAGAAGTTCAGTGAGGGGGAAAAGGTCTGGTTGGTTTGAGTATGATTTGAAGTAACACTGAGAATCAAGAACGGGAAGCTCTGAAAGATAAATGACCCCAGCTGGTTTTTTTTTTTTTGATTGATTTAGGTTCCTCGAGGGTACAAAGAATTAGGTTACATTGTTTGCATTTGTTAGGTAAAGTCCCTCTTCCAATTGTGTCCTGCCCCCAAGAGGTGTGCCATCCACCATTACCGCATCCTCCTCCATCCTCCCTCATTGCCCTGCCCCCCATCTTGAATTGATTTAAATTTTTCTCTTAGGTGGGTGTTTATTAGATCATCTACTGGCTTCATATTAGAATTGAGTACATTGAATTGTTGCTTCTCCATTCTTGTGATGCTTTACTAAGAAGAATGTGTTCCAACTCTATCCAGGTTAATACAAAAGATGTAGAGTCTCCATCTTTTTTATGGCTGAATAGTATTCCATGGTACACATATACCACAGCTTGTTAATCCATTCCTGGGTAGGTGGGCATTTAGGTTGTTTCCACGTTTTGGTGATTGTAAAATGAGCTGCAATAAACAGCCTAGTGCAAATGTCCTTATGATAAAATGATTCTATTTCTCCTCATTATTAGTAGATGCCTAATAATGAGATTGCAGGATCAAATGGGAGGTCCAATTTGAGTTCTTTGAGGATTCTCCATAGTTCCTTCCAAGAAGGTTGTATTAGTTTTCAGTCCCACCAACAGTGTAAAAGTGCTCCCTTCTCTCCATGACCCTGGCTATCTTATTTAGAGGTGCAGCCCTCATTATATAAGGGACTACAGGAGGTCCCATAGTAGACTAGTGGTGGGGCCAGTTGCGGAGCATGAATGTCCTCTTTCTACTACTCTGGATGACTCCCACAGAACAGTTGAAGAAACACTCATACAAATAATTGCAGGCACCTTTTCCTTGAAAGACTTCTTAGAGCATGAAATTTCAAGAGGGTGCTATAGTAAGACTTCAGGCACTACTGTACTTTGTAACCTTTTTGTTTTTTATTCAAGGAAGATATTTAAGGACTATGTTCTAAGGAATTTACTTGGGAAATTCTAGTCATATGCCAAGGACAGGCAAATGCCAGTGCAATCAGAAGAACCCGCGAAGCTTAACAAGTAATCAGATCATAGGAGTCATCTTCCCAGCGGGTGATTCAACAGATCTTTTGGGGAACCCAAAAATCTTAATTTTAAAAAGTATCCTAGAATAGTGCTTCTCAGACTTTCATTTGAATAGGAATTACCCAGATTTTGTTAAAATATGCATTCTGATCCCAAGACCTGTGGTGGGACTCTAACAGTTCCCAAAGATGCCGCTGCATTTCTGAAGCCCACATTTGGACAGTCTCAATGATTCTGACCATCACTGTCCTTCTCTTCTGTCATGATCACAAGTGTCAGCGTCTTCCAAGGTTTCTGTCACTTTCAATTCATGAACAAGCATTGCTTATTGGTTATAATTAAATTCCAAGTAATAATTTCCTTCATTGTTTATTCTACCATCTGAAAGGTGGGGCAGTTAGTAAATATGTCAGGATTTATCACATGCTTTTGTGCTGACTTAACGTATTGCTCAATAGTTGTAGTACTCATGACTCACTATTCTGTCAGTAACCTGTGCCAGTTTTCGGAGCCTGCTCAGATACTGTCAGGCTTCCAGTCTCACTGAGCTATTTTTTGCTGCCTTCTTTGCTATTTGTATTACTTGGGATTCTCCAGAGAAATAGAGCTAATAGGATATATTATATATCCATCATTATATAACTATGTGTATTTATTATGGGAATTGGCTCATTTGCCAAAGAAGGCTGAGAAGTTTCACTATCTGCCTTCTGTGAGCTGGAGAACTGGGAAAGCCAGTGGTGTAATTCAGTCTGAGTCCAAAGGCCCGGGAATGGTAGGGATGGGAGTCAAGGTGTAAAGTCCTGGTCTGAGTCTGAGGGGAAGAGAATCAGGAGTGTTGATGTCCAAGGGTAAGAGAAGATGGTTGTCCCAGTGCAGACTGAGAGAGTGGATCTGTCCTTTCCCCCCCTTTCTGTCCTGTTCTGGCTCTGAACGAATCGGATGATGTCCATGTATATTGGTGGTGGCATCATCTTTACTCCGTTTACTGATTCCAGTGCTAATCTCCTAGACACTCCCTTGTGGACACCCCCAGAAACAATGTTTTAACAGCTATCTGTGCATCCCTTAGCCCAGAGAAGTTGACACATAATATTAACATCACATTGTTGTCCTGCAGCTGACTCTCACCTATGTTTATAAGCCCTAGAAACAATCTTGATGCTTGTAACAGTATATTATTGTTTAAGAAATTAAAAAAAGAGAACTTGTCTTTTGTATGTGTTCACATATTTACTATTTCTGCTCCTCTTCTTTCCTTTGTGTAGATATCATTTTGCCATCACCTATCATTTTCTTTCTTTTTGAACCATTTCTCGCGGTGTAGCTGTGCGGCTGCTGAATTCTCTCGGCTTTCATTTACCTGAAAATGTCCTTATTTCACCTTCTTTTCTTCTTTTTTTAAATCATTGTAGGTTTACAGCAACTCACCCCCCCCCCCCAAATACACAAGGCAATCTCATACACTCTTGCCTAATTCATCTTTATTTTTTTTAGGGTATGCATGTGGATAAACCCGGGACTCAGCTTATTTCTCTTTGAGACTCAGTTTGAATAGTCTCTGGTCCTGTGTCCTTTCTTCTGCAATGTCCCATCTGCTATTAGGCCTATCCATTTCTTTTTTTAATTAAAAAAAAATGATTGAGATATTGCATTATTCTAGAATTTCCCTTCAGGCTTTAAAAATAGTTTTAGTGTTTTCCTGAAATGTGTCTTATCTTTATCCATTACCTTTATCTTCTTCTGTGTAGTTCATATACTTATGATAGTTGTTTTTAAAGTCTGCTAAGTCCACACTTTGGGAGGCTGAAGGCCTGAGATCACTGGAGACCTCCTGGGCTCCTGAGAACCCATCTCAAACAAACAAACAAAAAATATATATACACATTTAAATGATATATTTTTAAAGTTCTGCAAAGGATTAGTAAAATTATAAAGCCTTAAAAAATCCCTTCACTATTATGTTGATTATTTAATTAAAAATGATTTGGAAAGCAAACAAACAAAAAAACACGGAAAACAGGCCGCTAAGTCCAGAATCTGTTTTTATTAAATGTGTTTCTTTTAATATGGTTTATATTTTCCAGATTATTCTCAGGTCTCATAATTTTGTACCATGAAAACCGTGTAATAAACAGTAGAGACTGAGGAAAAATGTTTCATTTTATTTTACTTATTCCGCAGGACTTCCAGACCTTTGATCTCTGGAGCTTAGGCTGAGGCCAGTTCTTTCTGATTTATCCTAGAGCAGAGCCAAGCTGGAGTCAGGCTGCAGTTTTGATTAGATTAAGTTTATACATGATTAGCCCAATCCCCAAACTCCTGTGCCAGTCAAAACTTTGGTTTTGCTCTGGTTGCTATTTGAGCCAGGAGAGGGGTGGGACTACAGTTTGAATTTCTTTGCAAAGTTCAGAAGAGTGTTAGGGATGGGAAGAGCAGAATTTTCAGGCAAGTTTGCATTTGAATTGGGTCTCTTCCAGACCCTAATCCATCCTGCCAGCCCAAACGGTTTGGTCCCTACAAAACCTCTCCATCTATGGCCACTTCTCTGTCTATTCCCCACAGATCAGGCAGCTGCCCCTGGAAATGTTCTCCCCTATGAAGTGTTTGTTTCTCAGGAATTCAATTAGTCAAGGTTTCTTTGTATCCTCTGTTTTTTGCTATCTCCATGAACAAGTATAATTTTTAATTTTTCCAAGTTTTGCTGCTATTATTGGTACAATGATGACAAAAGTTTTTGTAAAAATTTCCCTTTTTATCCAAAACATTTTCAGTAATCACAAAACAAATACTACTCCCAAATTTTATTTAAAATAGATAAACCTAGAAAACACACTTAGTTGTAAATAATTCTTGCTTTGGGCATAAATGCCCATTACTTTTGAGTGGCTCATAGTTTCATAGTTACAGCTAATTTAGCTTGAATTCTAGTTCACAATCGAAACCCTTTCTGAGGCATGTACACTCCTCTCAGTCTAAACTGGGCGTCTGGGATCAATGTTGGTTTTGTGTGCTAAGTACTCTAGTTGGGATGATTTCTGCTTTCTTAAACACCAAGGAAACAATTCCCTTGGGTTTTGTTTCCTCTGTATCATTCTTTCTTTTTTTATAGAACAGAAATAATCATCATACTGAAGATATAACCTCATGCCAACGCCACCTCCTGTGACTGTCAGAAGGCCTTCCTTTCTTCTTGTCTGATGGAGAAAAAGATAAACTTTTCTCTTCCCATAAGTTTTCTGGTTGGAAATGACTTAATGTCATTAAAATGCATTTACAATTGCTCTCTTGACAGCTCTTCAGCAATGATTCGAGGTCAGCCTCAAATTCAAAACTTCCATGGCTGTTCTCTGAAAGAATTTAGAACCCTATTGAAGTGTACATTGAATAAAATTTAAACCTATTTTTACAAAGTTAGTTTTAAAAAGCTTTATGACATTGCTGTTTGAATCATATTCATCATTGTTATCTTACATTTAAATCGACTATTTATGTTAATATCATTCAATTTTCTGTATAATAGGAAAAGAAATTTAAAATGGAAATCAAACCCAGGGATATCTCTTAATGACAGTTGCTGCAAACAGCAAACTCCATGAGTTCTCACTGACTGTGAGGCAGAAACCGGGAGTCCTCTTCTTCCTCCCATCTTGAGTCCTCATTGGATTATTGAATAGTCCTTGCAATAACTGCTCCTTCAATTTTTCCACTGTCTGTGACTCATTATGGCCCAAGGAAGAGGTGAAAATAAGGGGGACCAAAGCAGAGGGGAACAAGGGTTTTGTGGCTGCATAGTATCAGGAGTCAGGGGATCATTAGCAGGTTTAGCTTTATCTCTTTTATTTTTCCTCTATTTTCCCCATCCAAATCTTTCCTATCCCTCATAGTTTTCATAAAATTGCCTTGGCATATATATTTTGATTATATGTACTTCATATGACTTTCTTCTTTGACAGCGTTATTCTTTTTGTCTACTATGAATTTGTCATGTATTCAGGCAAGATCCTGGTAGGGCAGGAATCATTAGTAATTATTCTCTATTAGCACTAGTGACTATGTCCCCTTTAACTGTTAGAAATTTCATTAAGCAATTAGTAAACTGGTAAAAGAATAAACTATTTAAAGAATCCAGAAATAGAAGTGGCTTAAATAAATCAGAAATTTATTTCTCTCGTACCTAAAAGAAGTCTGGAAGTAGGCAGCTGAGTTCCAGTGTAAAAGGTCCATGGTTATTAGACACCAGGCTTCTCTCACCTTTTTGTTCTGCTATCCCATGGCATAACTCCCAAGTGCAAGATTATCTCATAGTCAAAGAGGGCTACTGAGATGCTCAGCCATCAGGTGTTAGAAATAAAAAAGGGAAAGAACAAAAGGAATGTTCATGCCAGCTGAATCGATTCTCATTAAGCTGGAGGTTCCACAGAATACTTTGAATTGCATTGACCAGAATGTAGGTATATTCCCACACTTAGCTCCAGAAATAGTTGGAAAATACTCGTCTTCCATCTGGTCATGATGTTGTCTTCAGTTGTTAAGGGAGCAGAGAGAACGCAGGATGGGGGAAAGCTAGTAATTATTGCAACCATCTATCCAAACCTAAAAATCAAAGATGGCTTTTTGGATAATTTTAGATATGAGTTGAAATTATATAACATTTAAAATACATAAGAATAATCAACATTTCTGTCTTACACTTGAAAATGTCTAAAGACAGATGATGAAACTACCAGAGAATGTCAAGGAAAGCGTCAATGAAAGGTAGGGAACGTAGAAAGCTTAATCTCTGAGTAATAACAATTGTTAGTTGTTACCAAGTATATAAAAACTGTAGTCTAAAACTATTATCATAAAGACAAAAGATAGTGAGTGTTGGCAAAGACTCAGAGAAAAGGGAATCCTTGTCATTGTTGGTGGGAATGTAAATTTCAGCCATTATGGAAAACAATGTAACGGTTTCTCAGAAAATTAAAAACAGAACTACCATATAATCCAGCAATCCCACTTCCGGGTATATTTCTAAAGGAAATTAAATCAGCACCTCATAAAGATACCTTCACCCCCATGTTGATTGCAGCATTATTCATAGTAGCCAAGATGCAGAAACAACTTAAGTGTACAGCGGTGGGTGAGCAGATGAAGTAAATGTGTGACACATGCACCCCTCAGAATATCATTTGTTCTGAAGGAAATCCCGTTATTTGCAATGTCAAGGATGAACCAAGAGGCTATTATGCTCAGTGAAATAAGACCAGGCCCAGAAAGACAAATTCTGTGTCATCTCACTTACACTTGGAATCTAAAAAAGTTGAACTACTGAACTCACAGAAGCAGAAAATAGAACAGTAATTGCTGGGGGCTAATGAGTAGAAGAAATGGGGAGAACTTGCTTAAAAGGTAGAAACTTCCAATTGTGCACAATGGATGTACATTTGGAGATCTACTGTACAGTCGGGTGACTATAGTTAATAACACTGCATTGTATACTTGAGATTTGCTAAAATAGTAGATCCTAACTATTTCTTTCTTTTTTTTCTTTTTTTGCAGTTTTTGGCCAGGGCCAGGTTTGAACCTGCCACCTCCAGTACATGGGGCCAGCGCCCTATTCCTTTGAGCCACAGGTGCTATCCAATCCTAACTATTCTTACCATAAAGTGATTAATTATGTGAGGTAATGGATATGTTAATTAGCTTCATTTAGTTATCTTACAACGTATACATATATCAAAACATCACATTGTACACGCTAAACATATAGAATTTTTATTTGTTAATTATATTTCAATAAAGTTGAAACAATCAAAACAAACAAAAATAAAAGCCCAATAAGAAATAGTCCTTGTCATCTTCTGGTAAAGATGACAAGGTAAATATTTATTCTATCTCATCATCTGGTCTGGATAATAAAGGACCATAAAATATGCACAGCATATAAAAAAAAAGAGATATAGCATAAAATAGTTTTCACAGACTTATTTGTGAAGCAGGAAGAGTTTTTATTTGGATTAGAGCTGTCCAGTGATAAAAATATTTGGCTGAGGACATTCCAAACTTTCTATAGCTAGAAAAGTTCACACAAAAAAGTTGAGCTTCTAGGAACTTTTTAAAGGAGGTAGTGGGAAAGTTTGTAGAGATATGGGGTTGTAATTGTAATGTTTAAAATATGAGAAAATATGAAATAACATATTTACCCAACAATACAGTGTTGGTTGAATAAATTATGGCAGGTTCACATACAATGCAGGTTTTTATGTGACCATTAATATTTGATCACATAGTTATTGGAAGAGAAAGATGCTCATGATATATAGTAGATTAAACAAATGAGTTATAGAACAAAACTTATAGTATAATTTCACACGTGTCTATAAATAGATAGCTATGTATAAAAGGTTAATCCAGATAGTGATAATGTGGGGATATTTTTTCTTCTTCAAGAACATATGGAAAAAGGTCGTCTTAATATTTGCAATAAATATAGATAGTAATAGCTAATATATTCAGGGGTGAAAAAAAGCTGAATAATCATTTGCCAGGAACAAGGTAGAAGAGATTGGGTTAGTTAGGTAGACAGACTTTATGATTTCTTCCAAATCTAAGATAAAGGATTCCAGGATGGATGTTTGTGACCCAATCACACCCACATGCCCACAAATAATTAAGAAGAGACCCTTAGGTGGAGCTCAGAAGGGCTCAGAGCTTGATCCTGAACCCATTACAGCTCACGATCTTGGTGGGGTGCCTTTCTGTATTCTCTCTGTTTTTACCCTAAATCCTTCAGCACAGTATTAGGCAACTATCAGCTGTGGTTTTCTAAGAAGATAACCCACTGAAACCTGTTTTATTTGTGCATTATTTCCTCTTTCTTCCTTCAAAAGCTACATCCTGTACCTGAAAACATGCTGCCTATAAACCGAAGTCTCACAATAGCTTCCTTAGGCACAGCTGAAAGGAGTCTTGCCAAGGAAGATGGCTGTCTAAAACCCTACTACTCTGAGTGGGAGGAAAACCAAAAAAGTAATAATGAACCAAAACCCCACAAGACTTCTGAAGGATGAAACAGAGGGGTGATTTTGTAAAATATAACACCCTCTTAGAAAATTGAGTAGTTGGGGTGATAAAGAATATACTACTTATTTCCTCCTTAAAATTGTGAATGAGCAAATGGGCCCATCTCTATTCACCCCAAGGTTCTTTCCCTAGGAGTACTGGTGGGTTTCCATAGATAAATCCACCCATATACTCTCACTTAGTTCTGCTCTTGACACATGAACAAAATGACTAGCTGAGCTTACACCTTCATACAGCTCATTATTACGGAAAATATTTATGCTAATTCTATCTTAGTATCTCACCCACAATCTTGACTAATAAAACAGATTCTTGGCAGTAAATGATTGTGCTTTGAATTAACCATTCACTTACATAAGTGAATAAAAGCATTAAAATTGGTAAATATCTAAAAAAGGCAGGAAAGGGCTAATAAGACTATTTTAGTGAGGGTTATTTTAAGATAATCTGACTAGCACAAATGGCTCTGAAGTCAAAACATGGATATCACATAAGACTATTTTGAGATGGGGACAATTGGTGTATTATTGAGGAATTTTAATGAATAGGGAGACCATTTGTTATTTATTTTCTCCCAAATGTTAATAAACAGCTTCAGTGATAATTGCTGATTTTTCTATGTTTATGGAAAACTGGCATTTCATAAATATCAAATTGTGATATCATCTTCTTGTATGTTGTTTTTCTATGAATATATAAATTTTGTAATTACCTCTAGAAGCGTGAGTTAATTTTGTGTGTGTGATAAATCAAAAAGTAGAATGATAAATCTGTTAAAATGGTAGAATCTTAAATATCTTTTCTATTGTTCTTTTTAAGAATTTATCTAAAATGATGACATGAAGTGACAGAGAAAAATATAGGAGACAAAATTTTCTATTAAAGCCACCAAGATGTTCATCAAAACTGAGTCAACATTCAGGCATTTGACAGGAGTGTGCATGGAGCTTTCTCGAAAGACCAAAAGGTTAGGGAGACTTTCTAGGTCCCAAATAATCAATGTTTAAAGGATAACAATATGTGTGAAGGTTATACTAATTCAAACTGGTAAAGGATTTCTTCTTAAAAGGAAGTTTTAGCTTATTTCAATTTCAGGGAAAAGAAATTCTCACTTGATATGTTTACTATAATATTACTATGTATTCTCTTGGATAATATTGGCAGAAACTCCCCATTAATATTTATTATTATAACTTTAATCCATTTCATGGCTCAGTAGAGAATTAATATTTAGCAAATGTGTGATCAGCTTCTTTTTTGTCTTATGGCTCAAATTCACTCAAATCCTTCATATGCAGGTTTTATTTTTTTATGACTTTTATAATGAGTATGTATTCTACTCCACATTGTGGTGACATTCTTTACTGTGGTCTGCAAACTTTTTTTCAAAGTTAAGTCTCATTAAAATAGAATGCCTTAGTAGCTAAGGGGAGAAAATGAGTCTTTGGCAAAAGAAACTTGATCTCCTGTTTGTGGGCTTAATATCCTAAAATATGTGAGATTGGCTAATACTAAAACGATAATCCCAAAACATAGCACTTTAAAAAGGCTTTAAAAAACCATACCTTAATTTAAGCAGTATCAAAATTTTCTGTAATGTATAGACCATGTGTCTCATCAGATCAAAATATTAAAGCGACCTTTCCAGGGAGTTTAAATCCAACTGGACATTGACACCTGTGCTATGAAGGATGGGTTTGGTGGTAGTAAGAAATCATTTACAGTAAGTAAATTCTGTCTGTTAACAGAGAAATGACTAATCTCACAAAAACCAAACAGTCATGAATGCAAGAAGCAACTTTAAGATCAAAACTTCACTTAATCAGAGGAATATGTCCTCTTGGAAATGATTGAAGAATGCTGTTTATAATCCAGGTAATGATGCCACATTACTTTCCACGAACATCATAATCAGTATATGAGAGCACAAATGTGGTTTTAAAATCTCCTCAGGTAGAGTTAGTCGAACAGGAGTCCAGCATGAGCTAATCATATTTAGAAAATTTCACACTTTTTCTTATCAGGGAATTAAAAATAATTATTTGTGTACTTAAATAAAATAATACATGGTCCAAGTGGAATTTGGAGCACTACAGAAGACATAGTTTGTGGGTGCTGCTTTCTGTGGCTAGAAACTGATCAAAACACTGGCTGTGGATTTGGTCTTCAGAGTTTTTAAAAACAAGTCAATTAATTGGTTTCCTGAGATGTGCATTGTATATATGATGAGTGCTGATTATGCTTTTGAACATCCAAGACTAATACTTCACCATTTCTGGGTTTTCAGTGGCCATCAAGGTCAACCAGTAGAATTTGTATTAAACACAACTGAAGAAAATATTTGACTTTCAAAGTGTGTCTGTGCTCAGGGCAGGTATAGAATTTTTCTTAAGTGGCCTCTAGAATCCTAACCCATGTATTGTTTATGGCACAGATTTCTTTTTTCTTGTGCCTTTCCGTCTGCATGGTAATTTAAGTTGCAAATGGCTTTAAATTTTTTTTTGTTTTCTTTTAGAATTCATGTCCTTTATTTTTGTCTACACATTGACTTTTACTATCATTATTTTTTGAGCATCAGAGTTACATGAAGTGATTCTTAACAAAGATGTCCATGATGGGCAGAGATAGCTTCTCCACCTGAAAACTCCACAAGAAGTCCCCACAAGAAGGTTGGGGGTGAAGCAAGATGGCAGACTAGAGAAATCTCCTTGCCTGCTACTCATGGTGAGACAGGGGAAAGTTGTCTTCAGCCACCTCTGGGTGGGGAATCTGCATAGAAACATCACTCAGAGGGCACAGTGAAGCAGCAGGAGACTTCAGGAGCTCATAAGCAATCTGGAGCTGGGGAAAAGCAATGCAGAAGGCAGGCACTTGGTATGGGCAGAGGCTGGTGGAGGGGAAAGGATTGTTCTGCAGTTTTGATTTTGGACAGGGCTGCTGGATGGAGCAGCAAGTAGACAAGGAGCGTTTGTTGGCCAAGGTTAAATGCTATGTGGGGTGGTTCAGTGATGCCACTGTGAGAAGACTGCTTGCATGGCAGGAACAATCCATGAGGTGTGCTGAGGTCCTAGTGCACAATCAGATCTGGTGTGAGTGCTGAGCTCAACAGGCCATCCTTGGGGTGAACTGAACAGCCCAAACCCCCCAGGAGGGCTACTTTGTTGCCAGGGGTTATCATCTGATGGGCCTACTGGGAAGTCTAGCAAAAGTTCTGGGACACCAGTTCTGCAGGGATTTAATGCTGACAACATGAACAGGCCCAGATTGAGCGCAAAGAAGTCAGGAAGACAAGATCTGGTCACCCCTGCAACTAGAGAATGGCTTCTGACCCCCATCATATTCAGTAAATTCAGCGTATGTTCTCCATCTCCTAACACCACAGTGCCACCTGGTGTTCAGGCAATATATTGCATATATATATAATTTTACATTTTTGCTTAGCTTTCTTATTTTCTTTTTTTTTTTTTCTCTTTTGTAGTTGTTTTTGTTTTTGTTCCTTTTTTTGTTTGGTTATATTTTTAGTTTTTCATTTTTACTTTTTTCAATAGCAAGGGCTCCACCATCTTAATTACATTTTCCAGCCCCTTTTATTCTTTCTTTCTTTTTAAAAATTTCTCTCCTTTTTCTCTTGTTTGGTAGAGATTTTTCTACTTTTCTCATATTTTCCACATACATTTTCATGCAACAGCTAAGTTATCCCTTCTTTTCCCCTCTTCTTTATCTTATATGATTATATTTTTGTTTTTATTTTTATTTTCTTTTATCTGAGGACTAGGGGTTCACAGCATTAGTCTGGCTAATGGTGTGGGTCACAGCATTGGTCTGGCTCAAGGAGACCATCAGCTCACAGTCTGGGATGTTCTTCTAGCTTTGGTCTTTGGAAAGAAGGTATTCCTAGGTCCCCACTGCAACATACTGATGATTTTTTTCTATTTTGGCAGAGGTGCGATCTTACTTTTTCCCAGGCTGGTAAGGAGCTCCTGAATTTAAGGACCCACCCAGACCATCCCTCCAAAGTCTTAGAGATCAGGGTGTGGTTAAAGCATCCACCAAACATCATCATTTCTCTTATCACTCCCCTTCTTTCTTACTGTCCATTTCCTCTCTTTTTCTTTAATCATTTCCTTCTATCATGCCTTCTCCTCCCTCCCCCCTTTAATCTTGTGCTTTTCTTTCTCCTTTCTTGCTCATTACTCTTCTCTTGCTTTTGGCCTTATACTAAAAGCCCACTTCAACATCTAAGCTGTTGTGAGAAGGAAAAAGGAGGGAAAGGAAGTGAACAAAAAGAAAACATACATGAGGAGGAACCAACAGAAAAATTCTAACAACATGAAAAATCAGAGCAACCGAACTTTCCAAGGAATCATGAGGTAGCTACTGCAGAGGATTCCACCTATAAAGAAATTACAGAGGGGAAATTTAAAATATGGATGGCAAAAACAATAAGAGGAATTGACAAGAAAATGGAAAAACAGAAACAAAAAATGGACAAAAGATATGAAGAATATAGAAAGGCTATGATGGAGCTTAAGAACTTCAAGGAGTCAGTCAGGGAACTTAAAGATGCAAAAATATCAATAGTAGATTAGATCATGGAGAAGAAAGAATCTCAGAGCTAGACTTTAAGCTCTTGAGCTAACCAGGACAATTAAAGAGGCAGAAAAGAAGAGAGAAACCAGGCTATTCACTTAGAGAACTATAGGACTTTATGAGGTGTTCAAACATATGAATATGTACTCCTGAAGGGGGAAAAAATGGAATGGAAGCCATACTGGAAGACATCATAAATGAAAAATTCCCAAGTATCACCAAAAATTCTAAAACCCTCCTTTTAGAGGGATTTCAAAGTCCAGGTTATCTCAACACAAATAGAGAATTTCCAAGACACATAGTAAGGAACTTGTCCATAGTCGAGACAAAAGAGAAAATTCTGCAAGCAGCCAGAGCCAGGACTAAGCATCAATTGACCTATAGGGGGAGACTTATTAGGGAGACCACAGAATACTCAGGTGAAACTTTCCAAGACAGGAGAGAATCGTCAGCTACCTTTAACTTTCTTAAACAAAACCATTTCAGCCCACAGTTCTATATCTTGCTAAGTTTTAAAATTGATGAAGAAATCAAATCTTTTACTGATATGCAAAAAATCAGGAAATTTACTACAATAAAACTAGCTCTACAAGAAATATTTAGACCTGTTCTCTACACTGAACATCACAATGGACCACCAGCAAAGTAAACAACCACAAACTAAAGGACAAAACTTAGCTTGTACAATGGTGTAAAGGATAAAACTAAGCAACGGACCTTTACAAAATAAGATGAATAGAACCCCACCACACATACCAATTCTCCAAATAAATGTTAATGGCTTGAATTCCCCACTGAAAAGGCACAAGATGGACAATTGGGTAAAAAAGGCACAAGATATCCATATGCTGTCTCCAAGTAACAAACCTAACCTTGAAAGACAAAAGAAGACTCAGGGTAAAGGGTTGGAAAACAATATTTCAGGCAAATGGAAAGCAGAAGAAAGGAGGGGGTTGAAATCTTATTTTCAGATACAAGTGAATTTAAAGCAACTAAATTTAAGAAAGACAAAGATGGTCACTTAATACTGGTCAAGGGAACAATATCATCAAGAGAACATCTCAATTCTAAATATTTATGCACCCAACTTAAATGCTTCCAGATTTATGAAACAGACCTTGGTTGGTCTAAGCAATATGATATCCTATAACACAATAATACTGGGGACTTTAACACCCCATGTGGTTGAACTGGATAGATCAGAAACTAAACAAAGGTACAAGAGACTTAAATGCAACCCTAGAAGAAATGGGCTTAGTAGACATATACAGAACATACTATCCCAAAGCTAAAGAATATATGTTTTTTTAATCAGCCATGGAACATACTCCAAAATAGATCACATCTTGGTCACAAATCAGACCTCAACAAAATTAAAAGAATTGAAATTCTACTTTGTATCTTTTCAGACCATAAGGCAATAAAGGTAGAACTCAACACCAACAAAAATTTTCATCCCCATGCAAAGGCATGGAAATTAAACAATCTTATGCTGAATGACAGCTGGATTAAGGAAGAGATAAAGAAGGAATTCATCAAATGTAACAGCAATGAAGCTATTAGTTGCCAAAACCTGTGGGATACTGCAAAAGTTCTAAGAGGAAAATTTATCACATTAGATGCCTACATTCACAAAACAGAAAGAAAGCACATCAACAATCTAATGAATTATCTTAAGGAAATGGAAAAGTAAGAGCAATCCAATCCCAAACCCAGCAGAAGAAAAGACATAACCAAAATTAAATCAGACAGAAATAAAAGAATCATTCAGAAAGTAATGAAACAAAAAGTTGGTTCTTTGAAAAGATAAATGAAATTGATAAACTTTTGGCCAAATTAACTAGAAACTGAAAAGTAAAATCTCTAATAACATGAATCAGAAATGAAAAAGAGGAAATAACAACTGATAGCACAGAGATATAAGAGATTAGCTCTGATTTCTACATGAAACTCTATGCCTAGATATTTGACAATGTGGAGGAAATGGACCAATACCTGGAATCACACTATCTCCCTAGACTTAATCAGGAATAAATAGATCTCTTGAACAGACCAATCTCAAGCACTCAGATTAAAGAAACAATAAAAAAATCTTCCAACAAAAAAATGCCTTGGACCATATGGCTTCACAATAGAATTTTATCAAACCTTCAAAGATGAGCTGGTACCTATACTGAAGAAACTATTTCAAAATGTTGAGAAGGAAGGACTCTTCTCTCACACATTATATGAAGCAAATATCCCCCTCATACCAAAATCAGGAAAAGACCCAACTAAAAAGGAGAACTACAGACCAGTTTCACTAATGAACATTGATGTAAAAATACTGAATAAAACCTTGGCCTATAGATTTTAGCTACACATTAAAAAAATTATATGTCGATTGAAAAGTATGTCCACTTGGCATCTGGGCACGGTTAGTCTGGGGAGATAGCACTCCAAGCATCTCTGGCTGGTGGGATCTGCCTATCATCACCCCTGAGAGGATACAGCAAGTCAGCGAGAGACTTCTGGACCCCAGGAGGAGGACTAAAACAGTGGAAAACTGGCAAGTGGTTGTGTGTGTTCAATCCGTCTAAACCCGCCCACAACTTCACAGGCACGAGAACATAAAGAGCAAGAGGAAGTGAAAGGAAAATTAGGGCAAGGAAACAGATAAAAGAAATCACTCATGAAGAAGAATCAGCAGAAAACTTCAGGCAACATGAAGAACCAGTCCAGAACAACCCCGCCAAGGGACCATGACATAGCTACTGCAGAGGATTCCACCTATAAAGAAATGTTAGGAATGACAGAAAGGGAATGTAGAATACACATGTTGAAAACAATGAAAGAAATGATGGAAACAATGAAGGAAACTGATAATAAAGTGGAAAATAACCAAAAGGAAATTCAAAAACAGAATCAAATAAGAGATGAACGATATGAAGAATATAAAAAGGATATAGCAGAGCTGAAGGAACTGAAACAGTCAATTAGGGAACTTAAAGATGCAATGGAAAGTATCAGCAACAGGTTAGACCATGCAGAAGAAAGAATTTCAGAGGTAGAAGACAAAGTTTTTGAGATAACTCAGACAGTAAAAGAGGCAGAAAAGAAGAGAGAGAAAGCAGAACGTTCACTGTCAGAATTATGGGACTTTATGAAGCGTTCCAACATACGAGTTATAGGAATCCCAGAAGGGGAAGAAGAATGCCCTAGAGGAATGGAAGCCATACTAGAGAATATTGTAAAAGAAAATTTCCCAAATATCACCAAAGATTCTGACACACTGCTTTCAGAGGGCTATCAGACCCCAGGTCACCTCAACTCTAACTGAGCTTCTCCAAGACACATTGTGATGAACTTGTCCAAAGTCAAGACAAAAGAAAAGATTCTGCAAGCTGCCAGGAGTAAGCGGCAGTTGACATACAGGGGCAAATCCATCAGACTGACTGCAGATTTCTCTAATGAAACTTTCCAAGCAAGAAGACAATGGTCATCTACTTTTAATCTACTTAAACAGAACAATTTCCAGTCCAGAATTCTGTACCCTGCTAAGCTAAGCTTCAAAATTGACGGAGAAATCAAATCATTTAAGATATAAAAACATTGAGGAAATTCGCCACAACAAGACCAGCTCTACAGGAAATACTTCAACCTGTTCTGCACACTGACCACCACAATGGATCAGCATCAAAGTAAGAACTCAGAAATTAAAGGACAGAACCTAACCTCCACACTGATGCAAAAGATAAAACTAAGAAATGGACTCTCACAAAATAAGATGAATAGAATACTACCACACTTATCAATTATCTCAATAAATGTTAATGGCTTGAATTCCCCACTGAAGAGACATAGATTGGTTGACTGGATTAAAAAACACAAGCCATCCATTTGCTGTCTGCAAGAAACAAACCTGGCTTCAAAAGACAAATTCAAGCTCTGAGTCAAGGGTTGGAAGACAATTTTTCAGGCAATGGAATTCAGAAGAAAAGAGGATTTGCAATCTTATTTTCAGATACATGTGGATTTAAAGCAACTGAAGTCAAAAAAGACAAAGATGGTCACTTTATCTTGGTCCAGGAAAAAATACAACAAGAAGACATTTCGATTCTAAATATTTATGCACCCAATTTAAATGCTCCCAGATTCTTGAAGCAGACCTTACTCAGTCTGAGCAATATGATATCTGATAATACCATAATAACAGGGGACCTTAACACTCCTCTTACAGAGCTGGACAGATCTTCTAAACAGAAATTAAACAAGGATATAAGAGACTTAAATGAGACCCTAGAGCAACTGTGCTTGATAGACGCATATAGAACACTCCATCCCAAAGATAAAGAATATACATTCTTCTCATCACCCCATGGAACACTCTCCAAAATTGATCATATCCTGGGACACAAAACAAATATCAACAGAATCAAAAGAATTGAAATTTTACCTTGTATCTTCTCAGACAATAAGGCACTAAAGGTGGAACTCAACTCTAACAAAAGTGCTCGACCCCACACAAAAGCATGGAAATTAAACAATCTTCTGTTGAATTAAAAAATCTTCAGATGGGTGCAGGAAGAAATAAAACAGGAAATCATTAACTTCCTTGAGCATAACAACAATGAAGACACAAGCTACCAAAACCTGTGGGATACTGCAAAAGCAGTTTTGAGAGGAAAATTCATTGCTTTAGATGCCTACATTCGAAAAACAGAAAGAGAGCGCATCAACAATCTCACAAGAGATCTTATGGAATTGGAAAAAGAAGAACAATCTAAGCCTAAACTCAGTAGAAGAAAAGAAATATCCAAAATCAAATCAGAGATCAATGAAATTGAAAACAAAAGAATCATTCAGAAAATTAATGAAACAAGGAGTTGGTTTTTTTAAAAAATAAATAAAATAGACAAACCATTGGCCAGACTGACGAGGAATAGAAAAGTAAAATCTCTAGTAACCTCAATCAGAAACGATAAAGGGGAAATAACAACTGATCCCACAGAGATACAAGATATCATCTCTGAATACTACCAGAAACGCTATGCCCAGAAATTTGACAATGTGAAGGAAATGGATAAATATTTGGAATCACACCCTCACCCTAGACTCAGCCAGGAAGAAATAGAGCTCCTGAACAGACCAATTTCAAGCACCGAGATCAAAGAAACAATAAAATATCTTCCAACCAAAAAATGCCCTGGTCCAGATGGATTCACTCCAGAATTCTATCAAACCTTCAAGGAAGAGCTTATTCCTGTACTGCAGAAATTATTCCAAAAAATTGAGGAAGAAGGAATCTTCCCCAACACATTCTATGAAGCAAACATCACCCTGATCCAAAACCAGGAAAAGACCCAAACAAAAAGGAGAATTTCAGACCAATCTCACTCATGAATATAGATGGAAAAATTCTCAACAAAATCCTAGCCAATAGATTACAGCTTATCATCAAAAAAGTCATTCATCATGATCAAGTAGGCTTCATCCCAGGGATGCAAGGCTGGTTTAACATATGCACGTCCATAAACGTTATCCACCATATTAACAGAGGCAAAAATAAAGATCACATGATCCTCTCAACAGATGCAGAAAAAGCGTTTGATAAAATCCAGCATCCTTTTCTAATTAGAACACTGAAGAGTATAGGCATAGGTGGCACATTTCTAAAACTAAAACTGATTGAAGCTATCTATGACAAACCCACAGCCAATATTTTACTGAATGGAGTAAAACTGAAAGCTTTTCCTCTTAGAACTGGAACCAGACAAGGTTGTCCTCTGTCACCTTTACTATTCAACGTAGTGCTGGAAGTTCTAGCCAATACAATTAGGCAAGACAAGGAAATAAAGGGAATCCAAATGGGAGCAGAGGAGGTCAAACTCTCCCTCTTTGCTGACGACATGATCTTATACTTAGAGAACCCCAAAGACTCAACCACAAGACTCCTAGAAGTCATCAAAAAATACAGTAATGTTTCAGGATATAAAATCAATGTCCACAAGTCAGTAGCCTTTGTGTACACCAATAACAGTCAAGATGAGAAGCTAGTTAAGGACACAACTCCCTTCGCCATAGTTTCAAAGAAAATGAAATACCTAGGAATATACCTAACGAAGGAGGTGAAGGACCTCTATAAAGAAAACTACGAAATCCTCAGAAAGGGAATAGCAGAGGATATTAACAAATGGAAGAACATACCATGCTCATGGATGGGAAGAATCAACATTGTTAAAATGTCTATACTTCCCAAAGCAATCTACCTATTCAATGCCATTCCTATCAAAATACCAACATCGTACTTTCAAGATTTGGAAAAAATGAGTCTGCATTTTGTATGGAATCGGAAAAAACCCTGTATAGCTAAGGCAGTTCTCTGTAACAAAAATAAAGCTGGGGGCATCAGCATACCAGATTTTAGTCTGTACTACAAAGCCATAGTGCTCAAGACAGCATGGTACTGGCACAAAAACAGAGACATAGACACTTGGAATCGAATTGAAAACCAAGAAATGAAACTAACATCTTACAACCACCTAATCTTTGATAAATCAAACAAGAACATACCTTGGGGGAAAGACTCCCTATTCAATAAACGGTGTTGGGAGAACTGGATGTCTACATGTAAAAGACTGAAACTGGACCCACACCTTTCCCCACTCACAAAAATTGATTCAAGATGGATAAAGGACTTAAATTTAAGGCATGAAACAATAAAAATCCTCAAAGAAAGCATAGGAAAAACACTGGAAGATATTGGCCTGGGGAAAGACTTCATGAAGAAGACTGCCATGGCAATTGCAACAACAAAAATAAACAAATGGGACTTCATTAAACTGAAAGGCTTCTGTACAGCTAAGGAGACAATAACCAAAGCAAAGAGACAACCTGCACAACAGGAAAGGATATTTGCATATTTTCAATCAGACAAAAGCTTGATAACTAGGATCTATAGAGAACTCAAATTAATCCACATGAAAAAAGCCAACAATCCCATATATCAATGGGCAAGAGACATGAATAGAACTTTCTCTAAAGATGACAGACGAATGGCTAACAAACACATGAAAAAATGTTCATCATCTCTATATATTAGAGAAATGCAAATCAAAACAACCCTGAGATATCATCTAACCCCAGTGAGAATGGCCCACATCACAAAATCTCAAAACTGCAGATGCTGGCGTGGATGTGGAGAGAAGGGAACACTTTTACACTGCTGGTGGGACTGCAAACTAGTACAACCTTTCTGGAAGGAAGTACGGAGAAACCTCAAAGCACTCAAGCTAGACCTCCCATTTGATCCTGTAATCCCATTACTGGGCATCTACCCAGAAGGAAAAAAATCCTTTTATCATAAGGACACTTGTACTAGACTGTTTATTGCAGCTCAATTTACAATCGCCAAAATGTGGAAACAGCCTAAATGCCCACCAACCCAGGAATGGATTAACAAGCTGTGGTATATGTATACCATGGAATACTATTCAGCCATTAAAAAAAATGGAGACTTTACATCCTTCGTATTAACCTGGATGGACGTGGAAGACATTATTCGTAGTAAAGCATCACAAGAATGGAGAAGCATGAATCCTATGTACTCAATTTTGATATGAGGACAATTAATGACAATTATGGTTATGGGGGGAAAGAAAGAGGGAAGGAGGGAGGTGGGTGGGGCCTTGGTGTGTGTCACACTTTATGGGGGCAAGACATGATTGCAAGAGGGACTTTACCTAACGATTGCAATCAGTGTAACCTGGCTTATTGTACCCTCAATGAATCTCCAACAATAAAAAAAAAAAAAAGTAAAAAAAAAAAAAATTATATGTCACAATCCAGTAGACTTCATCGCAGGGATTCAAGGCTGGTTTATCATAAGCAAATCCATAAATATAATTCACCACATCAGTAAAAGCAAAACAAAGACCATATGATTCTCTTAATAGATGTAGAAAAATCATTTGATAAAATTCAGCATCCTTTTCTAACAAGAACACTTAAGAAAATATACATAGGTGGTACGTTTCTCTTTTGGGGGGAGTTTAGAGACAGAGTCTCACTTTATCACACTTGGTAGAGTGCTGTGACATCACAGCTCACACTGACCTCCAATTCCTGGGCTTAGGAGACCGTCTTGCCCCCGCCTCCTGAGTATCTGGGACTATAGGCACCCACCATAATGCTCAGCTATTTTTTTTGTTGCAGTTTGGCCAGGGCTGGGTTCAAACCCACCACCTTCTGTATATGGGGCTGGCACCCTACCCACTGAGCCCATAGGTACTGCTCTAGGGGTCACATTTCTTAAACTGATTGCTATCATCTATGACAAACCCATACTGAATGGAGGAAAACTGAGAGCTTTTCCACTTAGAACCTGAACCAGACAAGGATGTCTTCCATCACCAGTGCTATTCAACATACTGCTGGAAGTTCTAGCCAATGCAATTAGGCAAGAGAAGGATATAAAGGGCATTCAAATGGGGACAGAGGAGCTCAAATTTTCAGTCTTTTCCAATGATATGATTTTATACTTAGAGAACCCCATGACTCAATCACAAGACTCCTGAAAGTGATCAAGAAATATGGTAACATCTCCAGATATAAATGAAGGAAATGTCAACAAGTCAGGAGCCTTTGTATATGCCAATAACAGCCAAGATGAGAAGCTAATCAAGGACACAATTCCCTTCACAGTAACTTTAAAGAAAATGAAATACCTAGGAATATACCTAACAAAAGAGGTAAAGGACCTCTACAAAGAGAATTAAGAAACCCTAAGAAAAGAAATAGTTGAAGACACCAATAAATGGAAGAATATACCACGTTCTTGGCTGGGAAAAAATCAATGTTGTTAAAATGTCTATTCTACCCAAAGCAATCTATAGATTCAATGCAATCCCCATTGAAATACCAAAATCAGACTTTGAAGAACTGTAAAAAAATAGTTCTTTGTTTTCTATGGAACCAGAAAAAAAACCATATAACAAAAGAAATTTTTAATAATAAAAATGATGCCAGAGACATCACACTACCAGACTTCAGGCTATAATATTACAAGTCCATAGTGATCAAAACAGCAGGGTTGGCACAAAAATATAGACATAGACATATGAAACTGAATAGAAAATCAGGAGATGAAACCAGTCTCTTATCCCCACTTGATCTTAGATAATCCAAACAAAAGCATACACTGGGGAAAAGAATCCCTATTCAGTAAATGGTGCTGGGAGAACTGGATATCCACATGTGAAAGACTGAAATTGGACCTGCACTTTTCACCACTTATAAAAATTGACTCAAGTTGGATAAAAGATTTAAATCCAAGACATGAAATGATTAAAATCATACTAGAAAATGTGGGAAGAACTCTGGAGGATGTCGACTTGGGGAAAGACTTTATGACGACTTCAATAGCAGTTGCAACAACAAAAATAAATAAATGGGACTTAATTAAACTGAAAAACTTTTGCACAGTTAAGGACACAACAATTAAAGCAAACAGACAGCCTTCAGAATGGAAAAATATATTTGCATATTATGAATCTGATAAAGGTTTAATAACTAGAATCTACAGAGAATTCACATTAATCAACAAAAAAAGAGCAAACAATTCCATCTATCACTGGGCAAGAGACATGAACAGAACATTCTCTGAAGAAGATAGACAAATGGTTAACAAACACATGAAAAAATGCTCATCATCCTTAATCATCAGAGAAATGCAAATCAAAAGCACTCTGAGATATCACTTAACCCCAATGAAAGTAGCCCACATCACAAAGTCCCATAGCTGTAGATGCCGGCCTGGATGTGGAGAGAGAGGGACACTTTTACACTGCTGGTGGGACTGCAAACTAATACAACCTTTTTGGAAAGAAGTATGGTGAATCCTCAAAGAACTCAAATTAGACCTCCCGTTAGACCCTGCAATCCCACTTCTAGGTATCTACCCAAAAGAAAAAAAATAATTTTATCATAAAGACATTTGCACTAGAATGTTTATTGCAGCTAAATTTATAATTGCCAAATGTGGAAACAACCTAAATGCCCATCAACTCAGGAATGGATTAACTATCTATATATATATTACAGATAGTATATATATATCATGGAGTACTATTCAGCCATAAGAAAAGATGGTTACTTTACATCTTTTGTATTAACCTGGATGAAGTTGAAATGCATTCTTCTTAGTGAAGTATCGTAAGAATGGAAAAGCAAGTATCCGAAGTCCTCAATTTTATTATGAAGCGAGGAGATAATCTAACACACGCCCACATAGGAGAAAAACTTAATTCTATTCAAGTTGGGGGAAGGAGATTGAGAGGGAGAAGGGGGGATTGGTGTGCTCCCATGTAAAGGGCACAGGTAGGGGTGTATGCCACACCTTTTGGGTGCAAGATACAACTACAAGATGAACTTTACCTAAAAAATTCAATAATTGTGACCTGGGTTGTTTGTACTCCCACAATAACCTGAAATTAAAACAAAACTAAAAATAGAAATAAATGTTCATAGAAGGTATTCATCATATTTTTTCAAAGGAACTCTTTTCCTATAATAAAAAGTAATTTTCTGTAGTATGTAAAATGGTCCATTTATTATTTTAATCATTCTATTTCTGTGAGTATCTCCATTATTCTACATAAATGGGCTTGTTTTTTAAAAATAATTATAGCCTGTAATAAACACCTTTGTTGACCATTGTCTTCCCAGCCAATAAATAACTGGTTCAGATAACTGCTTCACCAAACTCTCGGAGCACTCCTTAGGGGCCGACTTTTTCAGACTTCACCATGGCTAAAGTTTTGATTTCCTAGTTGGCATTCAGATGTGAATCCACAAAACTTCTTGAAGGTAATGATGCTGGTTTTTTAATCCTGAAAATTTATGGGGTTGCACGTAAGTGAAATATCAACTTTTGAACCTATATTCATGTATGGATTTTTATCTCAGCTTTCCCTTAAAAGTGAATATCACTAAGATAACCCAGAGTATTGACTGAATCTAAATGACGAATTCTCAGGAAGAAGTATAAGGCTCATTTCTTTTCATTGACTGTGAATCGAAGTGGGGACCATGAGTACTCAGGCCTCCTAATAACAGCAACAATAATAATGGCTCTGAGCATTTATCAAGGGCTCGTCATAGATTAGCTCTTAATACTCAAACCACCATATGAGTTAGGCTATACTGTTATTCTGATTTTACAGATAAGAAAATAATCCTTGTAGGAGTAAAGAAAGTTTTCCTAATTCAAAGTGATAGGGGCGGACCTGACATCTAAACCTAGGCAGCTGGTTTCCAGAACCTATGCTCTTAATAACATTCTGTCTTCTGAACAATGAACCCTTCCTATGAGATAGGTTCTGTCGGATCAAGAGGTCTTCTAGGAGCAATTCACCCACTTGCAATAAAGGAGCACTTATTTTGTGTCCTTCATGCCACTATAGGAGCATGAAACTGAGCCTCATTACAGGAGTCAAGGCCAGCAGAACCTCCCTCTTTGGCTCAGAAAGAGGACAGATGAAGTTTATTGAGTTCCATTTTCAAAAAGCAATAACAGAACAGTGTACCAATGGAGTTTCCAGCTACCAACTCAGTTTGACCAGGATAGTAGGAATTAGAGGATGGTACATATTTTTGGAACTTACTAACATTTCTGAAATACTCTAATTTTCCATATCCTTGTTTTTAGTATTTACTTTCTTCCTATGGTTATTGGCAATATAATCCTGAAAATTAACAGCTTTAATTTGGAGTATTATTGTTTGGAAACATCAAGAAACTAGGCCTCTGGGGAAGCAGGATTTTGACTCTCAACTAGTTTTACAGAGAGATTAATTCCAAAAGGAGAATATGGGTGATGAATAGCTTTAAAGAAGAAAAAGAATACATAAGACTGTATGTAGAAAGATTAAACATGGCATTTATTGAAAAAAGCAAGATGCAGAATGCCAGAGATAGTATGATTCCATTTATTCAAATGCAAATCTTTAAAATAACAGAAGCATTTGTGGGTTCATACAAGTGTGAAAAGAACCAAATAATAATAATAATAATAAATGGAAAGATACACAACACATTCATGATGGTGATTGCTTCTGGGAAAGTACAGAAAAGCTTTAGTTACAATTGAAATAATTAGTGTATTTGTAACAGAGGAAGAGTGATACATGTCATTTTGGATGATAGAATGCAATGTATTTTTTGAGCTTTTCTATAACTTAAAAATTTCTCAAAATAACTTTTGAAAATAGAAAGAAATGAAAATAGAAGGAAAGAAAGAAGGCAAAGTCTCTAAGAGAAATGGTAAAATGCAGTGCGCTGGTCTGGCTTTGGCAATTGGTCCAGCTATTCTTTGGAGCTGTCTCTGATTTAGAGTTAAATAACTGAAAATTCCTAGGAATGTTCCTGATTACTTCAGAGGTTAAAAAAGTACGACTCTTGTTTGCATGTGAGGAGACAGTGGAGTGAGGCTTGTTTTTAAGAGGAAAAAATACTTTTTGGAGGAGGGGCTGGATGATTCATCACAGCATTACTAACAATTCAAGTCTTTTCTCTTGAAAAAGAGACATCAACAACAGTAGTCTAATAAACATCTGATTTTAACATACGAACATTCTTGCTTCCTTTGACTTTTTCTGGGCCTCTTTCCTTCAGTAAGTAATAAGCAGCACATTATCCAGGGATTGGCTGCAGGGAGTGCGATAGTAAGTCCTCTGAGAACAAGGGGACTCCATGAAGGCCATTACTTGGGCTGAGTTTCTTTTGCTTCTGTGGATTTTACGGAATTTCTACTCTGCTTCTATATTCATGGAGAATACCTTGCCCTTTCATTTAAATCCCAATGAAAAAGGCAGCAGAATTTTAGGAAAGGTCAGGATGGAAAAATTAGATATGGCATAAGAGAACTGTGTGATCAAATAAACCATGCAGAATATTGCCTTTTTATACTAGGCTTAGGTCTGTAAAATGTGCTGAGAAGTTAAGGGTTTTTTCTTTTATTCTTATTTTTTAAGTAGCTACAAAAAATTATACAACCGATCCCTCTCCAATACCAAAACAGGTAAACAAACAAAAGACCAAGGAATTCCAAAGTTTGACATATGCAATGATCTGTGACAGGTTATGGGTACAGGGGATTGTCCAGGAAAAAGGAGCCATCTCAGGGCATAATGTATGATTTTTCACTCTGAATATAAGAAACCAAATGAAATATCTTTAAAAACTTTCACAGCATTGCAAAACAAACAAACAATCCAGCAGGCAATGTTCTGTATTTTTTTGATGCCATTGAGGCAGAAAAGGTAGTTGCAATTTTAACTCTGAAAGGAACACAAGGAAAGCTTTGAAAGAAGCTCCTCCCCTTCCTCTCAAACTGATCATTTTCTGATCAACATTGATTCTTTGTCCCCAGAAAGGCCAAACTAGGCCAGGGAATTGTAGTGTAGACTCAGTGGCATTCTTCACTCATTTTTCCCTCTGGAGCAACCCTCTGATGAGTGGCCTGAAGCAGGGGGGTCAGCAAAATGCAACTTGCAGGCCAAATCCGGCCCGCCACCTGCTTTTGTATTTGGCCCACCATCTGTTTTTGTATGACTTGCAGCTAAGAATGGTTTTTACATTTTTAAACTGTTGAAAAAAGAATCAAAGTATTTTTTTTTTTTTAGTGACACGTGGATATTATATAAAATTCCAATTTCAGTGACCATAAATAAAGTTTTATTGGAACATAGCCATGCCCATTTGTGTTATGTATTATCTCTGCTTTCACGTTACAATGGAAGACTTGAGTAGTTGTGATAGGGATTTTATGTGGGCTGCTAAGCAAAAAATATTTACTATCTGGTCCTTTACAGAAAAAATGTGCAGACTTATGCCCTAAAGCACTATTTGCCATCATTAGAAAGGCTTTGAATCAAATGCAGCCAGTTTAGAGCAACCATTTTGAGGCTCATTTGGTTTGTCCACCTACAGCGCTTCCAGACTCTCAAGCAGCATACTGTTCTGGAATAAAAAGTCTACCAACTTATCTAGGAAGTTGCTCATATTATATTTTTTTTGTTTATTTTTATTGTTTTGGATTCGTTGCAGGTACAAAGAATAGGTTACACTGATTGCATTTGTTAGACACAGTCCCTCTTATAATTATGTCTGCCCCTAAGAGGTGTGCCATACACCATGACCCTACATACCCCTCTCGTCTCCCCTCTCTCCACTTGCTCATTCCCCTACCACCTCCACACTTGTATTAGCTCATCTATTACCTTCATGTTAGAATTGAGTACTTGGATTCTTGCTTCTCTATTCTTGTGATACATTACTAAGAAGAATGTGTTCCACCTCCATCCAGGTTAATACAAAAGATGTAAAGTCTCCATATTTTTATGGCTGAATAGTATTCCATGGTGTACCTATACTACAGCTTGTTAATCCATTCCTGGGTGGGTGGGCATTTAGCCTCCTTCCACATTTTGGTGATTATAAATTGAACTGCAATAAACATTCTGGTGCAAATGTCTTTATGATAAAATGATTTTTTTTTTCTGCTGGGTAGATGCCTAGAAGTGGGATTGCAGGTTCTAATGGGAGGTCTAATTTGAGTTCTTTGAGGATTTTCCATACTTCCTTTCAAAAAGGTTGTATTAGTTTTCAGTCTCACCAGCAGGGTGTAAGTGTTCCCTTCTCTCCACAGCCACATCAACATCTGCAGCTTTGAGACTTTGTGACATGGGCCATTCTCACTGGGGTTAGGAGATTTCTCAGAGTAGTTTTGATTTGCATTTCTCTGATGATTAGGAATGATGAGAAATTTTTTTATATGTTTGCTAGTCATTCACCTGTCTTCTTTACAGAAGGTTCTATTCATGTCTCTTGCCCAGTGATATATGGGATTGCTGGCTCTTTTCTTGTTAATTGAGTTCTCTGTAAATCCTAGTTATCAAGCTTTTCACAATATGCAAATACCTTTTCCTATTCGAGGGTTGTCTGTTTGCTTTGGTTGTTTCCTTAGCTGTAGAGAAGCTTTTCAGTTTAATTAAGTTCCATTTGTTTATTTTTGTTGTTGTTACAATTACCATGGAAATCTTCTTCATAAAATCTTTCCCCAGGTCGATATCTTTAAGTATTTTCCCCACATTTTCTTCAAGGATTTTTATTGTTTCATGCCTAAGTTTTTTATCCATCTTGAATCAATTTTCGTAAGTGGTGAGAGAAGCAGGTCCAGTTTCAGTCTTTTACATGTGGTTATCCAGTTCTCCCAGCACTATTTATTGACAGGGATTCTTTTCCCCAGTGTATGTTCATTTGGTTTATCAAAGATCAGGAGGCTGTAAGATGTTAGTTCCATCTTGTGGCTTTCTATTCAGTTCCAAATGTCTATGCCTCTATTTTAGTGGCAATACCATGCTGTTTGATCACTATGGCCTTGTAGTAGAGTTGAACTTCTGGTAGGGTGATGCCCCCAGCTTTGTTTTTATTGCTAAGAATTGCCTTGGCTACGTGAGGTTTTTTCTGGTTCCATATAAAATGAAGAATTATTTTTTCCAAATATTGATGGCATTTTAATGGGGAATGCATTGAATCTGTAGATTGCTTTGGGAAGTGAAAACATTTTCACAATGTTGAGTCTTCCCAGCCTGAGCATGGTATGTTCTTCCCATCCAAGTACTAACCAGGCCTGACCGTACTTAGCTTCTGAGATCGGAGGAGACCTGGTGCGTTCAGGGTGGTATGGCCGTAGACATGTTCTTTCATTTGTTAATATCTTCTGTTATTTCTTTTCTTAGGGTTTCATAATTTCCTTTATAGAGGTCCTTTACCTCTTTTGTTAGGTATATTCCTAGGTATTTCATTTTCTTTGAAGCTACTGTGAAGGAAATTATGTCCTTGATTAGCTTCTCATCTTGGCTGTTATTGGCATATACAAAGGCTACTGATTTGTGAACACTAATTTTACATCTTGAGACATTACTGTATTTTTTGATCACTTCCAGGGGTCTTGTGGGTTCTCTAAGTATAATATCATATCCTTGGCAAAGAGTGAGAGTTTGACCTCCTCTGCCCCCATTTGGATGCCCTTTATTTCCTTCTTTTGCCTAATTGCATTGGCTAGAACTTCCAGCAGAATGTTGAATAATAGTGGTGATAGAAGACATCCTTGTCTGGTTCAAGTTTTAAATGGAAAAGCTTTCAGTTTTACTCCATTCAGTAGAACATTAGCTGTGGGTTTGTTGTAGATGGCTTTGATCAGATTAATAAATGTGCCACCTCTGCCTATATTTTTAAGTGTTCCAATTAGAAAAGGATGCTGAATTTTATCTAATGCTTTTTTTCTGCATCTATTGAGAGGATCATAAGATCCAACTAAAAAGGAGAATTTCAGGCCAATTTCACTAATGAATATAGATGCAAAAATTCTCAATAAAATCCTAGCCAATAGATTACAGCTATACATTAAAAAAAAAAAAAAAACAAAACATTCATCACAATCAAGTAGGTTTCATCTCAGGGATTCAAGGCTGGTTTAACATATGCAAGCCCATAAACGTAATTCCCCATATCAACAGAAGCTTGTATTATATTAAGCCATTTTCTTAAACACAGTCTCCCTTGCTCAAACAGGCCTGCTGTATAAGGCTATGACAGTTATGTTCTGCCCAACTTCAGAATGCACCATTCATACTGACTGTGATTTGAATGGTGCGCCCTTGAGTTGTGTACTACAATAGCCCATCTCCTAAAATTTGTGGAAAGAAATATCTATAAATCAGGAGTGGGGCAGTGAGTGAATGTGCTAGTTGAAGTTTCTAGAAAAGCAGATGCTGAGACAGAATTAGAAGCATAAGTGCTGTATTGAGAACACCTGTGAAGATAGAGTTGCGAGGAAGCAGAAATTGCTAAGGAGACCTTCAGATGGTGGGGACTGACTAACACCTATGAATGGAGAAATGGAGAGAAAGAGGGTTGGGGAAGAAGACCCTCAGACAGCAGCGCAGCTGGGAATGTCTGATCTGGGCTGATGGAGAGGTTTCCTTTTAGGTGAGTCGCTAGGCTGATGCCCCTCCTTTATTCAGGTATAAACTGGGAGCAGCTTGGACAGAATGTGACCTCAGCATGAACACCTCAGTGGATCCAAAGCCATCCAAAGTGGATCCCATGTACTGCCACTGGAGGCTATGTGTGCTCCTCAGGGCAGATTTTCTCTCGAAAAGACATTTGAGCAGCCATGGCTACAGTGACTGGGAATGAGGAGGAACATGTGTTAAGTGGAGAGGGGTGGGTGAGTTGTAGGAGAGATGTGAAGATGGTGTGGCGTTTCCCTGGATCCATTAGTCTGTAAATGATCTATGCCATCTGCCATTGCTATATAGCACCTTTCTGCACCAACCAACATTGTATAAGGTCTAACAGCTCTATTCATTTCTAATGAGGATCTACTGATAAAGTCATCCATGCTTCCTGTACGGTCCCTAATTATATCAATGTTGGTCCAAATTTTCCAGATATACCCCTTGATTTCCCAGGTAGGTTTATTTTCCTACAATTCCTAAGGTTCCTTTGAGAAAGTGATCAAAGGATATCTCCCTGGGGCCAGTAAGGATCTTTTTAAGGCTCAATATTACTTTTTCTGTGATATGCTTTTATCCTTATACAATCTTGAGAGGTAAAAAGGACAACTATTATTTTACTCATTCTGCAGATGAGAGCACTAAGGCTCAAAGATTAAAGAGCTTTTCCAGAGACAGAACTCAGGTGTTTGTCTTCTGGCTCTTTGCTCCTTTCATGGGACCAAGCAGCTGCTTGTCCAGTGGTGAGAACAACACCCCTCATCCAGTGGTGAGAACAACAACAACATGTAAGGGTTTAAGGGTTTGTACCAAACAACACATCAGTGGTCTCTAGCTAGAAAGTTACCCCATTGTCATACTCTCTGCCTTTCTGAGGAAGCTTCATTATATTGGTTTGTAAAGTTACCTAAAACTATGGCCATATGTGCATTACTTGAAAGTTACAAAGATAGAATTCCTAGAAAAAGAATTTCATACCAGTGAAGAGCAAATATGGTGTGAAAGCATGCCCCCACCCCCAGAAATGTATCCTCCAGGAGAGAAAATAGAAAGAATAAAAATATAATAAAATAGGATAACTGAGTAACCATTTAAGAAAAAACATAAAGCTGACTTCTTAAACAAAATATATTTTAGAGGGAACAAAGATTTACATGTGAAAAATAAAACCATAAAATACTACATTGAAATATAGGAGAATAATTTTATAGCCCTGAGTAAAGAAGGTTATTTTTATACATGCTAAATAACCCAGAAGCATATACCTGATGGAGTAAGATTCTTCATCGGACTACTGTTTCTCTGATTCCATTGCCTCAAATAATATGATCTTGATTCGTTCCCTGTGGCACTGGCAATAAATACTTTCCATTGTAATAAATATTTCAAGTGAATTTCTTCATTTAATGCTCACAACAGCCTCATGAAAATTATTCTATTACTTTTCCAACCACATCGATTTGGCAGAGAGAGTTGAGCTGACCAGGATCACACAGCCAGTGAGTGGCAGGTAGGATGTGAAGGGTGGTTCTACTTGAGGCTAGATAGCCTCTTTTTTCCTACCAGGTCAATTTTTCTGCAAGAGAGTGTACTGAAAAACTGAATTCCTGATCCACTGCAAAGTTAGATTTCCCACGGCAAATTAATAAATAGGCATTTCCTTTATTATCTTCTCCTAAGCCTGGCCTACACTGGGTGTACAGACAGAAGAAATCTCTGAGCTTGCAAAGGTGAAGCCCAGAGCTCAGGATAGAGAGAATTGTTGAAGAAAATAACATATGGCCCCGTGTTGCTCTCTTGCCTCCCCTGCTGACAACTTTATGTTACCTTTTCTAGTACTTAAAGAAAGTGAGAATATCTAGATTAGTGCTGTTAAAAAAAAAATAGACTTTTTTGGGAATAGTTTTAGGTTCACAGCAAAATTGAGCAGACAGTATAGAGATTTCCCATATAACCCCTCCCCCCATAAATGCCTAACCCCTCTCACTATCAACCTTCTCCACCAGAGTGGTACAGCTATTATAATTGACACATTATTATCACTCAGAAGACCACAGATTATCTTAGAGTTCACTCTTGATGTTGTCATTCCAAGAGTTTGGACGGATATATAAAGACGTGGACCTACCATTATAGTTTCCCTGCCATAAAAGTCCTCTGTGCTCTGCCTGTTCACTCTTCCCCCCTACCAACCCCAAGCAAGTACCAGTGTTCTTACGATCTCTTCAGTTTTGTCTTTTACAGAATGCCATATAGTTGGAATGGTATAGTACGTAGCCTTTTCAGATTAGCTTCTTTCACTTAATAACATGCGTTGAAGTTTCCTTCAGGTCTGCTCATGGCTGGACGGCTGATTTCCTTTTAGCACTGAAAAGCATCTCATTGTACGGATATACTTATTTATCCCTTCGCGCACTGAAGGACATCTTAGTGGCTTTCAAGTTTTGGCAATTATGAATAAAGCTGCTGTAAGCTTTAAGCAGCTGTGTGCAGGTCTTTCTGGGGACATAGTTGTCAACTCAATTAGTATTTTTAAAAGGGAAAGGGTGAACACGTAGCAGATAAAACATAATGTGGCTGGCAGAGGACGAGCTGCTAATCTGATGTGTATTAGCCCTTTTAGTGAAGTAAATTTCTGTCTTAAAGAGGGTTGTAATATCAACTAAATGGTCCCCAAGCTTATTTTAACATAACATTACATAATGCACATGCATAAAATTGGTTATTTATATACGGAACAATTAACATGAGATTAAGCTTGAAGTTTGATGGGTGTCCAAAAGAGCAACTTCAAGGCAGATTGGATGTGCCCTCTGCAACAGCTCTTCTTGGTGATTTGACAGAGCTTTAAGTGACACGGTGTTCTGACAAGTTACTGCATGCTGCATCTTATTTGTTTGTCACAGCTTTCTGAAATCAATAAATATAGCATTGGCAAATTTTCCTGGCAGGGGAATGTTTTCAGTAAACTCTAGAAGGGTAGCTGCTGAGTGGCAAAGAGGAAGCCAGAACTACCATTGTTGCCATTGACCTTAGAGAAGGGTTGATTTTCAAGCCCTGATCCTGACCACAAAGAATGTTTGCTGCACAAACAGTGAATTGATTAACTTGATGAGAGAAGGAATCATTTTGAATTATCTAACTAGAAGGTTCCTACTGTTTCTTGAAAAAGAATAAGTATACCTTAGTAAGTACAGGATGTTACAGATATGATTTGTGTTGTCTGAAGTTTTTCTAGAATATTTGGCTTTCCCAAAGAGAAGTCTTTATGCTCCTTTTCCTACAGTAGTCAGTGACTTCCTAACCCTTTAAAACCTGGCTTTGCTCCCCCCATGCCACTGGCAGTGTCCTCTTAAGTTACCTTCCAAATGTCATATTCCACACGTCTTTTTTTCTGCTGTTTCTCTTGACCCCCTCATTGTCATTGCATAATATTTAACACTCCTTTTTTTGAGTGTCTCTTGCCTCAGGTTACATGAAGTGATACTCTGCTACCTCTGTCCCTCAGGCATCCCTTGGTCCCTTCTGCACGCTTGTTTTCAGTTTTGGATCACTTACATGCAGCTGTCCCCCTGGTTCTATGCTTGGTCCTCTTCTTGTCTCTCTCCACTCTCTGCCTCTTTTGCCTCACAGTCTCCAGTGGCTCTAATGTAACAGTGTACTAGTGAAGGTCTCCTGGGTCGGAGTCTCCAACCTCCTAAATTTCTGCCAGACCCTTGCCTGGGGCAGCCCACCCTGTTTTGTAATTTGTTTCCCAATTTAGTTTCACTTTCTACCTCTCATGCTAAATGTCCTATTAGTTTATCAACATATCTGCATCCCCCCCCCCCAGCCATCTGCTGCATACCTGACTTCCATGTTTTTACTAGAAGTACTACTTAAGCAGCTTGTGCTATAATCAGGAGTAACAAGTTCCTAGTTTGCCTTTTAAAACACCATGTGAGCAGGTAAAAATAGCCAAATAAATATGGAAGCAGCTATATAAAGCCTGGGGGGCTGTTAGTTTGCATCCTCTGATTTAGAGAATACAGGGAGGAATTTTGCTTATTTTATTTTAGCAAGTAAATTTGATTTTGTTTTGTAGGTACTAGACCAAATCTAATTTGGGGGTATTATACCATACCATCCTCTGCAAAGTCTCTGCAATGCCAAGGAAGATCCTAGAAGCTATGATTGATATGTAAGGTGCCAGGACCTGGATATTTTAAGACTGTAGGTCCAACCCTCGGGCCACTGACTGTACAGGCCTGTAGCCTGTTAGGAATCAGGCCACACAGCAGAAGGTGAGTGGCAGCGAGTGAGCAAAGCGCCATCCGTATTTATAGCTGCTCTCTATCCCTTGCTTCCCCACCCGAGCCCCGCCTCCTGTCAGAGGGCAGTGGCATTAGATTCTTTCCTATAGGAGTGTGAACCCTACTATAAACTACGCACAGGAGGGATCCGGGTGTGTGCTCCTATGAGAACCTAATGCCTGATGACTGAAGTGGAATTGTTACGTGCTTGACTCATCCTGAAACTATCCCTCCACCAGAGGTGTGGGGTAAAATTGTCTTCATGAAATCCTGGTGTCAAAAAGATCAGGGACCACTGTTTGAAGACGTAGTCCTTATTTGAGGCCTCCTTTACCAGCATGTCTCATTCACAGCTTTTCTATCAGTTCTTTTTAGTCTTTATATTATTTATTTCCAGTGATCAAATGTTTCTGGAAAAAACAATAAAAAATTTTGAGAATTGGGTAGGCCTGGAAGGGTGACGATGGTGTTGGTGGTCATCCAAAGCAGGTGACATTTGAGAATTGCTCATCGTTAGCCTAGAGAGAAAGGAGGTCAGGCTAGAGCAGGGTCTGTCATTGCCCAGCGCCCCAGGTGAGGAGCAGAGAGGGCAGACTGTGTGGGGAAGATTCTGTATGCTGAGGAAAGCAGTGGGCCGGCCAGCTTCAGACAGGGGTGAGGAAGACTCCTGCTTCACATCATTGGTCTATCTCAAAATAGCTCTGGATATAAGAAAGAAAATTTGAGTATGCATAGGGGTTTAGATTAGGTAAACCATGGAAATATCACACTTTATTCAAACTGAGAAAAAATGCTGTTGATTAAACTATCATAGCCCATACATTTTTAGATACAGTCAAATTTCAGAGATGTCAAATTCTTTTTAGAAAACATATAATTGATGGAGTAAGGTTTCCATCATACAAAAAAAAAAATTACACTATAGAGAAAAATTTTCAAGTCCTTGACACTTCAGGTAGGCAACTAAGATGAAACAGGGCGGTATAAAATCTGAAATTCATGAAAGATGACATTCTTTGGTTGACACTGAGTTAGCTGAATGCTTTGCATCACCTGAAACTTTTCTAGGCATCTTTTAATCTTAAAATGTAAGATAAATTGTTTCCCCTCACCCCAGGGTGCACAAATGAAAGTGTATCAGAAGATAACTTTGTTCTGTGGTATTTGAAAGAATTTTGGCCTTCTTAAAAAATTACAAGAGAGTTCAAGAGGAGACCTTTTAAAAATGCAGTCCATACGCTATCGGTTAGCAGCATACTCTGTCTCCAACTGTGACTCCCTAAGAAGCGGTGGGCACAGCCTGGGAAGGGTGCTCTCTCTGCACCTCCTGACAAAGCAAGAATCACACCATATGGTGATTTCCATGAATTTGACTGATTTCAAGCCAAGGTGAGAGCAATTTCCCGCTGGGCTTGGGTTAGAGTGAGTGCTGCCACACATCCGGCCAACGCACAAGCAGTCAACAAAGTCTGCTTCTAAATTAGAAATACACAGGAGTTTTTGAGCTGTTTTTCTGACGGATGTGTCTGCACCTGATTTCTATGGTCCTTGATTACAGCAGCGCGCAGAGAAAGTCTTCCACGTGCTTTCCATGCTAGGTTGAGAATGATCTGCCTGACTCCTGGCGTTAGTGGCCTAGGCTGAGAATGAGCGCTAAGGAGATCAAAGGCTTACCTTCATCTGGACACTCTCTGGTCCAGCACACTCAGGAGTCCCATTTTGGAATCATTCTTGGATAAATCACTATATTCTTTAAGAGAGAAATATAACTGGGAGTCATTAAGTAATCTTCATGGTGAGGAAGTTACTTAATAACTCATAACTTTTCTTCCAATGGCCAGTAACATTTTCTACCAAGAGAATGATGAGGCGATTACTACCAAGAGAATGGTGAGGAAATTACTTAATAACTTTTCTTCCCATTGCCAGTAAAATCTAAAGGACCCTTGTTGGTGCCGATACATCTTCCCCTATTAAGTCTCTTACTTCCTGAAGGAAAGAGGAACAGCAAGTACGACAATGACTTGTTTTGACAACACCAAAGTAAGTGAAGAAAAAGTTACTTTTTTTCTCTAAGTGACACAAATCATAAAATTATAATCTTGTACTTCTTTGTGTTTTGGTGCCAGATGTTTTTATTGAAAATGTAATTCCTGAATACTTGAGATCAGATATCAGATTGAAATATTTTGCTTTGTGGCATTTTGCTGAGCTATGGTTTCCAGAGTCACCTACGTATATTTTTTCTCTCAAATTCTACTGGAGGTTTACAATATAGCTTTCAATTCCATTTTTATACAAGTGTCCTTAATGTCCCTGATGTGTAACATTGCCATATTTACGTTTGAGGGCTGAAAATATAAATGAAACTGAATTCTTAAGAAGATGCTTTGATCAAATTTTCATACTCTAAACTGGTAGTGATAAAACAATATAGAAACTGCACAGTTTCAACCTTCTCTTGTTTACTAATAAAGGCAGCATTTTTATGCAATCAAACTTTTGTGTTGTGAGGTGAACATAATATAATGATTGCATTTGCATTTTCAAGTATTGATCATGTTGGAGTCTTCAGCACACCTGCAAAATTTATACTTTGGAAAAATTGCTTTTCAATGTGAGGAGACTCCATTTTAGTTTATTTGTCTTAGGGTAGCATTATGAAGTTGTGGTGCAGGACACAGATGGGCTTTGGGGTCAGGCAGAATTGGAATTAAAACCTGACTTTGTCACATCAGATGTGTGACCATAAACATATAAATTAACCTTTCTTTTCTTTTCTTTTTTTTGAAAGTCAAAGCAGACAACTTGCAATTTTTTAAATTTATATTTTATTTGTGTATATTCATGGGGTGCAGTTATAATTTCATAACTTTGATACATTGCACTGTGGTAAAGTCAGGGCCTTCAGTGCATCCATCACTGGAGCATCACACATCGTGCCCACCAAGAACCTTCCATCATCCACCTTCCTCCAACCTGTCCAAAATTCCACAGTCTGCTTTCAGGTGTATTCATTACTTAGTTTCCATTTGTGAGAACATGGGATATTTGTCTTTCTGTGTCTGAGTTGTTTCACTTAAGAGTAAAGATTCTGGTTCCATTGGTTCCAATGGTTCCATTCTTTTGTGGCTGAATGGTATTCCAATGTGTATATAGACCACATTTTCTTTATTCAATCCTTTCTTGATGGATGCTTAGGTTGATTCCATAACTTTGTCAGTGTGTATCGTGCTGTGATAAACATGTGAGTTCAGGTATATCTTTTATATATTGATTTCTTTTCTTTTGGGTAGATACCCAATAGTAGGATAGCTAGATTGTATTGCAATTCTATTTGTAGTTCTTTGAGAAATCTCCATATTGGTTTTCATGAATAAACATTTCCACCAACAGTGTATAAGAGTTCCCTTTTCTCTTCATCCTCACCAACATCTATTGATTTTTGTCATTTTAATAATAACCATTCTGATCATTGGTGTAAGATGATATCTCCTTGCATTTATCTAATGATGAGTGGTGTCCTTTCCCAGTGTATGTTCTAGTTGACTTTGTCAAAGATCAGTTGGTTGTGGGTATGTAGCTTTATTTCTGTTTGCTATTCTATCCCATTGATCTTTGTGTTTAGTATTATACCGATAATGTGCTGTTCTGGTTACTGTACATTTGCAGTATAATTTGAAGTCAGGCAAAGTGATGCCTTCAGCTTTGTTCTTTTTGCTTATGACTGCTTTAGCTATTTGGCTCTTTTTTAGGTTCCACATGGACTTTAGAACTGTTTTTCCTAATTCTGTGATTCTGTGAAAAATGACACTGGTGTATTAATGGGATTGTATTTTACCTGTAGATTGCTTTGGGCAGTATAAACATTTGAATAATATTTATTATTCTCATCCATGAGCATGAGCTAGAATGTGCCTGTATTATCTACAATTTCTTACATCAGTATTTTGTAGTTTTTATTGTAGAGCTCTTTTATCTTCTAAATATATCTTCCAGGTATTTTTTTTTTTTTTGTAGCTACCATATATGGGATTGCCTTCTAGATTTAGCTCTTGGCTAGATCACTATAGGTGTATAGAAATGCTACTGATTTCTGTACATTAATTTTGTACCCTGAAAATTTACTAAATTTATTTATCAAATCTAAGTTATTCTGTAGAGTCTTTAGGGTTTCCAAATGAAAGATCATATCATCAGTAAATTAGGATAATTTGACTTTCTCTTTTCCAATTTGGATGCCTTTTTTTTTCCTCTTGCCTGATTGCTTTGCCTGGGGCTTCCTGTACTGTGTTGAATTAGAGCAGAGAAAGTGGGCATCCTTTTCTTGTTTCAGTGCTTAGAGGAAATGCTTTCAACTTCCCTCCAGTCAGTATAATGTTGGCTGTAGGTTTATCAGATATGGTCTTTGATATCTTGAGGAATGACTACTTTGTTGAGGATTTTTATCATGAAAGGATGCTGAATTTTTATCAAACGCTTTTCTGTGTCTGTAGAGATGATCATATGGCTTTTCATCCTTAATTCTGTTTATGTGATTTATCACATTTATTGATTTGCATATGTTGGACCCTCCTTGGATCTCTGGTATAAAGCCCAGTTGATTACAGTGGATTATCTTTTTGATGTGCTGTCAGATTTAATTTGCTCATATTTTGCTAAGAATTTCTGTGTCTGTGTTCATTAGGGATATTTGTGTTCTTGCCTGATTTTGGTATTAGGGTGATAATGAACTCACAGAATGAGTTAGGGAGAATTCCCTCCTGTTTTATTTTTTGGAACAGTTTTGGAACAGAAGAACTGGTATTTTTTGCTTCTTTGTATATTTGGTAAATTTTGGCTGTGAATCCATCTGGTCCTGGGCTTTTATTTTGGGGGAGATTTTTTACTACTAATTACTCATTATTAGTCAGTTCAGGAGCTTTATTACTAATTACTCGTTATTTGTTAGTTCAGGAACTCTATTTCATCTTGGTTCAATCTTGGGAGGTTATATATTTCTAGTAACATATCTCTTCCCTCAGGATTTTCTAGTTTGTGAACACATAGTTGTTCAATATAGTCTCTGATGATCTTTTTTGTTTCTGTAGTATCAGTTGTAATGTCTCCTTTTCCATTTTGATTTTGATTATTTGAATCTTATCTCTTCTTTCTTTGGTTGATCTAACTAGTGATTTATCAATTCTGTTTATCTTTTCATAGAACCAACTTTTCATTTTTTTGACTCTGTATTTCTTTGGTCTCCATTTCATTTTGCTTTACTCTGATCTTTGTTACTTATTTTCTTCTGTTAACTTTGGGTTTGGTTTATTCTTAATTTTTTCTTTAGTTCCTTTAAGTGTGATGTTAGGTTGTTAACTTGCGATCTTTCTACATTTTTGGAGCAGGCATTTAATGCTATAAACTTCTGTCTTAGCACTACTCTTGCTGTATCACACATGTTTTGATATGTTGTGAATTAATTTTCATTAATTTCAAAAATTCTGACTTAATTTTCATTGACCCAGTGATTGCTCAGGAAAATGCTTTTAATTTGTATATTATCCGAAGTTCATCTTTGTACTGATTTCTAGCTTTATTGCACTGTAGCCTTATAAGGTATTTGATATGATTTTAATTTTTTAAAATTTATTAAGCTTTATTTTGTGGTCTAAAGTGTGGTCTTGTAGTATCCATCACAGCCTATAAAGATAAACTCAGACCCCATTTAGGTAAAATCAGATTTATTACACCTGCACAGGGGACTACTGGTCTAAAAGGCAGGCAGCCCCGAAGTGGAAGGCAGGTTGACTATTATACCCTTTTTTAGTGCTGCGTGTAAAGTAAGCTAGTACAGAAGCTGAATATCACGGTGGGGTTACAGCTGGAGAAACACAGCTTGAGTAAGTTTCTACTATTGTTTGTTCACCGGGAACTATAGTTTGAGAAACACAGCTTGAGTAAGTTTTCACTAGTGTTTGTTCACTGGGAACTAGGCAGGGGTTGGGAACTTGGGAACTTTCTGTGCTTTCTTGTTCTGAACCTGTTTCTCAGAATCTACCCAGGGTGGTGGGGGACTGGGGTTTTGGGAGCTAACAGGCTTTTTATAGTCTATCTTGGAACTTTCCATATGCTAGTGAAAAGAATGTATATTCTATAGTTGTTGAGAAGAAAGTTCTGTAGATGTCTTTTAAGTCCATTTGGTCTAAAGTCCAACTTAAGTCTAATGTTTCTTTGTTGATTTTCTGTTTTAATAATCTGTTCTGTGCTGTGAGTGGGATATCAAAGCTCCCCCCACTATTACTGTATTTCTGATTATCTCTTTCTTTAGAAATATATGTTTTGTGAATCTGGTTGTTCCAATATTGAGTGCATATATTTAGGAATGCTATATTGATCCCTTTATCATTATATAATGACCAGTTTTATCTTTTTTTTCTTTTACTGTTTTAGATTTAAAGTCTGTTTTGTCTGCTATAAGTGTAGCAACTCCTGCTTCCTTTGGTTTCTGTTTACATATCTTTTTCCAACCCTTTTCTTTCAGGCTACTTACTCTTTATGAGTAAGACGAATTTCTCGAAAGCAGCATGTAAAACATGGATCATGTTTTGTTTTGTTTTCAGTCCATTCTGCCAATTTGTATTTTAATTAAAGCATTTAGCCTATTTACATTCAAGATTAAATATTGATACATAAAGTTTTCTTCTTGTCCTTTTGTTCACTGTCTTTTAGTTGGTTTATTTTCTCTGCCTTTTTGTCTTTGTGGTTTGATGAAATTCTGTCATGTTGCCATTTGATTTTCTTCTCCTTCATTTGTGTGATTGTTTTATAAGATTGGGTGTATTTTATGTTTTCATAATGGTGAATATAGACCTTTTGTTTCCATTTGTAAGACCCTTTGAAGCATTTCCTGTATGGCTAGTTTAGTGGTGATGAACTCCCTCAGCATTTCCTTTTTTGGGAAAGACTTCTTTTCTCCTTCATTTATGAAGCTTATTCTGGAAGGATATAATAATCTTGGCTGATAGTTTTTTTTTCTTTCAGTGCTTTGAAAATGCCATCCCATTTTCTTCTGACCTGTAAAGCTTCTGCTAAGCAGTCTGCTAATAGTCTTGTGAGGTTTCTTTATAGGTGACTAAACACTTTTATTTACCTGGGGATCACCAAGTCTCCTATATCCAGATGTATAATTTTCTTGCTAAAATTGGGAAATTTGTAACAATTATTTTCTTAAATAGACTTTCTAAATTTTTTAGTCTTTTTCCCCTGCAGGAATAGTGATAATTCATAAGTTTGGTCTCTTTATGTAGTCCCAGATGTCTTGAAGGCTTTGTTCATTCTTTTTTATTTTTTTGTCCTTATTTGTGTTTGATTGAATTATTTCAAAAAACCCACCTTCAAGTTCTGAGATTCTTTCTTCTTAGTCTAGTCTTTTAGTGAAGTTTTTGAATGTATTTGGCATTTCTGTCAATAAATTTTTCAATTCCAGAATTTCTGGTTTCTTTTTTAAGATTCCTATTTCCTTAGTAACTTTTTAATTCATTTCCTGAGCTTATTTTTCTGATTTCTTTGTATTAGTTTTCATATTTCTCTTGGACCTCATTTAGCTCCTGTAAGTTCTTTATCTGGCATTTTGAGTAGTATTTTGTCTTAAATTGGGATCCATTATTGGACAGTTGTTATGGTCCTTTGATGGTGTCATATTTGCTTTTTTTTTTTTTTAATATTTCTGGTGTCCTTCCGTTGATATCTGTGCATCTGGTGTAATAGTCACTTCTTTCAATTTTTTTTTTGAAATTGATCTTGCAGGGGGGGAATTTTTTCCTGAAGATGTGTTTATATTGTTGATTGAGTAGAACACTTTGGCTTTTATTTTGGGTGCCTAAGGTGATGTGATCTTTATATGACTTCTTCTGCTATACACAGGGTCAGTGGTATCTCTTATTTCTTAGGTGGCTTAGGAAACAGTTATTAGTTGAGGCTGAGGTGAAGTTTTGCTGGGGACTTGGATGCCAAATGCCCTAGCGGTGACAGCTAAGTATGTCTGATTTTAGACATCTGAGCAGCTGATGTTGGTACCAGTATTAGTGGGTTCTTAAGGGCCAATTCTTGAGTCTCTAGATAATACCTTTCTTAGAAGCTACTAGTGGAAACAGTGGGCTGGGTGTGTGTGTCAGGCCCCTAGCAGCTGGCATGATGTGGGAAGGGGCAGTAGATGTGATGGAACAACCCACTAGGACCCAAGGAGTCTATGTTAGTGTTGCTAGTAGCTACAATGGGTTGAGAAAACTACTCCCCAGTCCTACAGCCTCCAATACCAGAATAGAATGTATTTTCCTAAGTATGCCTAGGAAAGCTTGGTATCCTCTGTTCTTTGTTGGAGGAACATAGCTTTGCACTCAGCCCAAGGGCAGAGTGCAGCCCAGCATTAAACTCTAAAAGTGGCATTGGCTACAGGCTTATCACCAGAGAGTATGGGGGGGTCCTCTCACTTAAACAGTACGGGCAGGAAGCTGGGGGATGTGGTTTGCTTGGGTCTCAGTCTCATAGCAGTCTGTTATAGGATGGTGGGTACTGTCCTACATATGGGTAGGAAAACCGGTTTTCCTGTCCCTCTTTGGCCAGGGAGTAGCTGCTGCTATATTGACCCAGACTCAACCTGAGGGTAGAATACAGCCCAGTGCATTAAACTCCTAAAATAGTGCCTTGGGCCTGCAATCAGAGAGGTCAGGGCCCCTTCCCAGGAAAGCAGTGTGGACAAGAAGCTTTGGGGAGTGCAATCTGCTTATGTCTCATACTCAAAGCAGCTTCCAGCAGAGTAGTAGGGACCTTCTCAGGGGTGCATGTAAATACTCATTCTTCCCTCTCCCTCCTCAGAGCTGTGCAGTGGCAGCAGGTGTGACTGTAGATTCTCAGTGTCTAAGATCTCAGAATGGCACCCAGCCTAAGCTTCTCTAGGCTCAGATACCTGTGAGATTTTGTGTGGGTTCCCTTTGTGAAGCAATAACTCCATGTCATCTCTAGGCAGCTCCCTATGGTAGGTCTGAGGACCATGTGGGTTGAAGGGTTCTCCTGTAGGGAAGATTATAGTGGCCCATTTTGGAGTGTGGATCCCTGAGGATTTCTGTTGTACTGTTATCTTGTGTCTAAGAGCCTCTCCCAGATCCTGGCTGAGCAAGATGCCTTGAACCCTCTCCTTATGTAACTTTTCATGCTTCTCATCACTCTTCTGCTGAATCCTAAAGTTCTCTCCTGGATGATCTATTCCAAATGTGAGTACCTACTTACTATTCTGGTTTCTCTCCATGGGGAGGCACATACTACCTGCATCTAGTCAGCCATCTTGATCCTTTCTCAAATTAACCATTCTTTCTTTTTTAAAAATTAACCATTATTAACCTTGGTTTTCCCATCTTTGAAATGGAGTTGGTAGTAATGCCTGCTTATAGGATTGTTTGTGATTAGATGAGATAATCCATGTAAAGTACTTATTCAGATATATGAACTGAATAATATTAACTGTCATTAGTTGGTGATAGTGGTGCTGCTGAGGGGAATGCCACCATAAATTATAACTAGTAAAACAAAATGAGACTGTTATCTCTGACTTGTGGATGGGAGGCTACGGAAACATAAACCCATGGAGGGAAATGATCTACATTTTGGAAGAGAAGAGGTATCTGAGAAGAGAGTTATTTTCTATAAATAGATAAATAGACTTATGTTTATTTGCTATGTATCATCAGAGAAAAATATTTTTCTTTTAAATTAAAGATGCTGGAAGGAAAGAGACTGTTCCCAGATGATGTCTGCAAACAAAACTGATGAAGGAAGAACATTAGTTTCAGGTCATCCTTCTCAATACCCATCTCAAGACCCTGCATGTGAAAGTCACCCTTACATCTGTGACTCAGGTTTATGTAGGCTACACCATTTTGACAATATATATTTTTTTAACAGGCAAAATTCTCTCTTTTCTTATTGCAAAAAAAAAGCTCCATAAATTTTTACCCTTTTGGAAAACCTGGCCTTAATTGGGAGAACCAGGGTTGCTGGTGATTTTGATTCCTTGCTCTGTTTTTCAAGTATAAAAACAAGAGGAGCCAGTCATTGAAAACTCTTCATTTGGGGGTCTCTTAGTCTTGGGAGAGTCATATACTACTTTAAAAGTTTGGTGAAGTTTGAATCCTCTTGCCCCAGGAAAAAAAATGCAAACAACACTTCTAAATACACATTTGTATATGATATTGGAAATGCCAGTTTCCACTAAAGTACACCCAAGAGACTCTGGGTCGAAAGCCCCTGATATGGTTATTTCCTAATCATTTCCCTTAGTGTACTATTTTAAATACTATCACTTTATATTTTCAGGTTTGGGATACCAGGGGAATGAGTTAACATTGTGGCTACATTTTTTTTTTTTCTTGCTTAAAATTGGTCTAGACTTGCTTAAGGGGATAGGTATATGGGATTTGCCTGGAAAAGTGAAAATATATTCTGACTAGGTTAGGGTGTCAGGTGAACTTGATAATCAGCTTTGCAAGTATCTCTCAGACTGCATTCTGCCAATACGTTTCTATGCTTACTCAGCCGCAGCTATCCTGGCATCATTGGAAATGCTCTAATATGCCAAGCCCATCCAGCCTCGTGGCCTTTGCCCTTGTATGCTTCTGCCTGGAAAGCCCTTCCTCTGAACAACTCCTATACATAATTCAGTTCCTTGCTTGAATATCATCTTCTCTGTGAGAATTTCTCTGGCCAGCCTTTCTAAAAAAAATGCCCCATCAGTCTCCATGTCTTTCCTTGCTCTATCATTATTTTTCACTGAACTTATTGCCAACCAGACATTATGTTATACTATATTTATTTATTCATTGTTTTCACTGTCCTACTGCAGTGCTTTCCTCACCCGCAGTCTGCAAGCAGCTAAAATCTGTTCCTCGCTGTTTCCAAATAGTCTGTGCAACTTCATGTTTCATTTTCATATTTCACAGAACATTTTCTCACTCTCCAGCCATAACTGCACCACCTAATAACACTTTCCATTGGGAAAAATTTTATTCATATTTGAAAGTCCACTTGAGATGACCCCGTTTCTTCTTAGCTTTCCTTGAGTTCTTATCTAGTCATTGCCATAGCAGAAACCAACTGAAATATTATTTTCTTTCATACTTTCATAAGTGGTATTAAATTAAAGTTCACTGTATCACGTGCTGTCATAATCACCTGCACATGATTTTGTCTGCCCTGCCAGGCTAGGAGGTTTCCAAGGGCAGGAACCGAGTCTTCTTTGTCTCTGTGGCCTCTGTGACTGGCACTGAACCTGCCCATCATAGGCCATAGAGAAAGGGTAGCCTTGGATGGGACTGGAAATCTGAGATTCTTTAGGCAGAAATGTGCAGGAAGAGCAGTCTAGACAGCGTGAACCACACAGGTGAAGACAGTGAGATTTGGAAGAAATGGCTTGTGTCAGCTCACTGCTGGGAAGGAGGGTTTGCTAGGGTTAGTGTCAGATGAAGTGGGTGGAGAGGTAAGTGGGATGCATGTCACCAGGAGCTTTTGCACCATCCTAAAGAGTTTGAATTTTACCCTGAAAGCTGTGAGGTGTCTGGGCCTGAAGGGAGGAAAACCATGATTGATTTGGATTTTAGGAAGGTTAATCTCAGAATAAGAGATAAGATAATTAAATATTTTTGGTATGATAGGCTTTATGACACTTAAAACACTAGTAAGAAAAGTAGACATAGTATTGAAAGAGGAGTCAGAGTTCTAATTGTCAAGAGAAGGTAAAAGCAAGATTCATTGTGAATAAACTTTAATATGGTTACCCACCTGCTACTATTTGAAAGTTGACACTAAAGATCAAAAGAAGTGATGAAATACCTGAATTCAAACATTACCTTCATCTCCCTTTATTCCAAGGCTCTTTCGGTGCGGCTGCAAAGCCCTCGTCCAAAACTGTTTTCCTGCTGTGTGCTTTGCTGTCTCCGTCATTTACGCAGCCTAGGGGAGGTCTCAGATTGCCCCTCCAGAGATCTGTGCCCTCAGCACTGGTCCCCAGCCACTTGCTACCGGGCACAGTGAACTTTTTTTTTTCTCCTTTGGCAGATTGAGGTTCTGGTTTTCCCAGTTGGCACCCATGCTCAGACACATGCAGATGGTCCATAAATAATAGATCTTTGTGGGATTTGTATAGATCCCCTGAATCTGTCTACTCTGAAACTTTTCTTTCCAAACTGCACACCTAAATGCCACCTGTGCCCTGCCATAACCCTTTTAAGAGACAGAAAAGCAGTCATTTGCAAGGACCCTCTGTTTTTCCAGTAATACTAAAGCTCACAGAACAGTATCTCATAGAATTTCCACAGCAAATCTCCAAGTAGCACTTTAGAACACCCCTGAGTTCCATATTTTAATTTTATCACAATGGATTTCTTAAAAGTTATTTTATATTTAGACCAAATAGAGATACTCCATGCTGTTTCTGGCTCATGCTGATGTAGCATTTTTGGAAGCTTGAGAATCCAAATGTTATGGGAGAAGTGGGATTCATTTCCTCCCCTTGGGGAAAAGCTGCTTCCCAGCTCCTGCCCAGGCATCGAATGCCCTCACCCTTACGACTAGCAAAGCCACATCTCTTCATCACATACAGCATAAAGGGGCCTGGAGAAGGAGAGAGAGAGGGGGGTAGATATCAATGCCAAGGGAGACGCACTATCTCAGATCCCCATAGATTATAGGGTCTATGGAAAGATTTGTTTTATGGCATTGTCTCTCTCCATGGGGAGAAAGAAAGCACCAAAAAAAAAAGCTCTTTAAAGCAAAATTATTCCCCACATGCCATAGTGGGGACTATGCATGGATTTAAGCGATTTTAATGAATTAGTATAAAGTGTAAAAAATTTAGAGATCAATTAAATGAAATAATGACCTAAAGACAGGAGTTCTAGAAATCTAATTGGATAGTTCCTTGTCTTCTTGGCTCTTTGTCTTTTCCTTTGGCAGTGGTAGAGCATCACCCTGTATCTCACATTGTAAAGCAGGCTGTTGGGCTCCTCTTATCCTAACCCTACTTGTGTTCCCTCAGCCTCGCCTGTCTTTCAGTTCAGTCACTCCTGCAGTGATCTCAACCCTTCCCCCTTCTCTTCCTACTGGGCCCTGCCAGGCTCACACAGGGCCATCCCCATACTACTGAGCATAGGGACTATGCCACATTCCTCCTGCTTCTTAGGAGGCCATTGGCAGGGGCCCCGCATGCATGCACAGCCTGGAAATGCCTGTAGGTGAGCCATTAACCAATGGGGGCCAGGGACCAAGGCATATGTGCTGCCTGCTTTCTTCTCTGCACAGTTGCTTCTGAGACACATGGCCCTTTAGACTGTCCCCAGGATCCAGCAGTGGAGAAGGAGGCAGCTCCATAATGTAGTTTTGCATTTGCCCTCCCCCCCCCATTCTCTGTTTTTCTCCTCCATCCCTCACTCTTCCTGCCTGGATCTCACTCTTTATAAACGAGACAGCCTTATGTTGTCTTGGTTTGCCCATGGTGGTGCCTGTTTAAATTATTGTCATGACACAATTATTAGCAGCTCCCCCCTTCACTCTCAAAATTATCCTAACTGGATAATTGATTATAGGGTCTATGAAATTCTGTGTTCTATAATTGAACTTCAGAAAACGTCAAGTAGAGAAAAATCTACCCAGATAAAATGGATCTACCCAGATTGTGATTAATTACAAAAGTGTGCAACAGAGAGAGGGTATTGAATCCCTACCAGGACCATGCCAGGCAGCATTGTCTTGTGCACTCAGGATGAAGCAGTGAACAATGCCAAGGTTCCCTAGCAGATGCTTGCATACTAGTAGGAGGAAACATGCAATGATACGTGTAAGAAACAATTACATTTTATAGAATGTTTAGAAAGTACTGGAGGAGAATGCTGGAAACAAGATATTACGAGAAATGAGGGGGTTGATGGCAATCCCAAATAGGATGGTCAGAATAGGTCTCATTGAGAGGGTGACATTTGAGCAAAGACTTGAAGGAGATGAGGGAATTAGCTTTAGAGTGAGAGGAGATGATCACTCCTGGCATAGGAAATAGTTGATAATACAGCAATCCTTGGGCCATGTTCTAGAAACAACCAAGAAGCCAACATGGCTGGACTTTAACGAGCAAGGGTGGTATAGCAGACAGGTTTGCGAGGCCAGTGGAAGAGTCTGTTCCTGAATGATTCATTCCCTGCCATCAGACTAAGGCCTTGTGCTAATCTCCCATTACTGGGAAGAGATCAAAAACCCACTGTCATCCCATATGTGTTTTTTGGGTCTGAGACTAAGCCCACAGACCGCAGTGCAGCTATGTATGCATTTGGGAAGGATGAAGTGGATGGTGAGACTCAGATACAAGTTCCTCCCCAGTGGCTAACCCTTGGGAAAAATTCCCTGCGCAGTCTCTAAAGGGTGGGTGAGTCCTATTCTGGACAAATAGCTTCTCTGTTAGGCTGTTATACTGCTGGCTTTCATGAAACATCTTTCAGCCACAGAAACAGGAAGAAAGGGGAAAAGGCACAGATGATGTGGGTGTTGAGGAGATGCTTGAGGAGGAACTTACTGGTAGCAGCTGGCTGTTTCTGCATAGGGTGCTGAACCCACCCCTGTGGAAGTGCACAGAGGTAAGTGCGTTGCCTGCAGGGCTTAGGGGAGACTCCCAGACCCTCAGGTCTCTACCCTTTTCCCAACTTTATTTGTGCCCAGAACCTAGGAGTTGTGGTTCAGAAGGAACCAGCTCTCATTGGCCTCCTGCTGCTTCCATATTCACTGCTATTTTTTAAATGTCAGCTTGAACTAACAGGCTCTAAATGTGAGAGTTTAGAAACAATCCAGTGCTAATCTATTGCCCTTGGATTTCAAATATGAAAACTGAGCTCAGGAAAGAGCAGTGCTTTTCCCAAGTGTACACTCTTGGGGATTCGTTTTCCACCCTTTTAATCCAGTACTGTATCTATAACATCACTAACCTCATTGCTATTCAATTTTTTAAAGGGGTGTCTATGGCTGCAGATTCTCTGAAACCTGGATATAAACATCAGAATAATCTTAAAGTTATTTATATGGTGGAAGATGATGCCTGTAGACAGAAGGGATTATCTAAGACACGAGTCATCAAGTTTGAAGAGGTGATTACTATCTACTTAAAAGCCAGACAGAGGATATGAGAAAATTTGTAGGCTATACATGCTATTACAAAATAAATAAAAAATAAATGAAGATGAGCTTCTACCTTAAGTAACACCATAATAGCAATGCGCAATATATTTTGAGATAGAGAATGGGTTTTCGGTGTCTGCCATTTCTGTGTGACCTTGAGTCAAGGCATTTTTCCTCTCTGAACTGCAAGGTACTCATCTACAAATGGGGACTGGTAGGATAAGCTCATAAAGATTTTATGAAAATTAAATTATAAATAGATGAAAACAATTTGTAACCTAAAAAGCTCCTCACAAATGAAAGGTACTGGGCAGCACCTGTGGCTCAGTGAGTAGGGCGCTGGCACCATATACTGAGGGTGGCGGGTTCAAACCCTGCCCCGGCCAAACTGCAACCAAAAAATAGCCGGGTGTTGTGGCAGGCGCCTGTGATCCCAGGTACTCGGGAGGCTGAGACAAGAGAATCGCTTAAGCCCAAGAGCTGAAGGTTGCTGTGAGCTGTGACACCATGGCACTCTACTGAGGGCAACAAAATAAAACTCTGTCTCAAAAAAAAAAAAGAAAGAAAAAAAAATAAAGGTACTATTATTTCCAAGTGTAGACTGACAAGTGTTACTCCAGTGTAGGTAGAAAGGTGATGTGACACTCATTAACGTAGGTTGGAGACAAAGTAAGTTATTTTAAATCATTTATTATTGTAAACTCTGAGTCTGATGACATGGTAATTTATAAAGTCATCCATGTGGTTCAAAGACATTTAGGAGATGTGTTTTCTCTTAAGACTTGCAATTCCTTCCCTAAAGGTTTTATGATATGGTCTTACCTGTCTTACCAGAGGAGCCATTGGTGAGGCCTGGATGGAGGTCTACTCTGATAAAAGCCTGGTGGTGAAGAGGGAGCAGAACCTGCACCAATAGGACAAAACATGTGCTGCCAGGGTGGGGGGTGGGAGGTTGGGGAGGGTAGGGGGGCTGGAAGTAAAGCGGTTGCCGGGGCTTCTGACCAACAGCAAAGGCTCATTTGTTTGGGGGAAAGAAAACACTGTCCCACAACTAGAAGGCATGGCCACTATTTTGATAGAAACCTGGAAGTTGGTGCCACAGGAAACATTCTTTATTCTCAGAGGGAGTGTGTAAAATTAAGAATGTGGGCTCTGAGATCATTTATATTCTAATTCTGATCCTATTAAGGGTGGTGTGACCTTGTGCAAGTGAATAAACACCCTTAAGATTTAGTTTTCTGGGCTCAGTGCCTGTGGCTCAAGTGGCTAAGGCACCAGCCACATACCCCTGAGCTGGCAGGTTCGAATCCAGCCCTGGCCGGCCAAATAACAATGATGGCTACAACCAAAAAATAGCTGGGTGTTGTGGCGGGTGCCCTGTAGTCCCAGCTACTTGGGAGATGGAGGAAGGAGAATCCCTTGAGCCTAGGAGTTGGAGGTTACTGTGAGCTGTGATCCCAGGGTGACAGCTTGAGGCTCTGTCTCAAATAAATAAATAAATGAGATTTAGTTTTCTGATCTTTAAAAGTGAAATAATAACAGTCCTCAGGTTTGTTGTGAGGATTGGCTGAAATAGTTCATAAGAAGTGCTTAGGACCCGTGTGACGCCACGGCACTCTACCAGAGGGCGGTACAGTGAGACTCTGTCTCTACAAAAAAAAAAAAAAAAAAAAAAAAAGAAGTGCTTAGGACAGTACCTAATAAGTAAGCTGTGAATGTCCCTATCAAATTCTTTAACGTAGGTTTCTTTCTCTACATATAACAATGGATGTGAATACTATATTTCAAGCCATATTATTCATTCTTGTATTTGAATATTTAGTGTGAAAAAAGGAAGATTGATCCTAAGGCTAAATTGTAAAATTTCTCCTTCAGCCAAAAAAGGAAAACTGAGAAGGCTCCTTTTAAAAAATACATGGAATTATGGGTGGTGCCTATGTCTCAATGGAGTATGGCACTGGCCCCATATGCCGGGGGTGGTGGGTTCAAAACCCAGCCCCGGCCAAAAAACTCGAAAAAAAAAAAAAAAAATACATGGAATTAGCTCAGCATGGTTTTTTGCTAGCCTTATACTTGATCATATGATGATAACTATCTTTTGCTTCTGTTTTTCCTCCTGTTGACCTTAGTAGTGAAATCCGTTCCTGGAAAATGTAAACTTTATTTCTGGAGAATTTTAGGTGGGACACACCATCTCTTCGATGAAGCCTTCTGAGTGCCTGTGAGAGGAGTCCAGAGTGAAAGCCCTCTAAGGGGAGGAACGCTGTGTGCCATTTAAGAAAACACCAAATACAGCCTCAACTAGAGGGGTTTGTGGCAAGCAACATGAAGGCTGGCATGCTGTATCCTGGGAGTTCAGTTCCCCTTTCCACCAAGGGCCAGGATTCCTGGAGATAAAGACTGAAAATCTCTCCCTTTCACCCCAACAGGGTTCTTAGCCTGTGAACTGCCTGTGTGAACAATTTTCACACCTTCCTCATACACGGTAGGATGCTTTTTTATCTGAAGACAGCCAGAAGTGCCTGGTGTGTTTTCACCCCCATCAGCATCATGGGTCTAGGAGCATTGGGTTTGGGATTGTACTAGTTAGGTAAATATTGTCTTCTGAGCCTTGTTTTGAAGAATAAGAAAATCCTACCTACCTTCTATAATCACCTAGCTTAAATAAAAGGAGAAATAAAAGGCCACTACTGTTTCTATATCAGCCAGCTGAGATTTTTTTAAAAACTCCACTGGGGGGAAAAAAAAAACTCCTCTGGAAAAAAAAAACAGAATAAGGAAATGAAAATAAGTGAAGTTTTCATGAAAGGAAAGAAAGAAAGAGGGAGACCTTCAGGAATCTTGGATGATATTGTAAAAGGAAAAGCACTTGCATTCTGCCTGGAAACCCCCCTGGAGAATCAAAGGACAGCACATCATACCAGCACATTCCCCCAGGGCCACACCATCTCCTTTCCCTGAACCACAGTAAGCTCTACCCCAGGGAGCGATTCACATCATTGCCCTTCATTATGGAGCTAGTGACTTGGAGTGTGGCTTTCAGTGAAGAATTACAAAGTATGGCTTTTCTCAAATTCTGGGTAAGCAGAAGCAAGTCAGACTTAAGTGACACCGAGGGTCCTTTATTGGGCTTAACCATGACTACAACAGTCTCCACGGCCTGACCTGTGGGCTCCCAGTTGTAAAATACAATAAGTTGCTCTGTGTACATTTTAATGGACCACTTTGCCAAACATCTCCTTAATGTGCAATGCTCCTACGTACAGTCTCGTTGTCTCTTAATGTCAGGGATACATTCTGAGAAATGCATTGTTAGGCAATTTTGTGGTTGCACTTACACAAACCTAAATGTCAGAGCCTACTTCACCCCCAAGCTCTATGGTACATATGGACAGTTGCTCCTACACTATAAACTGCGTACCGTGTTACTGTACTGAATGCTATAGGCAGTTGTAACACAATGGCAAGTATTTGTGTATTTGGACATATCTAAATAGAAAAGGTACAGTAAAAAAGTAAAACTTTTGCTGTATAACCATGGTGCATCTGTACAGAGCACTTGCTCTGAGGGGAGCCTGCCTGAGTGGAAGCTGCCCTGGGTGAGTCAGTGGGTGGTGAGTGGGTGTGAAGGCCCAGGGCGTCACTGCACCCTATTGCAGACGTTCATGCTGTTATAAACCCTGTGCACTTAGGCTACACTACATTTATAGAAAAATTTTTTTTTCTCCAATAATAAATGAATCTTAAGGATTATTATAAACTTTTTACTTTATAAACTTAATTTTTAAAACTTTTTTGAATCTTCTGTAAAAACACTGAGCTTAAAATGCAAATACATTGTACAGCTGTACAAAAAAAAACTCTCTAAATTTTAAGGCTTTTTCTGATTTTTAAAATTTTGTATTCATTTATTTATTTATTTTAGTTTTTAGGACTCTTTATTAAAAATAAGATATAAACACACGCATTAGCCTAGGCCTTCACAGGGTCAAGACCGTCACTGTCTTCCACCTCCACTGCCTTCTACCTCTCATCCCCTTGGAAAGTCCTCAGGGGCAATCACAGGTGTAGAACTGTCATCTCTTGGGATAAAAATGCCTCCTCTGGAATACCTCCTGGAGGACCTGCCTGAGGCTATTTTGCAGTTAACTTTTTTAAAATAAGAATAAAGAGTACACTCTGAAGTGATGACAAAGTGTACAGTATAGTAAACACATAAACTGGCAATGTCATCGCTCACTATCTTTATTATTAGGTACTGTATATAATTATGTTACCAGGATTTTTTTCTTCAGTAGGTCCTTAGTCATGGGGATTTAAAGAATGAACTCAAGGACCACAGATTAGTGGTAAGATAGGATTTTATTAGACAAAAAGGAATGCAGAAGGAGTAAAAAAAACCAGAGCTTCTGGCAAAGGAAAAGACCCAAGTGGGAAGTTTCCTCGTGGGTCCTTTGTCCAGGGGTATAAGGTCTTGAGAATTACACTTGGTCAGGATTTGGCAGATGTAAACTCATTTTCAATGTTAATGAATGTTATCGACAAATGAATGAATGCTGTCCTCCAGCTTGGGGCAAAAGGTCAGGGCATTCCCTACGTGAAATTGCCCAGGCCTAGGAAACCGAGTCTCCTGTCCAGTTTGAATGGGTGAACCCTGTATCAATTGTATGTGCTATACTTTTATGAGACCAACAGTGCAGTTAGTTTTTTTACTCCAGCATCACCACAAACACATGAGTAATGTGTTCTGTGATGTTACAACAGCTCCAAGGTCTCCAGGTGATAGCAATTTTCCAGCTCCTTTATAATTTTATGGGACCACCACCGTATATAGTGATTTTCAACCAGTGTACTGAGGCACAAGGATCTTAGGTATGCTGCGAAAATTTTAAAGATCATTAATTAAATTATTTTTGACAGACATTCAAAGCACGGTGTTGTTTTGTTTTGTTTTTGTAGCTCCACATAATTTGAGTATGCCATGGGAGTTTCACTATGGGTTCATGTGTGCCATGAAATAAAAAACATTGAAAAACACTGATAACATATGTGGTTCACTGTTGACTAAAATATCATTATGGGGCACACAACTGTGTTTAAGGTTTCCATCATACAACCATAACAGTCGTCTCCTCTTTAATTCTGTAACTTCTTTGAACTACTGTCACAGAGAAGCTGCTAATGAGTTCGCTATTAAGGTTTGTTTTTTCTTAGGGTGAAAGCTGAATTTCCTACCTGGTGCTGCTTTCTTTGAATTGATAATCTTCAAACACAGCTGGTCTCTTAATGTCTCTCCTTCTTTGAATAGAAAAGAAAATAGGGGAGAAATTAAGAAAAATAGAGACGAAGGAAGTTCCCCAAGATGCAAATTTCAGAAGCACAGAGCGATTGGAGGAATGGAATTTTTCAACATCCCCTCTAACCAGCAGCTATACAATCCTTCATTTCATCTTCTAACCAGAGGATTTTTGTTGTAGTGGACAGAGTTGTAATCAGATCTAGCTCTTGTCATGCTATGGATCATTGGTCTTGTCCAGACTTCTTGGTCTTTCTTTTAAAATTTGGCTTGCAGAAATTATACCTTTATTATCCTTTCTCAGTAGCATATCCTGAATTGTGACATCTGCTATGCCCTATGCTAAGGAGAACATATGCCAGCCACAAGGACAGGAGAGAAACAAACGTATTCATTGAACACATAATTGCTAATATTATTATAACTCATTACATATAAAACAAATAGATAACATTTTTTGTAAGGCCTGTTTTCCCTAGGCACTGTGCTAAGTGTTTTCAGTACATGCCTCATCTCATTTAATCCTTGGTGAGGGTTTTGATGAAATCTTGTAAAAAAGGAAGATGTAATTTTTTTTCTTATTTTTACAAATGTGGAAACTGATTTTTAAATTATTTAAGAAACTAGTGTGAGATTCTCTGGTAGTATGTGGTGTTGGTGTCTTCAGTTCAACCCATACTTTCTATTTTTTTTTGTGTGTGTGTGTGGTTTTTGGCTGGGGCTGGGTTTGAACCCGCCACCTCCAGCATATGGGACTGGTGCCCTATCTTTTTGAGCCACAGGCACCACCCTATTTCAGTTTCAGTTCACTCAGCAAAGCAGAAACCACTCTAGGTATTCTGAGCAGGAAGGGACTTACTACAGAGGATTAGAGGCTAACACAATCATGGGAAGGACTTGGATAGCAAAGGTCAGGAAAGCAAGTCTTGACTTGCAGACAATCATGGTGGTCCAGAATTGCAAGAAAGTTACCACTGGTGATTTCAGCTGCCTGCTGCACAAAATTTAGGATGCCTGGAAGTTTTCACCAAAACACCGTGTGTGCTTCCTGCTAGTGCCAGTGCACTTACCCACCACTAAAGTGATGTTTGTTCTCTCACTCTCTTAATTTCATAGGAGTGCCTCTCACTGACACTGACAATCTAACCTGAAACCCTCTAGCAAAGAATCTAGAACATATACTTTCCAGGTTTCTTCCCTGCGCGGGTGAGTGTAGAGGGCAGTGGATGGTACCAGGTTGACCACATCTGTTGTAACCACCTGTCTACTGCCTCTCAAGGAAAGGAACTCTTCCGTGGTAGTGAACACTACTACAGTCATTCCTTTAATGTTTATCGAACTTCCACACGTGATTGACACAAGGGATCTGGGAGATTTTGGAGACAATATTCTTTAGGTTTGTGTCACACTGCCCATCAGTTCTATGCAGATGACCAAAAGCTTTTCCTACTGTTATTATCCTTTACCATAAAATTTACCTCATTTAGTGAAATGTGTCTTGACATCAAAATAGCAAGAACTTCAATTATTGTAATCATTATTTCTCGTTCTCACTCCCTTAGGTTTATCTATTACTAATTTATCTTCAGGGGTGGAGGAGGAGATGTGGGAATTTATCCCATTAGGGCTTGTAGTATTAGAGCCTGAGATTGTTTTGTAATTTACTATTTATGATTAGATCGGGGGCTGTGACATCTATGTTTGTCACAATGCACTATTCCCATAGGGACTTCAGGCTCCTTAATTCTGGAAGAACGCCAAAGAGTCATGCCATACCCAGGTGTCACTGGTAAACCGAGGCATGGACAACAGAAGAAGGAAGACTGGGGATAAGCTTCCCCAGGAAATATTCTCAGGAAATACAGCCAGTGAGAAGTAGAAGGGAAAGGAGGAGGGAGACACACCAAACTAATAACAATCTGTTCATATTTACAAAAGTTTTTAATGGGGAAAAACTGACAGATTAACTTTTAAAAGCTGGTTATAAAATTGCTTTTACAGTAAAATATCAATTAAGTAAAAAAACAAACAAAAAGAATGTAGAAAAATATTGGAAGACATATGCCAAAATGTTAATTGTATGCCACTGGGTGGTAAGATTATAGACATTCTTTCTTCTTTCCAATTTTTCTGCAATGGGTATGTATTAATTACATAATCGAAATAGGGAATTTTTAAATTCTTTTTACTTCAAAACTTTGTTTTTAATTATTATGGGTATATAATAGCTGTATGTATTTGTAGGATATGTGTGATGTTTTGATACACACATACAATGTATGCTAATCAAATCAGGGTATCTATCCCCTTTATCATTTCTTTGTATCAGGAAAGACACAATTCTAATCCCTAGTGAATTTTTTTTTAATGACACAAAAATAAACCAAGGTACGATGATTATAATAGAACTCACCTATTGTCTCCTCACTAAAATGATACATTGTGAAGACTGGGAATCAGCTCTACTAGCCAGATTCTTCCTGAAAGAAGGGAGGAAGTCTTAGATTGAATATACTGAATGCTTTGTGTTAATCTAATGAAATTAGATACCCCAAGTGAGACATTTTTAAAATGTACATAGGCACACACATATGTTTGCATATGTTTATGTGTGTTATAGACCTATAAAAGTCATCAGGGAAATTCTGTCTCTATACAACAGTATTTTCTAAAAATGGAGAAGAAGTTCAGTAATAGAGGGAAGCTCAATAATCTTTGTGAGGCTTCTAGGTAGTTTACTTGCTCTTGAACATTATTCAGCGCTCCCGACACCAGCCCTCTGATAGTTCACTGATCCTTGCTACCTGTCAGATGAAAAGAATGGCCAAGTTCTCTAATCTTTGAGACACATTGATTAGGTTAAAATTTATTGGAGGTACTTACTGTTCTGGTCAATCTTTAAAATCCAGGAGATAAAAAATAATCTGATCAAATTAAAAGAATGTTTCCCCTCTGCTTTGAGAAATTTGCATCTTTTCTTTGTTCCAATTTTCCAGGAAGGTTTGCAATAGATTCCAGCCCTAGGCCAGTTTATGGCTCTCTTGGTACTTAATTGATTTTAACTGGTAGATAGGTCATGCTTAGAAATTCTTCTTCTCTAGGCAAAGAGTTAATAAGGATCCATCTTTTCTGTCTCAATTCTAATGTAATTCTTTCCATTAGGGATAAAAAGGAGAAGAAACAGAAGAAATAATATTATTTCTTATCACATTCGAAGTGATTTATATAAATGCATATATAATATATATATTTATCTTTATCTCCATGTGTGTGTATATATATATGTCTTTATTTCCAAAGATCCCTAAATATTTTTATTTTAATATATTCTCGATAGACTTGCTACCTAATTGGTATTTCCAGTCTAATTTTTTCATCTCTGTATTTGATGACATCTACCTTCATCCTATAGAAGCACCCAAGTAGGAAAGAGGTTTTAAGGTGAATTTTTTAAATTTCAAATACAGGGCATCCATACAGTTCATATGCAATTAAAAATAGTTGGCTTGACTGGCAGGTCTATTTTTAGATCTCTAAGTGTTCTCCAAACATCTTTCCAGAAGCAATGTATTAATTTGCATTCCCACCAGCGGTGCAGAAGTGTTACCTTTTCTCCACATGCATGCCAACATCTCTGGTCTTGGGATTTTGTGATATGGGCTAATCTTACTGGAGTTAGATGATATCTCAAAGTAGTTTTGATTTGCATTTCTCTGATGATTAAAGATGATGAGCATTTTTTCATATGTCTGTAGGCCGTGTGCCTGTCTTCTTCAGAGAAGTTTCTCTTCAAGTCCCTTGCCCAGCCTGCAATGGGATCACTTGTTCTTCTCTTGCTTATACGTTTGAGTTCTCTGTGGATTCTGGTTATTAAACCTTTGTCGAAGACATAACCTGCAAATATCTTCTCCCATTCTTAGGGCTGTCTACTTGCTTTACTTACTGTGTTCTTGGCTGTGCAGAAGCTTTTTAGTTTGATCAGGTCCCAATAGTGTATTTTTGAAGCTGCTTCAATTGCCTGGGGAGTCCTCCTCATAAAATACTCGCCCAGACCGATTTCTTCAAGGGTTTTCCCTGCACTCTCTTCTAATAGTTTTATAGTCTCATGTCTTAATTTTAAATCCAGTGAGAGTCTATCTTACCTATAATTCCTCTACTAGGTATATACCCAGAAGACCAAAAATCACATTACAACAAAGATGTGATGGTGTTCTGCAAACACCAGAATGTTTATTGCAGCCCAATTCACAATTGCTAAGTCAAGGAAAAAGCCCAAGTGCCCAGCGATACACGAATGGATTAATAAACTGTGCTATATGTACACCATGGAATATTATGCAGTCTTAAAGAAAGATGGAGACTTTACCTCTTTCATGTTTACATGGATGGAGCTGGAACATATTCTTCTTAATAAAGTATCTCAAGAATGGAAGAAAAAGTATCCAATGTACTCAGCCCTACTATGAAACTAATTTTTGGCTTTCATATGAAAGCTATAACCCACTTATAACCTAAGAATAGGGGGAAGGGGGAGAGGGGGTGGAGGGAGGGGGGAGGATGGGCGGAGGGAGGGTGATAGGTGGGATTATACCTGCGGTGCATCTTACAACGGTACATGTAAAACTTAGTGAATGTAGAATACAATCGTCTTAACACACTAACTAAGAAAATGCCAGGAAGGCTATATTAACCAGTGTGATGAAAATGTGTCAAACTGTTTATAAAACCAATGTATGGTGCCCCATGATCGCATTAATGTACACAGCTATGATTTAATATTAATAAAAAACAAACAAACAAAAAATAAAAGTCCAGAAGCAAAAAAATATATAAATAAATAAAATAAAAATAGTTGGCTACTTTAAACTGCACATGAACTTTATGCACACCCTGTATTACAGGTGCACACAATGCTTTGGCTACGTGGACTGCTTCTGTACTGCTTGAGTCAGGGTTATGAGTCCCCTCCTCTTTCCCTCACCTGCTTGATTTCCATTGAGTTTTGCTTCCATCGGTGCATGTGAGTTCTGATCCGTCAGGTCCAATTTAATAGTGTTGTTTGTTTTTCCATTCTTTAGATACTTCACTTAGGATAATGGTCTCCAGATCCGTCCAACTTGTTGCAAACGCGATTAACTTATTTTTCTTCATGGCTTAGTAGTATTCCATAGTAAGTATATAACACATTTTATTAAACCACTCATGAATTGATGGCCACTTGGTTGATTCTGAAATTCTGCAATTGTGAACCACACTGCAATAAACATTTGAGTGCAGGTATCCTTTTGACAAAATGACTTCTTTTCCTTTGGGTAAATACTCACTATGGGACTGCTGGATTGAATGGTAGGTCTGCTTTTAGATCTTAGAGGAATCTCCATACTATTTTCTATACATGTAGCACTAGTCTGCAGTCCCACCAAAGGGTACAAGTGTTCTGTTGTCTCTACATCCATGCCAGCATCTATTGTTTTGGGACTTTTTGATAAAAGCCATCCTCACTGGAGTTAGGTGATATCTTATTGTGTTTTTGATTTATATTTATATTTTGATTTAAATTATTTGCAAAAGAGTTATATTTTGTTGTAAATAATTTCACAAATGATGCCAGTTCATGGTAAGTGATATGAAGAAAAATATAGCCTGATGGTGTTAGCCTGGGGACAATAATTAGGCTAGGTGACTGGTCAGAGAGAGGTTCCCTCTGTGGAGATAACGTGGATCAGGGTGCTAGAAGTTGTGAGGGAAACAGTCATGTGAAGATATGGGGAGGGCGTCCCAGACAAAGGGAAAACAAATGACAAGCATAGAAGTGCTGAGAGGGATGGAGCTGGGAGAGTTCATAAAGAGCTCAGAGGCCAGTGCAGCAGAGTGGAGTAAGCCAGGGAAAGGAGTAGGAGAGAGGGTGGGAGACTCCACTGGATAAGCTCCACTAACATAGGCTACCGGAACTAGTGTAAATTTCATCCTAAGTGTAAAGAGACATCAGTGAAGAGCTTTGAGAGTGGAATGACTTGCATTTTTTTTTTTTTTTGTCACTATGTCACCCTTGTTACATTGCTGTGGTGTCACAGCTCACAGCAACCTCAAACTCTTGGGCTTAAGCAATTCTTTTGCCTCAGCTTCCCAAGTAGCTGGGACTACAGCTGCCCGCCACAACACCCAGCTATTTTGTTGCTGTAGTCGTCATGGTTGTTTGGCAGGCCCAGGCTGGGTTCGAACCTGTCAGCCCTGGTGTATGTGACTGACACCCTAACTGCTGAGCTACAGGCGCTGAGCTGAAATGGTCTGCATTTTTATTTATTATTAAATCATAGCTGTGTACATTAATGCAATCATGGGGCACCATACACTGGTTTTATATACCATTTGACATATTTTCATCACACTGGTTAACACAGCCTTCCTGGCATTTTCTTAGTTATTATGTTGAGACATTTACATTCTACATTTAGTAAGTTTCACATGTACCCTTGTAAGATGCACAGCAGGTGTGGTCCCACAAATCACCCTCCCTCTGCCCATCCTCCCCCCTCCCCTCCCTTCTCTCTCCCCCTTCCCCATATTCTTAGGTTATAAATTAGTTTCATAGTAGGGCTGAGTACATTGGATACTTTTTCTTCCATTCTTGAGATACTTTACTAAGAAGAATAGCATTTTTAAAACCTTACTCCAGTGGTGTGAGGAACAGTCATTAGGGAGGGGGCCTGAACTAGGTGATGTATTCAGGATGAATAGCAAGACTGGATGTAGAAGGCAAAATTCCTAAGGCTTGTTGACAAAATGTATACATGGAGAAGAATGTAGTATAATGGCTTCCCAGTTCCTGAGGTAGTGTCTATAGCAGTGTTGTCCAACCATTTTGTCTCATGGCACACTTGAACCTGTAGTTAAACTTTTGCAGCATACTTACATTATATTGATTTAAAAAAAAAGTGAAAAAAAGGACTACCCTTACTGTGTTTTGAACTTCTTTTGAAAATAATTTAATTAATGCTCTTTAAAAATTTGTGGCACACCTAGGATCCTCCTCTCATGGCACTCCAGTGTGCTGTGATACACCGGCTGAACATCACTGGAGAAAGGGAGCAGATCTAGGGTAAAAGAGTTCAGTTTCGTTTAGTAATTGACTTTAGTTTAGATTTTTTTATATGTTTTATATATTAATGGAACATACAGATAGAATTTATAAAAAACAGTTGGTATATGAATCTGAGGTTTGGTGAAAAGTAAACAATAGAAATATAGGTTTCTAAGTTTATATAGGTTAGAAGAAGCCTAAGAAGTAATACCCTCATCTCCACCTGAGTTTTGAATCAATCAAAAAATAATACATAGAGAGAAAAGACCAAACTGAGACAGCTCACAAAGGAGAATGTAGCTCAGATATGCGAACAAGTAGACTGGTTATCTGCCCTTAAGTAAAGAAGCCATCTTGTCAAAAACACGCCTGCACTTTTTATTATAAATTTTACAGTTTTCTTTTTTTTTTTTGTAGAGACAGAGTCTCACTGTACCGCCCTCAGGTAGAGTGCCGTGGCGTCACACGGCTCACAGCAACCTCTAACTCTTGGGCTTACGCAATTCTCTTGCCTCAGCCTCCCGAGCAGCTGGGACTACAGGCGCCCGCCACAACGCCCGGCTATTTTTTGTTGCAGTTTGGCCGGGGCTGGGTTTGAACCCGCCGCCCTCGGCATATGGGGCCGGCGCCCTACTCACTGAGCCACAGGCGCCGCCCAATTTTACAGTTTTCTAAGTGGTAAGTATTAATCATAAATGAACATGAAATGCTTTGAAAACAATGCAGCACAATTTATAATCGCAAAGATGTGCAATCAACCCAAGTGACAAAACGGATACATGGAGAAGAATGTAGTATAATGGCTTCCCAGTTTCTGACATATTGTCTCGAGCAGTGTCTAGAGTGTAATCCAACTATGAGTGGATTAACAAAATATGGTGTATATATACCGTGGATTATTAGTCAGCTATAAAAAAGTATGACTTAATGCTTTTATAGCAATTTGGAGGAAACTGGAGACTGTCAACCTCAAGAATGGAAAAACAAACACCACCTGTACTCCCTAATAGACTGGGACTAGCCAGTGGGCTCACAAGTACACAGAAGAAAGAAGTCATTGGAAAGCCAGCAGGGGGTTGTGGGAAGGAGAGGAAGGGCAAAAACCCACCACAAGGGACACTATGCTGGGGATGGACGCCTCACAGTCCTGACTCAACCCATGTTATCTGTATCCCCTGAATAATTTGAAATTTAAAGAAAATAAAAAAAAACAAACAAGCTTTGTAATGCTAGCCATCAGAATTACCCACTGGATGACAGGTGAACTATCATAAACCAGCAGATAACATGTGGTACTGAGACGAATTGGGAAGCTTTGGGCCCAGCATACCCAAGTGCATTCTTACCCCATACACCAGTTTAAAAACTTACTCAGCCAACCAGCAGGTTAAGTGAGGAGAAGGAGAGTCCACATGGAAGAAACATCTGGAGTGGGGAGAAGCATCCTCCCTACCTCTCGCCCCTTAGTGAAATAAATGGAGGCCACAGATGGTGAGGAGCACACAGGGAGCCTGAAGCAGGAGCTCTGTGGTACTAGCCACACCAGGAGGGGGTGAGTTGGGAGTGGATTGGGTGGAATGAAGGGGAGAAAACACTCAAGAGGAATAAGTGAGTAAACTGCCATTTAAGTGACTAAACTTAATTCTGCCTATTACCGAAAGAGGTTTCTTAGATGATTTTGTGTTAATAAAATTTTCACATCATGAATATCATTGTTTTCAAAGTATTTTATATCCATTTGTGATTAATACTTACCACTTAGTAAATTGTAACCTTTACTGTGATCTTATAGAGGAGGCATCCAGAGGCTAGAGAACTTGAGGAAATTCACCAAGGTCACTCAGTTTAGTCAGTAGAAAGCTTAGACCCGAATCTGTGATTCTCATGATAAGCCCACCAGGCAGTATTCTCTCTACATACACAGTTGGAAAAACACATGTGGGTGATCTCTTTTGAGTCTCTTGTTTGAAAAAAGGATGAACAATATGGTCATTCACTGCACTGACTGGATATTAGTATCCTATTAATATGTGAGAAGTTATGGCTTTTTAGGTATGAATAGTACAATTAAAAAGAAAACATAAGGCTTGGCACCCATAGCTCAGTGGTTAGGGTGCCGGCCACATACACTGGGGCTGGTGGGTTTGAACCCGGCCTGGGCCTGCTAAAAAAACAGTGACAACTACAACAAAAAAATAGCCGGGCATTGTGGAAGGCACCTGTAGTCCCAGCTACTTGGGAGGCTGAGGCAAGAGAATCGCTTAAGCCCAAAAGTTGCCTCTATTGCATTCTACTGAGGGCGACATAGTGAGACTCTGTCTCAAAAAAAAAAAAAAAGAAAAAAGAAAAGAAAAAACAACATAAGATCTTCTATTCTTTGTAAGAGTGAAATCATTGTAATAAGTTATTCATGTATTTGACATTAGTGTTATTCTAACTCTGTGATATTATTGGGCGTGTTTTTTTTTCTTTTTGACTCTATTATAAGGAAAAATTCAAGGCTGGAGTAAAAGTCATAAAATATCTAATAAAATGTATTTTGCATCAGTGCTAACTTATGATTTGTATAACAATTTCACCTACTCATTCAGAAATAACATTCAACATAAAGAAGCTGAACCTCAGATTTTATTATTCTCGAAAGTGTACTTTTCCCTGGTCTGCAGCAGGACACCCTCGAACATTCCTTAGGCCTTAATTAAATAAGGACAGGAGAGAGCACTGGGTTTGGGTTTAGGATAAATATCCCAAGCTTGAACAGAAGATGTTGCTTTAATGACTTGGAATATGTCCAGAAAGCTCAGACTGGCTATGAGGCAAATCTGACAGCTACTGGATCTTGCAGCATTAACATTCTAACCAATTAAAAGCTGAGCTAGAAATAATGGTTTGTCACTGAGTGGTGTTTCAGAAACCAATTGGTCCAGATTAACCAGAGGATTAACTTTTCCAGTCGAATTTAAAGGTCATAGAAAGCTGACTTTAATGAAAGAGAAAAAGCATTCAATTAGAAGGGGGAAAACTTACATATGGAAATTGGGTTAACAGATCTTGCTATATTATTTATAGACAACTAACCAAATTTCCGTCTGATTTTATGGCAGGAGTTCATAATCAAGGATAAATGTTTATTATAAAAAATTTTAAACGAGCCATCAGGCACTTCTAAAGAATTGTACTAATGAAAAGGGCATAAATGGGTCTCTGGCACCTAAAGTGTGTTCATTTTTTAAAAGAGATTCTTAGGAGGTAAATTCAGCTCACTTTTGACTGAGACTTAACACTAATGGAATCAAAGTCAAGTTAATGATTTGACCTCTGACTTGTAGGGACACCTGAGATCAACCCTGCAGGTGGCCCTTGCAGGGATAAGACCGTGCCAGCATTTGACTCTTATCAGGGCCAGTGAGACAGGTATATGAAGAAGGCTTTGGTGCTACTTGCCAGGCTTTCACCCACTATCAGTGATGACTTTTCCTCATTGAAAACACCATTTCCTTAAGATTCACTCTTTCTGCAGTAACCTGCTCCCCGTAGCATATAACCCCTCTGGGAAACTGTGCCCATCAACCCCTCACACACAGAGTGAAAATAGCTTGCTATGGTGGCAGAATTTTGGGGTAAACCTTAGTTGAATTAATGGTATGTAGGTAAGCATTAAGGTGATCTTCCATTTAAAGTTACTTCCTGTGTCTAGCACAATGCCTGGCGCACAGTGCATTTTAATAAACAATTTTTGCCGAGAAGGGTGGATGGGGTAGGAATTGAAGAGTGAGGACGAGAGAGGAAGCTTGGTCTGAGGGAAGCAAGTTGTTGCCACTGACAGTTGGGATCAGAAGGGCCAAACAACACAGTCAATTTCAGTTTTTGTCTGTATGTATAGAACTTGTATTAAGGCTTTCACACAAAGAGTTACATTGTGTTGGGAATGTGCTCAGTACCTTTCAGTGGTAGGACAGCCAGATTGGTTATAGGAAGCTCCTTGATCCTTCTCTGCAATGTGTGTCAATAGCCCCCAGTACCCACCCAAGCCAAGCAGGGATTACCCTGCCTCTGTCAACAGATACCATGGGAGTGGACTGGACGCTCCCCTCTGCTTGGCTGGCTCAATGTTCAGTCCTGCTGGAAGGTTCTTCCAAATGGGATTGACACTCAACAGAAGCTCCTTATGGATGCAAACCACATTTTATGCCTATACTCAGGTGTAGTTTTCAATCAGAGTGCACTGGTTTGTCTGTACTGACTGTTAAGCAGGGCTCTGTTTTTGTTTTCCCAGTCAGTGGTAAATAAATGAATGTTGCCGCAAACACTAACCAGCCCCTCCATACCCACTTCTTTGGCACCTACCTTACATCAACTGAGGGGTTAATGCCTGACCCAGAAGGGGATCCTGAGAACTCTGAACCTGGGGTCAGAGTCTGTGTGGTTGGGCTGTGCTCCTGCCTGCATCCGTGCTAGGTTCTGATCAGTTGCTCACAGATGACATGTGCCCGTTCTGCATTTGTTCAGTCCAGAGAGGTCATCATGCTGATTCCCACTCAGTAGACGCTTATAAGGAAACTACCTGCAGCAGTCAGCCAAGCATTTGCTTAACATCTCTGGACTATATACAACAAGATGGGCCTGTATATCCCAAAGTGACACTGAGAGATTACACTTTTCCAGCTTATTTAGATGTGAAGGCAGTCAAACTACTTTCCTTCACACACACACACAAAAAATGTGCTTTGCTGACTGAATTATTTAAATTGGCTAGTTATGGGGCCTGAATTAACCAGATAGTTGACAATCTCACGTTACTCTAGGTATAATCTTACTGTTAGCATTTTATAGAAAGAAGCACAAGCATTTCAAACGTTCTCAGCATTAGCAAAATTCCTTTGTCAATAGTCCATTATTTTCTAAGCTATAAATTTCAGTTTTCTTTCCTTGTAAATTAGTTTCACCCAAGTTGTTAGAAACAACTGAGATCAAATTAACTGACCAAGGTCCATATTTTAACCCCCTGGTGAAAAGCCCGTATCCTTCAGTAAAACTTCATCGCAAACTAAAGTTATCACAGATGGTGGCCGGATGAGGCTGAGTGCAGCGGTGTTTGTCCCACTTCTGAGACTCAGCTGAGCTGCAGTTTATAGGTTGTGCCGAAAGTACACGCAGTGAGTGCTGATGGGTCCTATGAGGAGCCAAGCGCATAGGATTCAGCAATGAGCAAAACAAAGTCCTCCTTTCCCTCCTGGGGCTTAAAATAGTCTTAAACAACTGTGCTATTTACTAAAAAAGAACCAGAAAGTCCTTAAACATTTTGAGGATCTTAAAAAAGATCCTGCTAAATTATTTTTATCTTATCTTTTATTAATTCCAGTGATCATGCTTTTCCGTTCTGCATTATATTCTGACTGGCAATGAGTAAACCTGGAAAGAAGAAAAAAATATCTCAGAAGCATCCTTCTGGTTAGCATTACCATTTATGTAATCTACAAACGCATTAGATGTTATCCTGGAACAAAGTTAATAAACTGTTACTTTATATGTGTTTCCCAAAAGGAGCACCTTCCTTGTTGGCTTTGGTAAAATTCGCAATGCTCCCTGCAATGACGCTCCCTCATGGAGGCACCAGGGCATGGGAAGCTCTTCCCTGCATGTCTCTCTCCGTTTGTGGAAGTCCCATCTTCCTGGTCATTTGCAGACTTACTCCCTTCCTGCATTCTCTCTCTTCTGTGTATAATATGGAGGGAAAAAATTGAAGATGTTTTGGCTGTTTTAGTCAAGGGTCCTCAAACTATGGCCCGCGGGCCACACGAGGCGGTATGATTGTATTTGTTCAAAATAAGATACGTGCAGTGTGCATAGGAATTTGTTCATAGTTTTTTTTTTTTTTTTTTAACTATAGTCCACCCCTCCAACGGTCTGAGGGACAGTGAACTGGCCCCCTGTTTAAAAAGTTTGAGGTCCCCTGGATTAGGTGATATATAAACAACAGTTTATTTCTCACGATTCTGGAGTCTGGGGAGTCCAAGATCAGGGTGCCAGCAGATCTGATGCTGGTGAGGGCCTGCTTCCTTATGGCCAGCACCTTCTTGCTGTTCCTTCACACGGTAGGGTGGAAGGAGTGAGGCAGCTTTCTTGGTCCTCATAAGGGCAGTAATTCACCAATCACATTCAAGAGGCTCTGTCCTTATGATTTAATCACCTCTCAAAGGCCCGACCTCCTAATGTCATCACTTTGGAGATTAGGTTTCCATTTATGAATTTGCAGGAAACACAAACATTCAAGTCACAGCCACAGTCATTCAAAGAATTGCTGAAGCATTGCTGACTCCAGGAGCCCTCCTCAGAGCCCTGGGGTGGAGCTCATCTCTCTCTCCTCCCTCCCATGGCTCACGTGTGCTACTTCCTACAGCCCGTCTTCAGTTAGGGCTCTTCGTGTGTCTGATCGTCCTCTAAAGTATGAGCTCCTGCAGCATGAAGGTTGTGTTTTAATCACCTTTTTATTTCCCAGAGTGCCTAGCACAGTGGATTTCACACACTAGTCACTTCATAAATGCTTATCGAATACAGCAGAATAAAATGAGTTAGTGTCAGTGCAATCCTTTATTGCTGACTTGAAAAGATGGAAAGGGAAAAAATTGGGTTAAGCCAAACCATATTCGTGTTAGCAATATTCTGTATCAGATGTGAGGATTGTTCAATATATTTGTTTCAAGTTTCTCACAGAACATTCCTTCCATTCATAGATAACCTGCAGATGGGAGGGCTGAAGTGAATTACACCTGAGGCTCCTTGTCTAGTGCATACTGAGTTTACAGAATTGCCTATTCTTTGTGGGACCCCCAAAAGGAGGGAATAAAGCCCATCAAACTTTTTTTTGAAAGCCACTGGAGAGGAATAAAATACAAAAAGGTAATCATGCAGCAGCAGCCGCAACCAGGCTCCCTAAGTTGTGTCAAACTGCCTGACTAGTTAGAGCCGTGTTCAGGCTACCTCCCCCGCCTGAGTCTCCACCTGGCAGGCTCTTCCTCTCTCCCTCTGCTGCCTGGGGAAGCTTGCTCTCATTAAAAGGGATGAGAAACTGGCCACATCATTATGTTCACTTAAGGCAGAGTTTAGCTGGTCCGTTTTTGCCACTGTCTGTAAAAGCTGCCACTTTGGGATTCTGAGCCCTTATTGGCATCATGGTTTGGGTTGGGATTTTTATTTGTCTTACTTTGAAATTTACATGTCTTCAAAACAACTAAAATTCACAAGAACAAACTAATTAATGGATTCCATTTTTGACAGCTACAAGAAGACGGATGAGAAAGTAACATGCTTCTGGCAGCGTGTTATCAATTGGGAGGCAACAGTGCATTCCCTCTATGTGGAACAGTGAGCTGGAACCGACACTGACAGATGACACGGCCCTTTGACAGTGAAGCCTGTACGAGCTGACAGCTCCACTTGCAGTCAGTCAAGTCCAAGCTTTGCAGTGAAATTTTAACAGGCTTGATTTGCAGTATATGCTCTGCCTACTTCTCAGCTTGTAGTAGAAGTGGATAAAAATTTCAAAGCATTCACATTAAAAGTGAATTTAGGATCTGTTGTCCAACCTCCTTTTCCCCTCAAAGCTAATAGTAATAATAGTAAATAAAGCATAATCGGGGTGGGGCGTGGGGCACTGTAGGACATTAGGAAAGGGGGCAATTCTTCCCTGAAAATTAGGTTTTCTAAAAAGCAAGGCAACTTATATATTAGTCAAAATCTCTTGGGAAGGGTAAGATACCAAATTTCCCAAGGTAATTATAATTTAATCATAAAAATATATATGTGTACACACAAATCATAGTAAAGGAGACTGACTTATTTAATTATGCTTTTAGAACACATGAAATGTATGAAAAAACTGTTTCCAAATATTAGAAAATGTGTTTCGTAAAGAGAATCATTCTTGTCCATTCACTTCCACATTTGAGGTCATTCTTTTCATTTTACCTTTTTGCAATCTGTTCTCTTTGAACAAGACACATGCATGAAGCTCTTTTCCTGTGTGACTTTTGTAAAGTTACGATTCTGTGTTTCAATTCCTTCACCACTAAAATGCAGCTAATCATCCTGTCACCACCAACATCCCTCACAGGCTCAGAGCAAGGAATAAGGGCATGAAGGATTGCAAACTAGTGTCTGGAAGGCCAAATTGGACTGGCAGAGGTGCTGTGAATTTTTGCATTTGAATGCCCCTCGGCTGGGCAGGTACCTCTCTAACACTGTGTCTCTTTGCACATTTATATTACTTGCCTGGGCCCTGAAGGCTACTGAGTTTGTAACCAGGGGATCCTCAACCAATGTATTCTCACTCCTCCTCAGGAACACATAATAATTCTAACATTGTTGGTTTCAAAAGGCTTACCATAAATGGGAGAAATAAATAGAATTTAATATGGAGACAGGCAAATACAAATGAGATTACAAAAAAAAGCTAGAGTAAAAAGGTGATATTGACCTAATATTCTTACCCTTACAAAGTAGCACTGAGCCACTCGCCTTGCAAGAGTCCTAACTAGTCCTTCCCTATCTTCCCCAGCACTCCTCTCCTACTAACTAAACCAACATAGAGTGAGACTAGTAATCTTATCTCAAGGAAAGGTAAATGACTCACTTGGTACTTGGGTTATTTCACCAATTAAGGTAACTGACCCAACTGGTTTGAATGTTTGTCCCCATTAAAACTCACGTTGAAATTTATTCTTATTGAAACAGTATTAAGAGGTGAGTAGGTCACGAGGTTCTACTCTCACAGGTAGGACTGGTGGCATTATAAGAGGGGACATTGGGCCTCCTCTTACGACCCCTCCTGTACCCTCTCCTGCCCTCTCACCTTCCAGCATGGGATGACCCAGCAAAGAGGCCCTGGCAAGATGCCAGCACCTTGATTTTGGACTTTCCAGCCTCCCAAACTGTGAACTGATAAATTTCTGTTTACTATCAATTGCCCAGTCACAGGTATTCTGTTAAAGCAACACAAAACCGATGAAGACACTGATCTTCTATATGTATAATTAGAAATGATTAAAGAAAGTGGCAGGGAGGCATATGTAGGAGAGATTAGGTTTTGAAATGCCTTGAAGGAGAAATAATTTGTGGTTTGGTGGAGGACAGAAAGAAACCATTTTACACTGAATCGCTTATGGAAAGGTTCCGAGATGAGAAAGAGTTAAGTTATCATCGCTAGAATGGAGCTCATGGAGTTCATAATGAGGAAAAGATCAGGCTGGGTTCTCTGAATTAACCACATACACATAGTGTTACACCATGCCGATTTGTAAGGAAACACAATTCACAGACTGCATACAAAAGGCGAGCAAAATATAATGACCTTCCATTTGTTTTATGGTAATTGGACATTTATTTTATAAAGTAAGTACTGCTATTATACCATGACCTGTGATAAAAAAGAAAACTTCTCAGTTTACATTTCACCCATCATAACCTTGAATATTAAAATAAATTTACATGCTTCATTAACTAGAAAATAATTCCCTTCCGTGGGTTGAATTTGCTTAGGGTGTGGTTCTCAGTGAGGACAAGTTCAATTGATATGCTTGAAGAATTCTAATTAAGAAAGGTATGACATTTAATGTATTACTAGCATGTTTTTAAGGCATGCTTTCAGTCCATCCTTCAGTTTCTTAAAGTTCCGTATATATTTGAGGTATAATTTTATGATTTCTATATCACTTAAAACCTTATTGGCCAAGCCCATATTCTGTAGATAAAAGTTATCATAGGCTGATAAAGGATATTTAGTTGGTGCCTAGTATGGTTAGAATAATGTATCAATGAGTGCTCACTGGATATCTATGTGCTGGGTGCCTTGGTTGTCTACAAAAGAATTATTAGACATAGTCCTTTCCCTCTAAGGAAGCGGTTGATAATATAAAACAGATAATTGTAGAAAATAGATTTCTTCATCAAATTAATGCTTCCTTTTAGGTTTCTCCTTCACTGGAAGGTCTGAAAAATCAGTTTTTATTGACAAAGCCTTTAACCAATTATGTGACTGAGAAATAGAAAATAGTTATTCTGTAATATCAAATATTCAGATTACATACGAGTTTTAAATAAGATGGGTGCATTGCAAGAAATTATAAGCAAATTTCCCATTATAGATGGAATAATGAGGGAACTCTAGTCCGGGAGCAGGGAGTGTCTGAGTCAGACAGGACTTCTGTGCGGTCAGGGCACCCAGGGCTCCTGTCACATTTCTCACTGCCATTTCTATGGCCAACAAACAATTGCACACATTTGGTGGAACTGAAAGCTTGTGTGTAGGAGAGCTACAACTTAACACTACGTTATATGGAAGTGAGGAAATAAACCCAGTCAGGAAATTCATGATGAGTTGGGTTACTTTCCAAACTATGAGTAGATTCCCCAGCCCAGGCTTTTTTAACTGGAATAACAAAAGGTAGTTGTTAGGGCACTACCCTGAGCACAGAAGCGTTCAAGACAAGATGACAGCTCGAAAAACCCAGAAGTAATAGTTCCTGGATTGAATGAGCTCCATGGTCTAAGTATTAATCTCAAAATTAATTGAAAACTCATTTTTATTATTTCTTTATACCCAAGTCATCTGTGTTATGAATTTCCAAGAAAATAGTTATATGGAATTATGTTAGTTAGCACTTCCTTCTTTTTTTTAAGTTAAGATAAAACTGAAAATGGGACAAAAACTTTGTATCTGATGTTAAATGACAATTTTAATAAGAATTTCTTCATAACATACATAGTAATAAGCATACTACAAATAGTCCTCATTTTTCAAAGCCTATTAACTCCATTTATTCTTTTTTGTTTTCCTTTCCTAAACATAATTTTGGGCTCAGTTACTTCAATGTTCACTTTTCCATATCTCTGGGACTCCCGGAATAGATATCACAGGAGCCAGGAAAACAAAGATGCTGCCTCAGAGTCTGCTCAGCCTACGGGTTTCCACCCTTCGCCTCTTCTTCTCTTCATTCATTTGATAAATCCTTGTTGACTATGTGTTGGTTGGACTGTGCTCCGAGCTGAAGACACAGTGATGAACAACAGAGGCACGGTTGCTGCCTCCTTGAGCTGACAGTCTCTGCAAAGGCAACGCACAAGCCATCACAGAGGAAGATGACCGACCCCAAGGCCTGGGGAGACCTCCTGGAAGAGATGACGTAAGTAGATATGGTGAGCATCAAAGGCACGCGGCCAGTAAAGAGGTGGAACATGTTTCTACAGGTGGTACAACATGTGCCAAGGCCCACAGGCAAAAGCATGTGAAGGAAATTCAGTGAGTTTTACAGCGGTTCTCAACCTGTGGGTCACGTCCCACAGGAACTGTATTAAAGGGCCGCAGCACTAGGAAGGTTGAGAACCACTGGTAGAAGATCAGACACCTATTAGGGAATGGAGGACAGGGCCAACGCTGGGCCGGCCAGGGCTGGATCCTTAGAGCAATGTTATCTATACTGCCCTGATGTCATGGGCAAGGAAAAGGAAGGGGGACATAATTTCTTCTATTGGTAAATACCAGTCTTCTCCATCTCATCATTCGCTCTCTTTCTCTTTCCATAGTTTGGAAAGAATTTCCCGTCTCTCCAGGGTCCTTTCTCCCCACAAATGGACTTCCAAAACCTCTCTTTTTTCTTCAGTCCTGCAATCTTCCTTTCTAATTTATATATAATTCTATATATTGTAGAATATAAATATATATATATAATATTAGTACCTACTATTTGCAGCATTGTGCTAAGTGGGGAGAATAGCATGGTGGCCAGAAACACACCTGCTTGCTCAGCTAGAATCTACAACCTTGTGACAGTTTCCTAGAGAAAACACTAAATTAGCAAATAAATATTTTCCCAGTGATAAAGAAGTAAAAGTTTCAAAGCACAGAGCAACTATTTTTTTTTCTCTAAAAAGAACACTTCAGAGAATACAGTTCTGGATTGAAAGGAATTATTGGCTCATGTTTAAGCCCTGTTGACATGATGATAAATAAATATTTAGGCAAGTTATAAACTGATGTGTGAAGGCCACAGCAGTCTCTTAACTTCCCCATCCCGTCTCCCTGCTTCACTCAGAAATGTTTTGTGAAAATGCTTCAAACTGCTGTAGTATACTGTCACACCAAAGGCAGGTTTCCAGGGGGAAAAAAAAAACTGTGGCAGCAGCTTCCCTGCCACCACAGAGATGAATGTTTTTCTGTTATTTATATCCTATAGCATGTGACTCTGTGGCATGCCTGGAGGTGTGAGAGCGCAGGAAAGAATAGGGCACTTTCACCAAGGAGAACACGTGAGAGGGGATTAGAACAAACGGCTTCTAAAGAGAAAATAAAATGCATGCGGTTTCCCAGGATTCAGTGAAGAGCCGTGTTAATTAAACCTTACTGGCAAAATTCGCATTCCATAGGTGATGTGTATACTATTCTGGGCTAATAGAATGGGAAGTCGGCCCTAAGCTTATGACAATTAGTCGGGGAGTATTAATTGACCACCATTGTACTAGACAGCACAGAAAGACACAAAAGAACAGAAATCAGTGAGTAGGTGAGAGGTTTGCTTTAATTCCATGCTACTCATTCCAACCCTTTGGTGGGGAAGAGGGCCTGATCCTTGTGTTGAAGACACTAACACCTTGGAAAATGCTCAGGGTCAGGTTCTGTCCCCTGGGGCTTCTCCTATGCCATTCTGGGACTTCCCAGCATCAGCCAAACCTTTGAAGCTGTAGCGATTTTCAACCAGTGTGTGCCGTGAAATTTTTTTAAAGATCATTAATTAAATTCTTTTTGAAAGAAGTTCAAAATATATATTTTTACTCTTTTTTTGATCAACATAATTTAAGCATGCTGTGGAAATTTAATGATAGGTTCAAGTGTGCCGTGAGATACAAAAAGGTTGAAAAACACTGCTTTAAAGAGTTGAGAAGGACACTCATAGAATTAGGGTGCCCATGATATGATATGGGCACTCTTTAGTCAGGGAGCTCTGAGGATGGGGTTTCCACCTACTGGAGACTCATCAGGCCAATAGAAGTGCTGGGAAAAATATTTACTGAATTAAAGGTGCATTTGGGGCAATGTTCCAAAACCTAGCGGTCCGTCAGAATCCCTGTCGGGGCTTTAAAGACAATGCATTCATTAACCAATATGGAAGCTTCAGAGTACCAGAATCCTGACTTTTCAAAAGGTTTCCAGGGTGAGTGTGATGCAACTCATGCTTTGAATGTGTTTAGAAAAGACTAAATGGCAACCCATGGTAAGACTACATTGTAAACAGTTTACCTTCTGGGTCTCAGTTCAATTCAACAATGATAATTTAAATATCTATCAAGTGCTATTCAGGAGCCCTCAATAAACACGATTGAAGTTATTTTTCTTAACATAGGTTTATAGTTATAATCATTAACCCATATTGAGCCCTTCACAAACATTCTCTTATTTAACAGTTCCGATAGAATCTAGAGGTAGATTCTATTAATACCCCACTCTGCAGTTGGGGACACTGAGGCTTAGGCAGCTTAAAAAAATATCTTGACTAAGTCATGTCAGGATTTGAATCCAGCTCGGTATAACTTAAGAGCCTGAAATCCTTACCACTCTGGCTACTAAATTTCTCTCTATATTTAATAGAAAAGGTGAGCTTTAGAAAGAAATACTTTCTAGTGCATTGTTTAAACAACTGGAAAAAATGATTAGCTTTCTGGGTAAAATGTTTTAAGTGGGATACTTGACTAAAGATTTTTTAAATTAAATTAGTGAGCAAGCAATGTATAAACTCTATTCAAAGGAATCCAAATTCATAATATGGCTGGATTTTAAATATTTATGAGTAGATGGTTACTTATTTACAAGATAGATGTGAATATAGCCAAATATAGATGTCTAAGTTTTTCCTTAATCAAACTTTTCCTAGAGTTCCTACTTGGATATGTTTTAAGTGATTTATATTTACATCAATGCTTTGATGTTTATGCACTCCAAGGTTGGCAGATTTTAAGGTATTTTCTAAATTTGCATGTGTCCAATAAAATGACCCTGATGCAAATGCCATACTTTATTGAATAATGGGAAATAATACACATGACCACAGCATAGGGCCCCTCAATTATTTGACTGTGTTTTTTGAAAAATACCTATTTTTGGTATATATCTATATAAAATAAATGTTTTCACATAAGATGATGCTGTTTTCTAGTAACAGTAATGTCTATATACTATAAGGCCAAAAGTCTTTGTATTTGAAACCTTGACCTTGAACCATGGTGGACATTGAAAGACACACTCAGTGCGATTGTGTATAACCTTCTGTATGAGGACGTTCTGGTGTGGCTTGGGGACACAAGGCAGAGTCAGGAACTGTTTTGTTTGCATCGTGTCTCCAGTGCCTGGTTCATATTTGCATGTGTTCAATAAATATTTGTTGCATGAGTCATTAACAGGCTAAAATCTTCCTGTCTCATCATCCCAGACAGTTTCTTTTAATTGAAAAAAGAAAGTCGGCTGGGTGCAGAATTCACACCTGTAATCCTAGCACTGTGGGAGATGAGTGGATCACTTGAACTCAGGAGTTTGAGACCAGCCTGAGCAAGAGTGAGACCCCCATCTCTACTAAAAATAGAAAAGCTAGCTGCACGTTGTGGCAGCGCCTGTAGTCCCAGCTCCTTGGGAGGCTGAGGCAAGAGGATCTCTCCAACCCAGGAGTTTGAGGTTGCTGTGAGCTATTATGCTGGGGCACTCTACCCAGGGTGACAGAGTGAGACTCTGTCTCAATGAATGAATGAATCAATAAAAAGAATAAACGAATGAATAAAAAGTCCACTCTAAATGGAAACTTTAGTGTCATATCCAATTTAGCCTGGGTCTCTTCTTCCCTCTCCTGCACTGGCCTGGCTTTGATAGATACTAAGCTTCCTCTCTGATGGGGCCCTCACCTGCCACCAGTTTGGCACAGGAAGGTGGACAATGGAAAGGGGTGAAACTCTGTTATTCATGTCAGTGTGGCCATGGCCCTCTCGTGGCTGTCCCTGATTCCCGGCCACGCTTTAGGTGCAGGTGTCCGTCCACCTGCTGCCTGTGTCGTGAGACCAAGGCATTCTGGGTTGTCTACGATGAGGGTTCTTGCTCTTCCGGGAAGCTCTGCAGGGATGTTGCACCTCCCACCACACAGGGCCCTCACCTTGGCTCACCTCCTCCAACACGCCTGCTTTCCCCTCTAGCAATATTCCCCATTGCTGCCTCATTCTTAAGTTTACCCTTGACTTGAGTTCAGCTACCTTCTGTTGTGTCTATATGGAGACATGTTTGACACATGGAGAACTCAGCCCTCCTTGCCACACCCAATGGTGTAAATAAAGCCACCTGTCCAGGCCGCTCCTTGCCCTGACATCCCTCTCTTTTGATGAGAAGGCAGAGTAGTGTACCACTAAGTGCCTGCTCAACTACAGAGTGAGAGGCTGGTCTCCTCTTCTTACAGACAACCAGTCTCTTTCTACAAGCAATTCTCTAAAGGTTCTCTTTCTAAATTGGCACAGAGTTGAGAGCTGTTGGGAGGGAGGAAAGGAAAAACCCACACACACTCTCCGCTGAGCTGATGACTTATGGCTCCAGTGATTCCTCTGGGTCTCCCTCCCGCAGGAGTAGAGCCAATCTGGCCGTCTCTTAATAAGCTCTAGGGAGGTAGTAGTTTCTAATTGTTTTCTGGGGTAATTGATTCCTCATTAGTTTCAGTCTTGGGTATTAGCTGTCAATTCCAGGGAATAAAACATTTCTAACATCTTGCATCCAGCACACTTCTCACAATGCACTGTCACAAACCGATGCTACCACCTGATATCCTGGGTGTGGAGGCCTTTCCTCAAACCCCAGCTCCTGGAAAAAAAACCTCCCCTACCCCCTTCTGGTTCTTCAAGTTGTCCATCACATACATTCCACTCTTGCTGCTGATATTCTGTGAGCTTACTAGTGGCCAGTGGGTTTTTTTGGGGTGGCAATGGGCAAAACAAACAAATTGATTGTCTTCACAGAACTTTCACTTTAGCTACGGAGCAAACGTTCTCCATGGAGGTGCACTATCAAACATAAGAACCAGAGAGGAGTTAGGCTTCACTGAGGGCTTGGGGCTGGTCCATGTTCTTGTTTTTTTCTGTCTGTCTCTCTCCCTGATTGACTGATCTTTAGCCTGTCTCATCCAGGCTCCTTTGGCCACCTACAAGACCTCTGTTTCTAAAACCGTCCTCTGCTCTTGACCCGCTCTTTTTTATTTTATTTTGTTTTTACATATACATGTGTTTATTAGGTTTCTATTTTTTGCCTTCACAAAATTAAAGAGGCTTAAAATTTAATAACAATGTTTAAGATAAGGACTAGAAACAAAAACCTCGTAAAGAATGAACAAACATAAATACATTCAGAAAAGAAACCAGAGAATTGCTGCATCGAAATATTAAGCAATAACAATAATAATAATAGTAATGCAAAGAAAGTAACGTTCACATTGTCAAATAAGAGTATGTCTATTATAGAATGCTTTGACTCTGAGATTCAGTATGGAGTCATCAGTTAACTTCTTCTCATTATTTTTTTAAAGTCTTAAAAAATAGACAACTAATATTTGTAAATAAAAATAAAAGATAATTTCGAAAAACAGATCATGCCAAATCTTATAGACAATAGAAAAAGAAGAAATACTTCCAAATCATTCTACTTGATCTGGATACACCTGATATTAAAATTAGAGAGAATATATTATTGTAAAGGGGAAATTACAAACATATTTCACTTACAAATGAGGATGGCATATCCCAGACAATATTTTAACAAGTTGAATTAAAAATTAATGTTTAAGTAATATACTTTGGTCAAAATTAACCCTCTTGACCCACTCCACTGAGTTTAATTTTGATCTCTTGCACCCTGAGACTAGGCCCCCTGCGTTCCTCCTTGGTGTCTACTCCTCATTCTCATCTTTTGGAACGGCTGGCTCTGGCCACGCTGCTCCCACAGCTCTCGGTTGTGCCTCCATGACGGCACTCACCACACTCGAGGTCGGGGACACGGTCACTTCTTCTTGTAACTCTCCCCCTCACAGGCACACACATACCACCGCCTCTGCTCATGCTACAGCTGCCAACACTGTCATCTTTATGCCTCTGACAAAGTAGGAATTCAACAGAAATTGTTTGAGTTGACTGTTTACCCATTAGCAATTAACCTTTCACAATGCTGCCACAGTCTTTTAATAACTCTGCCTGGTCAAGCAATATAAGAGCTCCTCCACTTCCAGGCTGGGGACAGGGACAATTAATGACAGATGATTCCATAGGAAGTGACTGACTCTCGCTGTTCAGTTCTCAGTTAGCTGTGGCTCTTGTAGGAATAACCAGAAGCTTCCTAATTCCACATCCTCTCATGATCCACGAACTCCCAGAAAGACAGATACATAAAGTAGAGGTCTGTTTCAAAAAGTTTGCAGTGTTAACCAGCCTTTTAAACCTTATTTATTGTGTTTCATAATACGTCAATTTAGGACTCATGTTTGGTCAACTCTGCTAAAAAATGTTAGAATGGCAATCTGAGCTTCTTTTGTTGGTTTGAATTTTCCATAAAAGAATTTCTCCTATAATGAAAATAACCAAAAGGGCTTTCATTCATGAAAATATTTGAGGCATCCAAAAGCCTAATACATGTAGGAGTACTTTTGTACTGGTCTTTTTGAAGAAAATTTCTCTTAACTCTTTTTTAACTGTATAAAAATGACAGATCTCTCAGTAATTGCCTCTTCACGAATGACCACAAAATATATACTAATTTTATTAAAAAGGCATTTTCATTTGGAATGGGCAAAAGTGGAGGGTAGATCAAGTTTAGTCTCAAAGAAAATAAAGATCAAAAAGTCTCCTGGGGTAAGGTGCTGAAAAAAAAAATCAGTGAATTTTCCAAGGCTTATGGCACATTTTCTATAGCAATTGCTGATTAAATAAAAGAATAAACAGAAACTTTACATGTCATTTGTTCTGGATCTGATCTGGAGAAATTGAGAACCACATGCACTTCCCTCATTTTCTGCCTTGTTACTTGAAATTCAGCCAAAGACTTGGTCATTGAATTAGAGAATTAGAAGAGCAATCTCTTAAACCATTAGTCACTCAGTAATTTCTATTAAGATGGTCTTTCAGGAGATCTTAGAGAAAAAAAGTCAAATTTAGCATTGCAGAGGAGAATGTAAGGAGGATTACATTAGAGGTAGGAATTACATTAGAGGTGGAAATATACTTTAGAATAGAATTAGATGTTATTTGGTATTACTTGAAATACGAAAAGAATAGATGATTCCCCTATTAATCCATTTGGTCATTTAACAAATATTTATCTTGCATCTATTCTGTGCAATGATGAAGAGTAAGAGTCCAAAAATTAAGTCTAGAAAAAAACACCCAGGTAACAAAATTAAACTTACTTATTTTGAAATCTTGCTATAATATTACCAGCATACCATTTACTTTGAAGCATTCTATATTGTTCTGCATTAAAGATTCTTGCAAGATTTTTTAAGGTAATTTAAACCTAGAGTTCTGCTTCCCTAAAGCCAATACAAATTTCTTATTTCTGGGGTTTTCTAAGAATTATAAGGGTAAAGCAGCGAAGTTATGTTGGTAAAGTTGGAAACTGCAGGGTTGGTGATTATATTAGGTATATTCTATATGTAGTGAAGTGTGTCTCATAAAATACAGTATCCAATGTATTATGAAATTAAAATTTTCAGGGCGGTGCCTGTGGCTCAAAGGAGTAGGGCGCCAGCCCCATATCCTGGAGATGGTAGGTTCAAACCCAGCCCCGGCCAAAAAAAGAAAAAATTTTAAATTTTCATAGTTGTAATAATATATGTTAAGAAGGAGATTCTTTTCTTTCCATCCCTATAGAATAAATCTAAAACAAACATATATTAATAATTCAATAGCTTAGTAATTAAAAATATAAATGAAAATAGCAATAAGATAACTTTTTGCCTTCAAATTGACAAATATCTTTTGCAATGATAGTGCATATTCTCAGTGAGCGTTCTTGTAAACAGGCACCTCAAATAACTGTCAGTAGGAGTAAAAATTAATACAGTCTTTCTGGAGGACATTTTAATAAATATATCAAAAGATTTTAAAATAGACATTTTTTAAAAATTACATTTTTACTCTGTGGAATGAAAACTACACATAAAGATAAATATCCAAGGATATTTATCACAGCATTATCTAAGTGTCTAACAATAGAGGATTGTTAAAAAATTTAGGTTTTATCCACATTTTGGGGGGATATTTTAAAGCCATTAAAATCACACGATAGATTGGCTAATGTACAAAGAAATGTTCATAATATACTGTTAAGTAAAAATACTTTAAATGATATAGAAGTGTATAACATGTGTGTACTAGTCTGCTTGGGCTGCTATAACAAAATAACATAGTGACTTAAACAACAGAAATGTATTTTTCAGAGTTCTAGAGGCAAAGTTCAGATCAGGGTAGCAGATGATTTGATTCCTGGTATGAGTCTCTTCCTGGTTCACAGATCTACCTTCATTAAGGGACCTCACATGGGTTGAAAGGGCAGCGTGAGGGAACTCTGTGGTGTTATTACCTCTTCTTAGAAAGACATTAGTCTATCAGATCAGGGCCCTGCCCTTTTGACATCATTTAATATTAATTACCTCCTAAAGGCCCTATCTCCAAATTCAGTGACATCAGTGGTTAGAGCTTCAACATTTGAATTTTGGGGTGACACAAACATTCAGTCCATAATAATAGATATGTTGTCAAATACACAGTGTATATTATATAAATCATACATGGAGAAAAGAGGCAGAAAGACATATATGACATATATTAAAATATTATCAATGCTCATATTCAGGTAGTAGAATCAAGAGTAGCTTATATATATATTTTCTTTCTTTGCCCATTCCTGTTATTTCAAAATTTTCTGTTAAAAACATGGGCTGCTTTTGTATCAGAAAAACACTATAAACAGCATGTGTATTTTTAATCTCATTACCTAGCTCCAATCTCGCTGAGCAGACCATGTGCAGAGCAGACTGCCCGTTTTGGGGGCTGGCCCTGGAATCGCTTTGGGCAATGTATGCATAGCACAGTAGGGAACAGAGAAACTTGCTGAACTTCCAAAGGAACGGGTAAGAGATAATACAAAGATAAAGCTTTCATGGGATTTCAAGAAACAGCTACTTTTCCAGGAGCCTTATTATAAATGGGGTTTCCGAAGAATATGAAAGCCAAATAGGAATAGCTCACTCTTGAGTGGCACTTTCAACTTTTCCAAAGCACTCTCCCATTTATTAATTCATTTGATCTTCATAACAACCACGCGGGCAGGGTGTCTATTAGTATTCTGATTCTAACAATGAAGACAGAAAGGGAGAGAGCGATTAAGACACAGGTCCCAATCACAATTAGCAGAGTAGGACCCAGATCTCCTGGCTGGAAACTCAGACCAGAGCCTCTGCTCCTGCCAGGGCACCCTCTCTCACCCCACAGCCTCAAGGAAAATCTCAAATCTTTTTAGCACTGACTAAAAGAAAAAAGTCCCTTCGTTTTCTTGCAAAAAAGACTGAAACCAAATAGGGCTATAAGAAACAGTGTGATTCAAGAGGCAAAATACAGCGTGTTTTTACCCAGACTGAAGGCTTCACAGCTGGAGTATGTTATATTGTTATTTCTGAGCTTAACAAGGTGTCATTTTTTTCATTGACTGTACGCTGTTGCTCATTTGCCCTGAGACCCGGACAGGTAACAACTCTGTAGAAGCTGAGTGCAGTAAATGCCACCATGGCAAAGAGCTCAGGGACAGTGACTTGAATGACTAGTTGTGTTACATAAAATTATAGCGGTCTAACCTCTATCTTAATTAAGAATGATTTCCTGTAAGGACATACTTTTAGATACTTGATGACTTCACAGTTCTACCCAAATGCAGTGTAAGAATATAATTTAAATCATTTTTGTTTTAAACACTCAAATATGGCAGCTTAGACGATAGTTTACAACTCTATTTTTAATGAACTGATTTAACTATAGATATTATAACTGCAAATAAAACACATTTACAAAAAGCTGTTGTCTTTAGAATTGTAAATCTGGCAAGGTTTTTAGCAGTAGAGACTCAGATAAATAAAAAGTTTCATCTTTTTAAACTGTAGGTGTTAATTGGGCTTTTCTTATCACTAAGAATAAAAGCAGATGTTGATCTGAAACAATGCCTTATCACGCACAGTGGTCCTAAGAGATGGCATTTTCTTTGATGCCTTTATTTGTTGTGATTTATTATTGACTGGATTTACCTGCTAGTCACATATTTATTCTGACTTGGAAATATCAACCAATGGTAATTCAGGAGATAGCTATTACTAGAAAGTAAGTTTCCAACAAGAATGCCATAAACGTGTTTTGTTAGTAGTCTAGAGCTGTGTCAAGGTGAGATAAACTAATCGTTTCACCTTGATGTGATAAATTAAGTAGTGTGAAGAAATCAGAAGACACTGGTGAATAAAATGAGCTGAGTGAATAACTTGCTATTTCCTTGCATAAATAAATTTTTTGTGATGATTAAAGCTTAGTGAGTAAGTTTGGGGTGGGGGTGGAAGAGACAATTATTCCATAGAACAGGAGAAAGCATCTATAATTGTTTCATGATAACTATTTAGAGACAAACAGAAGTAATCAGAAGGGTTTGGGTTGTATATTCTACTAGTAAACTAGGAAAAGTGGAATTTGTTGTTCAAACTCTGAAAAGTTAGATTCAAATCCATGTCTTTGAAAATGAAAAATACGTATGATAAATGTGGTCACTTAAGAGAAGTTTAAGTACTAAAAGAATAAACGCAACTGTTACAGCCTATGAGGTTTAAAGCAAGTAGCAGAGGATTGAATAAGAGTAAGCAAGCTTGTTCTCTGCTTCCCGTCTCTCCTGGCTCTAATCTCGTTTTCTCCTTTATTTAGCTCGTTCCACTTTAAGAACAGTATTTATTGAGCACTTTCTAAGTTCAAGGTCCTGTGACAACAGACACTGCAAATGCAGTTGAAGCAGTTCCCACTCTTGGGGAAATTCAGGTAGTTCTGAATTCTTACTTTACTTAGGTGTTGCCCGATCGGAAGACTTTCTACATCAGATTGGATATGAAAAAGTGGTCTAACAAAAGCCAAACAAAAAATACATATGCCCAGGTAACATGTTGATGAACACCAGCTCCTTCTTGGAAGTGTTCCGTCAGCCTCTCTGTCACATGCTTGTGCACCTGCATAGCATGTACACATGTGTGTGCAGGCGTGGGCCTGTGAGCATGTGTACACATGTGTGTTTGCATGTGTGTATGTGCCTCCAGCAGGTTGATGGTACGGAACAGAATTTTGCAAATCTAAGTGCCTCAGCAATCCTACTTTCACAATACTATTACTATTTATTCTATCTCTAAGGTGGATGACTTTTCCCTTGCATATATGTTCTACCAGAAAACTCGCCCAAATTTCTCTTTTGGGTTTACTTATGGGTTTACCTTCTTATCTTCCCTAACGCTAACTCTTTGGTCTACATTTTTTTTTTTTAAATCAACCCTAACTAAGAAAATGTGTCACCAAAGCTGGTGCAGGGCACATGTACTTGGAACTTTCTTGCTTTCCTTACAGAGGAGCAAGCCCAGAATGTCATGAGATTGGTAACATATTCCATTTTTTCCATTAAAATGAGGCAAATCAGGGTGGTCAAACACCAAGCCTATTAACTGTTCACTCCTGCAAGCAAGGGCACGAACTCAGGTTTCCCACCTACCACTGTATATAAGTGTCATGATCGCCATGGAGCCTGGAGCCTGTACCGTGAGGAAGTCTGCCTGGAGGAGGTGCTGTCTGGCAGAGGAGCGAAAGATGAGGAAGGGGGGTTAGCCAGGTGAAAGGTAGAGGGGTAGGAACACATTTCACACACGTGCTCAGCAGGGGCACTGCAGAGATCAGAGAATGTTGCCTGTTCAAGGACCTGGTATTAGTTTACCAAGGCTGCTACAATGAAATACCACAGGCTGGGTGACTTCACAGTAGAAATTCACTGTCTAACGATTCTACAAGCTCCAAGTCGGAGATCAAAGGCCAGCCCCTTGGGCTTCCTCTGAGACCTCTCTCCGATGCTTGCAGAGGGCTTCCCTCTTGCTGTCTCTTCACAGGTTTTTTTCTCTGTGCACTCAAATCCCTGGTGTTTCCTTTTGTGTCTAAATTTCTTCCTTTTATTAGGACACCAGTCAGATTGGATTAGGGCCCGTTTTTTGCAGCATCATTTTAACTTAATCATCTCTTTAAAGGTTCTATCTCCAACTATAATAACATTCTGTGTTTATAATGTGCATAAGTATTGGGGGGGTCTTTCAACATATGAATTTGGGGTTTGGGGGAACATAATTCAACCCATAATAGAACTTGTAGCAAAATTAAATATTATCAAAGCATTAATTGATAAAAGACAAAATACATGACTAAATCTTACAACCAAACCATGATATTAAACACATCGACATTTTTAGAGAACTCAAAGAGATGCATTAACTATTAACAAGGAGGTATAGCGCTGGCTGTCTCCTCTCCCCTGCAAATGAAACTGAAAACAATACTTTGTTCATATAATTTGAAAATCTGGGCTTAAAAACATCTCAGCAACTTGATAGTAGCCGTCTCTGGAATATTCATCAGATAAACAAAATCTCTGCTTTTTAAAAGGAGTATGTTCTCTTTAACACAACACTCCTATCCCTTCAGTCTCTGGGGAAAAAATAACAAACTGCCCTGTGTGATTCTGGTTCCAGCACCTACAGTGACATCCCCATGAAAAGAACTGTTGACCAAAAGTCACTTTTGTCACTCGATGACACACAGTGTTATCATTTGTATTAACATGAAAGAAAGTTCATACATGTTTGGGGCATGTGCTTGTCTCGGTAAACCTGTAATGAGAAAAGCACTCACAAATAAGGTTTGCACCTCTGGGGCCTATCATGATGGTCTAACTAAAAGAATGACCTTTGCCTAAGCTGTCAAGAGACCCAGATTCAAGTACAAGTTCTGCTGCTTACTGTGATTCTGATGTCGCTTCTGGCACTGACATTCTGGGATTCTATATCCCTAGTATATTGAGCCATGTCTGAAGGGGATCACAGCTAAAGAGTTAAGGATGCACTTATTCTTTGTCAACATTTCCACTCATAAATGATGAGCCAGGGTCAGAAAGCTACCCTCACGTGCCCCCGGCCCTGAGATCGTGAGGATGGCACTATCAATGGCAGGATGTCTCACTTTTCTTTTCTGGGCCTCTGGGCACCAGGCAGTGAAACTGTGCAAAACATAGAAAGCTTTGCCTGCATGATTTATGGCTGTAGCCCATGCTTTATTCCCTCACTTTCATAAGCACCAAATTCTGTTAGAAAACTTGGGGGGAAATCTGCCAATCCTGGGCTATTTGGGGGCTTTCTTCATCATCTCTTGACCTTTGATTTGACAAGCCAAATAACAAAATGAAAAATGGGCTCTGTATTCTTGCCCATGATTACCAACCAGAACAGGCAGCGTCAAGAAGGGGAAAAAAAATCCATTTGGAGATCAAGGTTCTGAGCTAGTAGCAAAGGAGGAAACTTGAGAATTTAGATACAATGTCCCAATAAAGTAAAGTAAATTATTTTAAGTATAACAAATTATGTCCCTAATTTGCATCTATCTTTGTGAGATAGAAATGGAAGCTTCAGGAATTGCATGCCATTTTAAGTGGCCGTATGCATCAAGCACATCTTGGAGGGTAATTTTGACATTCTTGACTTCTATGAAAGGAAGCCATAGGGTCTATATAATCTAGTTGTTTTCATTAATCTCTTTAAGACAATCTGCAAAGTTAACATTTTAAAATGTTGCTTACCAATGATCACGATTTTCCTGCACCATGTTGTAATTTTGTATGAACATCAAGGTATTTCAGTATTGTTGACGGTTCTTCATTCTTGCTATATATAACATGTCTAAATTTGAAAGTGAAAGCAAAGTAATGAGGAAATTTGCAAAGCACAGAAATACATTCCGCTTGTTCCCTTCCTGAATTTTTTCCTTGCAGGTAAGAAAGAAGGTGCAATGTGCCAGTTAATCTATTTAAATGAAACCATAGCTTTTTAAGATTTGAGGGAAAATACTTTTTTCAGACATTTACATGCATAAACAATTGCTCCATGAAAGCTGAACTTAGTCATACAATCTACCTAGATCTTTAGAACATGCGCATACATTAAACCACTTCAAAATTAATAAAACTCTCTAAATTATGCATGGCGCAGAGGGTGAAAAAAGTTGATAACAGGAACTGCTGCCTGCCTGGTGCTGTGAATTTGGTAATGCATTGAGAGCAGCCCTATGGCTATGCACTGGAGAAGATCATAATAAGGTGTAATTGTTGCTTGCTCATTTGTTCAAACTCCAAAGCTATATCAAATAACACTTAATTATACACATAGAATACCATTACAGCAAAGAACTTGCACTTGAACAGCTCAGCATAAGAGAGGACATTTAATATTATTTGGCTTCAATAGGTGTGAAAAAGATACAAAGTAGCAGCTGGAGTTCTAGGTTTGCGACCTCAAAAGAAAATCTAAAGAATATTTCCTGGAGTCTGAATATGTAAAGTTTTAACCGCTCCATCTGGTCCATGCCCTCTGATTACCCAGAATGTTGGCTGGCAGTTTGAGGGATGCATTTGATAGCCAGCCAAGTTTAAAGGTCTATTGGAGGTAAAACAATGCCCACCCTTTAACAAGAGCGCCATTGTTCCTTAACAATGAAGCTCTCTGGCTTATTTGAATGTCAACAATTCAGAAAAGTTGATGTTTGGAGCCATCAAATAAAATGTTTTTGTGAAACAGTTTATTATTTCAGTGGTAATTATTTGAATCATTCATGGTAAAGGATGTTTGCTAATGAGAGCTTGGCTGCTGTAAATTCCAGAGAGACTGAATGCTCTTTGTGCTGACAAAAAGACCCAAATCACTGGAGGGAGACTGACTGGACAAATCATTCATCTATGCAAATGCCAGCCGAAATGGTCAGATGCATTTATTACCCTCCTCATTATAGTAAACAAGGCAGGAATCGTGACTGGCAGTTATCAACTTGCCCTAAAGTACGATTTGTTCTCCTACCACTATTTAAATGAGAGGAAAAAAGGCATGCCACCAGGGACTTTGTTGGTTTATAAAAGAGTAAATGTCACATAGCCCAGTGCTTAAAGACTTTTGATTGACAAATGTTTTATTTGACATATCAAACAATGATGGTTTTCATATCAAATAGTCCATATTTGTTAACAAAAATCTTAACCCCTTGAAGTTTGGCCAATGCTTTTTAGCTTGCTTCTGCCAATGCTTAGAAACTAGAACACAGATGGTAAGTTACATTAAAGGCAATACCAAATATCTCTACACATAATGTGCAAAGACCTAAAAATACTCTGCATTGGGTGACAGAAATGACACAGTGTTTTATCACAACACATATAGTGTAAAATGTTCTTCTGAACTGATAATGCAAATTAAAGAGATGTTGACCTACTTGCACTTACTAAGTATTCTTCTGCTGTTTAGTGCAAGATAAGCTAAACATTAAAGAATTTATACAGCATATGTCAGTGAAGTCTAAATTGTCTGGTGTAACTCTTCTTAAATGTCACAACAGTGTCATAACATGCTCAGGGTTTCAGGGCTTACAGTTAAAGCCATAGCACCCTTATATAACCCCTTGTTCTCATGTGCTCAAAAGTTTTCCTCTTTCCTATGACTTAAGTTTTGCATGCTTCATTTCAGTCCGATGGATATTTACAAATATACCTCATAACACAGCAGAAGCACGCCAGGCAGATAGTGAGCTTGTAGAATTTGTAATCAAGGTTGTCACTTGATAAACATCATACTACAACTTGCCTTGGAGACACTTAAGGTGATGCGTTCCCACACGTTTTCTTCTCCTTGGTTGTGATATTTTAGGCCATTACCACTGCTGGAGTTTAGTGCCTCTTCATTCTTTGAACTGAGATGGAAGTTTTCATTTTGAAAAGCCAGAAATAATTACAGTAATTTAGAACCTATTCTAGTTTGTTGAGAATAGGTTCTAAATAAATCCAAAACTGTGGTTTGCTTACCTAGTATAGAACACAATATAAAATTTTCATAGGAACAAAAGGTTTCTCAGTCCATGCCTTTCCTTCAGTTAAACCAACATATTTTTAGGCTTGGGTGTTATTGTCCAAAACATAAAAATAAGTTGAGTCATTTTCATGGATAATAATCTGAACTTTCAAATACGCTTTCTATCAGAAGGAATAATAACATTCCTTTTTGAAATATGTGATTGTGAAAGTTTGGTAGTTATTAAGTAAAACCATATCATCTGGGGCCTAAACTTCCTCCGCAGAAACATTTCTACCTTTACGATAAGTCGCAATCACAAAACAGATTTTATGATTTTTAGGGGAGAACACTTATTTCCAAGAATGCCGCTTCATTCTATGTGAAGGGCTGCCCCTTAGGGAAAGTCACGGCCTGTGTTTTCCCTGTCACTCTGCCTAGACCCCTTTCTCTGACTGTCCCAGTAGGGTACATCTGCTTTCTCCTCACAGCTGACTGTGAAGGAGTGAACAACATTTTAGGTTAACGCAAAGGAACTGTCTCTGGCCTCTGGCGTGGGAAGGCTGGGTTGCCTGCTCTTCCTGAGACTGCATGGCTAACAGGTCTGATTCAGGGTGTGGAATCAGGAAGCTCACTGTTGCCACATGTGAACGTCACAGTCTTCAGTAGTTCCATAAAAAATGTGATCACTGTCCTTTTGTCTTATTTATTGTTTAGTCGCTTGAAAACTTGGGTCAGTAGAAGAAGCCTATTGATAATAATAGACCATGGAATTTATTTCATTAATAAGGTTTGAGGATACATTTCTTCTGACAAGATGGTCCAAATGCTTTAAGAAAGCCTGGACTCAGCTGGCTGTGGTAAGTTCAGAGATGTTGGGGTTGAACAAGGAAGAGATAGGACGATGAGAAGCAGTGACCCAAAAAGAATTTTACTGGGTACTGCTTAGACCGGGACTCCTGTGAGGGGAAGTCCCTCCCAGCAAGTGACCTTCTAGAGACAGCAGCATGAGGCCACAGAGCTGCGAGCTCCCTGGGAGAGGGTGCAATCAGAACAGAGGGCTCTGTGTCTAGGTGAAGTTGCTCAGCAGCAAGTGGGGAGTTTCTAGGTCAGAGAACTCTGAAAGCAACTGTTTTGGCATCTTTTATAGCTGCAGGCTTTGTCTTATCTACGGTTAGCAGATGTTGGGTGCAGTTTCATGAAGTATATAAAGTAGGTAGGCTCTATATGGCTAAAAATATGTTTATTTGGATTATATTTAAAGCAATTAGATGTGTGAGAATTTGAGTTTGGTGTTGATGGGCTTTCAGCTAATGGTCCCAGCCTACTGTGAAGGAGTAAATAACATGGGGCCCATTCTAGGTTAGCACCCAGGAACTGTCTCTTGATCATTTATAGAACACCGGAGCAGTCAAATTTTATTTCTTTTAGAGGTTAAAATGTATATGTGTTTACAGAGGGTGACAGCAATGCATATATATTTTAAGTAAGCAAAAAACTGTATTAAAATTGTCATACTTAATACCTGCTGATAACACTTGTTATCTTGTATCTTGTGTCTCTTATAATTGCAGAAGTCAAATGTGACTTGAGCATCACTCTAGATAATTCTGGAACTAAATTAAAAACATAACAATATATTAAAGCACACATGAAGTTCTATGAATCACAGAGATCTGCTAAATTAGCACTTGATAGCTCTACAGTGAGAGACTGAATATACAAATAGGCAATGGCTAGACTATTATGAAAATAGAAGTCTGGCGCACAATCTGCGGTGTCCAGCCCAGGAAGTTGGCGTGCTGCTGAGCTAGACTTGTAGGCAGCAAAACCACCATCTTGATGCAAGAAGCCAAACAATAATCTCTGTAACTTTTGGCTCTCAATGACCAGGACTTGATGAAAAACTGACAGCCTCCTAGTTTTCATCCCTTGGTCCCAACGTAGGACCAACCGGAAAAAGCCAGCTCTGTACCTTTGACCCATCACATAGGTTGCCCCACTGCTGCTTTAGGTCATCCCTCTGTGACAGCACACACAGCCCCGTGCAGCCTCCCATGCCCATGGCCTCAAGTCAGGGCACTCTCGCACGTTCTTTTTATTCCACTATAAAGTTTTCTGCTCCTCTGCCTGCCTTTGAATCTTTGCAAAATGCAAATGATAGTGGTTAACTCCTTTGCGCTATTATAGCAAGATCTAAATAAATAGCCTTTGTTTGTTCTCATTTGGACAGTCTTCATTTATTTCAGTAATAGTTGAGAAGTCACCTGGTTGTCCAATGCATGCATCCTTTAGCCTTTTCTATGCATACCAAGAGGTCTATAATTGTGTTCACTAAACTAGTATTTTTCAGTTACATTGTACCAGATGTTTAAAAGTATTAATTCTGCCAGGATCCTCATATTGGTATCTCTAGTTTACTGATGAAGCAATTGAAAACCTCTAAATTAAGTAACTTATAATGAATGTAAAGAAAGTTAGCATTTGACCTTGACATTTTGGTTTCTCAGCTGATCTTTGAACAAATGTATAACAGGAACTGTAAGAGAAAAACATAGCCACAACCAGATTGCATTTATTTGTTTATTTATTTATTGAGACAGAGTCTCACTTTGTTGCCCTCAGTAGAGTGCCCTGGCATCATAGTTCACAGCTTAACCTTAAACTCTTGTTGGGCTCAAGCAATTCTCTTGCCTCAGTGTCCTGAGTAGCTGGGACTATAGGGGCCCACCACAACACCTGGCTATTTTTAGAGATGTGGGTCTCGCTCTGGCTCAGGCTGGTCTGGAACCAAGGAGCTCAGGCACTCCACCAGCCTCAGGCGTGAGCCACCACGCCTGGTCTTGTGTTTTTTTTTATTTTTTATTTTTAAACCAAAGTCTGAAGAGAGACAAGATTGACGTTTATAAAATAAAGTATGTTGGCGGCACCTGTGGCTCAGTGTGTAGGGCGCCGGCCCCACATGCCGAGGGTGGCGGGTTCAAACCCAGCTGCGGCCAAACTACAACAACAAAAAAAAATAGCTGGGCGTTGTGGTGGGCGCCGGTAGTCCCAGCTGCTCGGGAGGCTGAGGCAAGAGAATCGCGTAAGCCCAAGAGTTAGAGGTTGCTGTGAGCCGTGTGACGTCACGGCACTCTACTGAGGGCGGTACAGTGAGACTCTGTCTCTACAAAAAAAGAAATAAAGTATGTTTCCTATGGGTATGTTCTGATATTTGAAAAGCAACACGAAGACAAATGAAAAAATGCTATTTTATTTGGTTGGTATAAGACATATTTCTTAGTTTCCATGTTTTTTTGACAGTTAAAGGGTAATAGGAGAGTAGAAGGATTGTATAGTTAGCAAAAATCAAAGGCCGACCCAGTTTCTTTCCCAGGACTGATCCTATCTTCCTGAGTAATCATGTACAAATCATTTTACCTTTCTAGACCTCAATTTCCTCATCTTCTGAAATGAGGTTTGTAACCTCTGTCTGCTGGACGACTGTGGGGATTGAATGAGATAACGTGGAGATGGGCTCAGAGACTGCCTGTATTACAGTGCACAGTACCATCATCCTCAGAATCATGGCTACCCACTGATGGCAGAATATCATCATTATTGAATTGCCAATCATTCTCTCTCTGTACTGAGTATCTCCCGGATACGGATGGGGTCTTACTTATCTCTGTACAACCGGACCTGACGGGACATGAATACTGCAAAGGCTAGCGTCTACAGATGACCCTGGACTTAGGAAGTGCATACGCTACAAGAAAAGAGTAATGTGTGTGCTGTAATAAGGAGGTGACAGAAAGCAGGCAATACTCAAGTGATAAAACACGAGGCACTGTGAAAATGAAAAAGAAATCGGTAAGTGAAATTGAGGAAAACATCCTCAAGTGCGGATGATGGTGAGGTAGAGGAGGATTTTGCCAGCAGGGAAGAGGCACAAACTGTAGTGCAAAGGCACAGAGATGGTGATGGACATGACTGTCTTGGAGGGGCGCTGGTGGAAAGATAGCTCAACTAGCAGGACATTCCTTGGGGAATGAGGGAAAGAAGACTGCATAGTTCTGGTTACATTACATGGGCCTTGAGTTTGGTAACAGCATGTCTGTGCAGTTGTAAGGGTCTAAGCTCCCAACAGCCTACATCTGCTTCTAAAGCAGAGTTTTCTTAAAAGTCACTAAAAACAAAACAAGCAAACACAAAAAAACAGACAACTAATGAAGCCAAAGTGCTCACAGTGGCTCATGAAGCCCTGCTGGTCTGTGCTTCTCATGGCCTGCTCTGACTGCCTCTCCTTCCCCTGTCCTGGCCTGCTCTGCTTCACTCACACTGGCCTCCTTTCTATTTCTGGAACCTTCTCTAGGCACCAAGCTGCCATAGAGTCTTGGCTCTGGGTGCTGCTTCTGCCTGCAGTGCTCTTTGCCCAAATATCTTTCTGGCTTTCCCCCTAGCATCCTGTAGCTTTATGGTCCTGCCTCGCTTTCTCCACGAGCCCCCTTGATCTCTGCATTTTCTTTTACTCAGAGCACCAATCTCCACCCCAACATGCCACAGGTTTACTTACTTGCTTTGCTTATTGTGTTACACTGCCATTCTAGAGCAAGCTTCGGGAGTGAAGGCTCTGGGGAGATACATCCGTTTTGTCCACTGATGAACTTCAAGTGCTTGGCATACAGAAGACCTCCATAATCAATCATTCCATGGATGAATGAAGGAATACCAGATTTTCAGTTCGAAATTCAGAATGAGATTCCAAATTTAAGTAAACCCTCTTCTAGCTAGTGGTAGGAGTATTGATGTTTTAGCTTTCTGGTATAAGATCCTGACCACTTGGGTAATACATGCTCAGAATCCAGATTTATGTTTTTTGCTCATTTACTCCATTGAAAGTCATTTGAACTTTATGGAGGCTGGAGGAAAAAAGAGAAAGTAATGGATGGAATGCTGCAGATTTCAAACTGATGTTAGCTGAAGCTGAGGAGACGGATGCAGAACGGAAAGCCCTCAATCAATGAACTTGGTTTCAAATGTGTATTAAGAAAGCCTGAAGTCTTAATTCCTTTTCTCAGAAAGGTAGAAAGGTCAGGAACTTTGGTGACAGAGTTGTGTTTGATCTTCAGCTGAGGTTTCCAAATGTTTTTCAGATATTTTAATGTGGATAAAAGGTCAAACATCTTGAACTAAAAGTTACAATCAGGTTTTAAAACTGGTGTGTTAAACAGTTATACAAGCTAAATCACCAGTCATCAGGGGGCGAGAATAATTCAGAAACAAAAGCTGTGGCACTTAAACATTGTCAGCACAAACGGAAACTTGGCAATCAGTTTAGTTCTGGGCAAGAAAACCTCTCTTCCCAATGGGGATGATGGTTTTAAGTATAATGAGAATTTTGTGCCAAATGGAGGAGAATAATTTAGCCATCCCCTAACAATTCAGATAGAAGTTTCTTATTAGAATTAATAATATTACTTATCATGGTTCTCTAGTCATGCAACTTTGGTATGTTAGCTGGAATTAAAAGTTGGAATACAGGAGTCATCTTTAACATTTTTTTTTAACTTCTCGATACATGCTATTCTACTAATCAACTGTCAGAGTTTATGGATTTTTCTTTTAAATTTCACTAGTGTTAACACTTTTTTATTCTCATTGTCACACCTCCATCAAGGTCTTTTTGGCTTATACTTAACTTATTGCCCCCAGAATAACCTTACCCAAATTCCTCTTTCAACATTTAACTTAATGAAGCTGCGTTAAGCCCCACGGGTACCACCCAGGGCAGGTGTTTCTCTTCCCTCCGTGTTCCCCACTGAAGGAGATGCTTGACTAAAGGATTCTCTGTTCTTCTCAGAATGTAATTGTCATACTAGATTCTTTGCAGCACATGTCAGTTTTACTCCATGAATTTTATTTTATTGTTTTTTTTTTTTTTTTTTTTTTTTTTGCAGTTTTTGGCCAGAGCTGGGTTTGAACCTGCCATCTCTGGTATATGGGGCCAGCGCCCTACTCCTTTGAGCCACAAGCACCGCCCACCATGAATATTGTTTATGTAAATTCCTTTCTCTTCCCACTACCACTAATGTAGTTGAGCCAGTTTTTCCTTTATGAATGCAGAGACCTCCTACCCTGGCTTCCATTCCTGTCCTTCCAAGTCCACATTGTGTTCAGAGCAATATTTTTAAAATATAAATTGAGTTTGCCATGGCCCAAGTAAATCTCTTCCTTCCCACTACCTCCATCATAAAGTTCCACTTCTTTAACATGGTATGCACTGTTTTTCCTGGTCCAGAGGGTCTTTGTGTGTCACTGTGAACAGCATCATTCTCACCTCACCCATTGTGTCCCAGATCCAACATTCTGGCTGTGGAGAAACGGAGCATTGCCTATTCAAAGCACGTGCTGTATTCTACAGGGTAGCATCCCAGCTTTGCCAAGAATTATCTCTGGGGTAGTCTAGTTAAAGTTCCAAAGAAGGAACTGAGAGGAGGTTCTTTTCCTCTAACCGAAGTGATCCTTTCACAAGAACACAGGCTCGCCAATTTCAACTCCATCGCAAACAGGCTTTAATGCATCCGTCCTCCCTGCTTCCCTTGGACCATGTGGGTAAGGAAAGATTGCACTTCTAGGTCAAAGGACAATGAAGGACTTCCCTTCCTATCTCTCTAGGCAAGTGGTTCTCAACCTTCCTAAGGCCATGGCCCTTTAATACAGTTCTTGTGGGTCGTGACCCACAGGTTGAGAACTGCTGCTCTGGGCAGGGTGCAGTAGTGTGCAGGTGAGAATTGGGTCTTGAGTGGCCTTACTTCAGGAGTAACAGAAACAGTCTGTTCAACGAGGGTTGTCATTTCTGCCTGGGTGTTTCCTGTTGCTGCAGGCTGCCTGGGACCCAGTGATGGTACACGCCCTGTCATCATTCCAACTGGGTGCAGACCAGGTTCTTATTGAGAGCAGTGGGGCTTTCAGGACATAGCCTGTAACTACAGGCCTGGGTTGCTCAAATCTTGCACATTTCAAAAAAAAAAAAAAGACTTGTTTTCAGGCCTGGCCCTTGGCCAGCTCCTAGGACATAAACTCTAAGACCTTAGAATATTTTGCCTGATAAGAGTAATTTTGTGTGTCTGAGGCCTTGAGCCATGCTATACCAGATTAACCAGATGAATTTACCTTAAAAATGTGATTTATGGTGAATGTCTGTTTGGCTCTGGGCCGAAGGTTGGAATCTGAATAGCTGGGACTAGTCATGTGACTCTGCATATCTACCTGACTGCCATGGACTGAAGGTTTGAGTCCTCCCAAAATTCATATGTAGAAACCTAATCCCTGATGTGTTATTTTTTGGAGGTAGGGCCCCTGAGAGGTGATTTGCTCATGGGAATGAGATTAGTGTCCTTATGAAAGAGACCCCCAGAGTTCCTTTGCCTCTTCTACCACTCAGATTAGACTGAGAAGGTGCTATGAACTAGGAAATGCACCTTCTGCAGACACCAAATCTGCTAGTGCCTTGATATTGGACTTCCAGGCTCTGGATCTGTCAGAGATAATTATTGTTTTGTTTGTAAGTGCTATGGCTGAATATGATTTGTCCCTGCCAAAACTCATGCTGAATTTTAATTTCTGGTATGGCAGTGTTGGGAGGGGGCTTAGTGGGAGGGGTTTAGGTGATAGGTGGGATTCCTTGTGAATAACTTAATGCCTATTAATCTTTTAGTAAGTGAGTGGATTTAGTAAGTAAGTGATTAAGTGCCTATTAATTTTTTAGTAAGTTCTCACTCTTGTGGGAATGACTTAGTTCTCCTAGAATGAGTGATTATAAAGTGAGATTCCTCCTCTGTTTTGGTCTCTCTTTGCATGGCCTTCATCACCTTTCTGCTTCTCTGCCTTGTCTTGATGTGGCAAGTGGCCATCCCACAGCTGAGCCGACACTGGTGTCAGGCTCTTGGTCTTTCCAGACACTAAAATCACGAGCTCCATAAATGTCTTTTCCTAATAAATTATCTAGCCTCTGGTATTCTAACAACGTAAAATGGACTCCGACAGTAAGCCCTCACAAATTATGGCGTTTTGTTATAGCATCCTTAAAAGATTAAGATAATAACTGACTCCCAACAAAACCCTGGACCCACGACTCATTTACCCTGTATGTGCTGTCAGGAACTATTGCTAGGGGAGCTCAGTATGTGCTTGTGCAGCTCCAACAGGAGGGGACTCCAAGACACTTATGCTTGGTGTTCCCTGATCTTCAGCCTAGGTGCCTTTTCTCCCTCTTGGTCTTCATCTTTATCTTAGCACTTTAAAATACCACTATTATGAGCATAACAGGATTTTTCCTTTACTCCCAATAGAGATGCCTATGTAACAAATTATAGTTTTAAAACATAATTGCATACTTAGATCTCAAATATAAACATTTCAGTTAAGTTTCTTGCATCCTAAGCTATTTTTATCATCTGCCATTAGCTTAATGCTATAGACTTCTTCTAATTTAGGGGACAGTCAAGAAAGAAAAGAGTAAAAATATCATTAGAAGGTGACATCTGCTTTGGGTGTTATCCCCCAAACTACAACCAGCCGGGCCATATCCAAGTCCTCAGGAGGCCACAGGCCTAAACTATTCAGGTAGCTTCTTTAGGATAATGGGGCAATACCAGTGACTCCTATCAATCCTACTGATAAGAAGTGAGTTTCTCTAATGAAGGAAATGTTTTGTTGAAGGCAATGACACTTATAAAGTATTCAGTGGGTCAATGGAAAGATGTGACGGCAAAGGCGTAGTTGGCAGAGAAAGGAAACCCAAATTCAAAGTAATTGTCTATTCCCTCCCATAAGGACAAACTGCTCTAGCCTCTACAATGAAAAAGGCTAATACGATCAATTGTCAACCAAAATCTGTCATGTCTTACCCAGGCTTGTGTGCTAGCCATTTTGGGCTTTTTGTGGTCCTCACACATACCACACTATTTCACATCTCTCTGTGTTTTATGCATCACTCCTCTCTGCCTGAACCCCTTTCCCTTTCTCATCCAGGCAGCTAACAGCTACTCAGATTCTCCATGGCAGGACTGTATTTCATGTCCCCTTTTTTAGTCTGTCATGCTTAGCAGGGTAGAAGCACAATGATGGTTCATTGAATTGAATGAAAGATGAACTCACCAAAAAAGAAGAATAGAATGGGATAAAGACCAGAGGCAGAATATTGAAATGTAACATAGGGAGAGAGAAAGAAAAGCCAATAGAGAATTTTTAGGGTAAGCCCAAGAGGTTCGAGAAGGTAACTATGAGAATGATACTATATATGTAATATGTATTATATATCATTGTTTTATTGATTATATATCATTATTGCATATTACATATATCTAATACTGTAACTATAGTTGGCTATCTACATTATGGGAAACCAAAGAAGAAAGGGTTTCAGGAAGGAGAGCTGATCAACTATCAGATATTGCAGAGAGGGCAGGGCACCTAACTGGGAGTCATTCTCCTGGCTCTTGGTTGGGCCTCATTCTCATACTGACTTTCTCCATTTCATGGCTGCTTCTAACTCAATGTTTATATTCTTCTGTTTAAGAACTCCAGTGGGAAATAAAACCCCAGCATCTATTTCCTAATAACATCTACATGAGACCTAAATCTAATGCTCATTGATTGAGATGAGCCAGTCACTGGCCAGGGAACATGATACTCTCATGGACCAACCCTGAGCTACAGGAGTGGGATCAGCCCCATCAGAACCACATCAAGGAGGATTCCTTTAGTTGATTCCCTCTAAAGAAAGTGTTGTCAGTAGACAAAGGAGCATGAGTGTGAGTCAGGCAAAAACAATAGAAACCCACTAGCACAGTAGCTGACGTACAGGTAGTTCATAAGAGGCAAAAAGAAAATCCTTTTCTTTTTTTTTTTGAGACAGAGTCTCACTATGTCACCCTAGGAAGAGTGCCGTGGTGTCACAGCTCATAGCAACCTCAAACTCTTGGGCTTAAGCGATGCTGTTGCCTCAGCCTCCCAAGTAGCTGAGACTACTTGGGCCCAGGCGCCCTCCACAATGCCCAGCTATTTTTGTTGTTTCTGTTGCAGTTGTCATTGTTGTTTAGCAAGCCTGGGCTGGGTTCGAACTTGGGTGTATGTGGCCAGCACCCTACCCACTGAGCTACCGGCACCACCCAAAAAAGAACATCTTTAAAAATTTGTATATGTGGGGCAGCTCCTGTGGCTCAATAGAGTAGGGCACCGGCCCCATATGCTGAGGTGGTGGGTTCAAACCGGCTTCAAACCCAGCTCCAGCCAAAAACTGCAGAAAAAAAAAAAAAATATATATATATATATAAATTTGTATATGTATTTGGATCTCTCTCCTTTCTGTGTAGAGTAGCAAAATGAATTGTGGAGAGTGGAGAGCAGAAAGTGCCTCTGGAATGATAAGAAAGAGGCCTGTGTAAATTCCCATCTGGAGTTCTATTACAAAACTCTTGAGGCAGCAAATTCAAGACATATGTGTGTGTATGTACATACGTGTATATATTTTACATACTATCCTTTAAAACTTGGCTACAATATAATAAATTTAATGTGTAATCTAAACTATTAAACTATATAATTCAGAGCAATAGAAATTCAACCTACTACTTTTTAATTCCTTAACAACATTTTTATTTGAGTTTAAAATACTGGTAAGAGGAGTAGGGTACAACAAAACCATATTTGCATCTACCTTATTGTGGCCTATAGGTGCATTTGGCTATATCCATGATGCATAGTTTAAAACAACGAAATCTAGCCAGAGCATTTCCTACTAGTAAATCAAGCTCCTCATATCAGCATTATAAAGGTATTCCACTATCAATGTATTAATAATATGTATTTTAGAGTAGTAAGAACCACACTTCTACTCTGATTACCTAGCTGAGCCTGCTCACTTCAAAGATGAATAAAGAGCAAACTGGTTGAGTAACATGCCTGAGATATGTGTATGAAGGGCAAAGACAGGGTCAGAGCAGGAAGGCTGGGGCTAGAACTGTTTGGTTACTATGTCCCAGTGCTCAATGCCCTTTAACTGTCTATGGATGTTTAAATCCATGTTGCACTTTGATAAATGTGGCCCAATCAAGAATTCTGATGACTATTTGAGTCAAAATTTGAGGGGGAAGATACCTAGCACGCAACAATTCAACTTAAACTCCCCTCCTCTTCAATTTTTTAGCTTGAAATTCCTAGAAGCTTCTAGCTCTCTTATTTAGGGTCTCTCTCTTCTCCCTACCCCCATCCCTCTTTCTCTCTCTCTGATAAGATCCTATCCTTTTGGCAGCCGCCATCTTTGCCCAGGCGGTTCTCAGTCCCTTTTCATTAAATTTGGCCTGAACCTCTGCTGGTGTCATCTCTGGGTGCCGAAAACCCAGGACTGGTGGTTGGTCAACGGCCTGGCCCAGCCACCCCAGCTATCTCTGAACCTGGTCCAGTGTTGCTCAGACCCAACTCTGTTGACCTGCCTGTTGGACACTTTGAGAGGATTTCCCCTCATCTGCCATTGAGGGTGAGCAGGTTCTTGGAGACCTTCACAGAACTCCCCTTGGCCTGCTGCATGCCTTTATGTCCTCACATCCCCTTTGTTTCATTGTCGCCCAATCAGGTTTTTCATTTTGAGTCTTGGAGGTGGGCCCTGGTCCAAGCTTCTAGCACCCGGGGGGCCACGAGTGTTTGAGAGGACCAGGGTACACCCAACCTCTCAGAGAATCTCTTTTGCTTTGATAATTTTGGTTTTGGAGAATAGGGGATGCCCTCTTTTCCACTCAGGTAGGGGAAGGACATCTGAGACATGGGAGCAGGCCCTTCCATTCCCTCAGCCAAAACACCCCTGGAGACTATATAAAAATTGGGCCTCAAAGGGGAGATTCAGCCAAAATGCCTCATATTTACTACAACATGACTTAACTCAATACAAACTGGATTATGGGTCTATATGGCCTGAGAATGGGATTTTTGACTTCAATATCTTAAAGAATTAAATAATCTCCTTCAAAGAAATGGAAGATAGGACAAAATCCCTTATCGTCAGGCCTTTTCTCTCCCTCTGCTCTTGCCCCTCCCTGTGCAAATCATAGTCCAAAATTATAGTCCATCCACCAATTCTCCTGGCTCAACCCCTCCCCTTCCATCTTCTCCCGGTCTTCCCATCTTCCCTCCTCCAGGGATTCCTCAAGCTCCTCCTGCTCCAGGCCCTCCACCTTCCCCACCCTGCTAATCCCTTCATGCTCCAGCTTCACTAGTGTCTCGCCAACTTCCTTCTCCTCCCCCTGGCTTCTTCTGTTGCCAACTTCAGCCTTTACCAACTTTCCAGCCCATGCCAGCGACACACACCTACCTACAGGCCACCACCTCCGCAGGCCATCAACTTCCTCTCAAGGCGTCCCCGGTTGCTGGTTCACCCTAACTACACTCTCTTCTCTCCCACATACCATCTCTCCCTCCAAGATATTTCAGAAGTCTAAAATCATAATAAACTTCTCAAAGCCAAAATGTTTTTTTAAAAAAAAACAAAACTGTCCTCTCATGATCCACTACCCAGTCTCTGTGCCTCTGCTTATTCCATCCTTCCACGCTGCTTTGATATGACACATCCTCCTGCCACTCTTGCAGCTTTCAGGCCTATTTTCCTCTAAGAGAATGATGAGGCAAAGAAAGGAAGGGAGGAGAAGACAGAAAGGGAAGTGTGAGGGCAGGCGTGCACCTGGGCAGGTGAGTAGCCGTGATATGAAGAGTGAGTCCTCATTTCATATCTGGCCTTGCTCTGTCAATAGCAGAACTGCAGCTCGCCCTTGCTCAGAACACCTTTGTTCTCATGAGAAACAATTAGCTGTGTGGGTTTGTCATTAGTCCATTTGGGACGACCCATGTACACTGGGTTCAGCTCCCCTGTAAAGGTGGCCTTAGCTTCATATACCCACCTTTTCCCCATCAGTAGTGGCTAAAGTGGTGCAGTTGTTTTCACTTGGAGCTGGAGGCACATTCCAGGCAGCTTTTGGCGGGGCTAAACCACAATTTGGGAGATGCTCCTTAAAAACGCTCCTGTGTGCCTGCAGGCCCTTATGTCTCAGGGACTTACATAACACGATGACACATGCCTCCTTTTCTGTCCCCCAGGTGGCACAATGAACTTAGCTATAAACAAATATTCAAAGCTACAGTGCATACCCAGTGTGGTTCCAGCTGTGGCTCAGGTGACAGTTTCTGCCATGGCCCAGGTGGTTGCTCTTCTTGCATTCAACTGGATCATTGTTTTTTTTTTTTTTTCTGCGTCCCACACTGTTCAGGTTCCCTATAGTCTGTGTCACATGACCACCTCTTCACACCACAGCTGCTAAAGCCACTTTCAGACCACAAGCAGCCTTTCCATAAGTATTTGCTTCTTTCTGAGTTATATTTCTTCCTCACAGCATGCCCAGAAAAATGCCTGCTGTCACTGCCTGCTGTCCCAGGAGTGCAGTTTTCATACCTGTGCAGTGTTCTCTGCTCCCTGCCTGGTCGCCCTGTCCTCTGTCCCTACCCTCTCTGCTCCCTGCCTGGTCACCCTGTCCTCTGTCCATGCCCTCTCTGTTCTCTGCCTGGTCGCTCTGTCCACTGCCCCTATGCTCTGTGCTCCAGAACGGTGCCACAGAAAGCACTTTGCATCTCCTTCTCCATTTCTAGGAAAAAGAATTAGAGAAAATTGTATGGAAACAAGTTCTTCCACTGCACAGGTACTTGGTGGTGTCTTGGGGTTTTACTATTTAACCATTTCAGACCCATTTTAAAAGTAGGTGATATGCCAAACATTGAGTATGAGTGCATTTTCCTAGCTCAAATTTACCAAAATAAAGCCTTTTTTTTTTATTCCAGGATGACTAAAAAGGACTTTCCTTTTATTAGATCACTATTAATAAATTTCCTACTATTGAACTATCCTTGCATTTCTGAAAGTAGATTACTAGGTCATTCCTTAACATTTAAAGTAATTGAGCTTATCTTTTGTTTAGGAGTTTTGTGTTAGTTCTTTTAAGGGCAATCATTCTGAAGTTTGCACTTACTTTGTTAGATAGATGCCGACTTCATATAAGGAATAGAGACAGTTTCTTTCTTTATCTATGTTCTGGACCAGTTTATATAGCATAGAAACAATTTGTTCCTGGAAAGTTTGAAATAATTCATCTGTAAAACCATCTGGGTCCTGCACATTTTTGAGGAGTAGTTCTGTGACAACTTTATTTTTTCCGTGAAAATTGATTTATTTAGGTTTTCTACCTCTTCAAGGGCCAATTTTGGTAATTTATATTTTCTTAGACTACTGTTCATTTCTTTCAGATTTTATTAATATAGAGCTGTGCAAAGTATTTTCTTGGAGTCCTTTTAATAGCCTCTCTGTTCCCTTTTCATTTCTAACTTGGCGTCTGAGGACTCTGACAGCATAATTGGTTCTTGCACAATAGTTAGAAGTCAAGTCATGCTTAGACAAATTCTTTTTATTCTACGAATACAATATTGCAAATTACAGTTCTGGTCGCATTCATAGTATAAAAATGCAGATGTTAATCACAGAAGCAAATGTAAGAAAAATACAAAGTATGCTTGTTAACTAGAGACAAAAATTTATAAATGCATAAACCAAATATTTAGAATAAAATATAGATTTCAAACGCTCTCTTTTGAAGGCTTTTTTTTTCTTGCAAAATTATACAAGGTAAGCTTTCTCAAAATGAGTTCAGAAAGTTTGGATTGAGGTTTTTTTCTTTCTTGGAAGATAAATTGATATAAACAGTTCTTCATTAATCCAGTGAAATTCTTCTGCCTCAAAAATTTTCATTGTACAAATTTATTGGCTGATAAATTCTGGAAGGTGGGGTTATTGTCAAACTAATTCCATATGACTGATCCCAAGGTGACTCTGGAGACAGAGGCAGAGAGCAGAGCATAATGTGACATTTATGTTACGTACCATCTATACCACTGTGGGCCAGATGTTGTAGATAATGATTCTATTGCAGTATTTTAGCCATTTGCGTGGCATACTCATTTCACATTTTATAAATACAACTGTGGTGGCAAGGCGATGTGTGGTTTAGAAAGGAGAAAGCATGAAGGCAGGGATGCCAGTTATGAGAGCAAAGGCCAGATGTCAGTTATGAAAGTTAAAGGCCAAAAGGGTCAGATTCAAATAACATTAAAAGGAAGAACAGCAAATCTTAAAGACTAACTGAGTGTGAGGGGTCAGCAAGAGGAGCCATTTAGATGGGTTTCCAGATGACCCGTGCTGGAATGATAGCATGGATTATTGCATCATTAGTTAAGATAATTCGGAGGAGGAACAGGTATGAGGAAGACAATGATAAATAGCTTTGCACAAAGTGAATTTACATTCAATGCATGTCCTATGGAATAGTCAAGAAGAGCTGTGTTTGAGAGCCAGCTGTATATGTCAGTCTAAAGCTCAGTGGGGAGGCTTGAGCAGGGTTGTGCATGTTGACATAATTAGCATATGCTTGCCAATGCCACAAAATAAGTTTGCTTAGAGAGAGTGTTTTGGATAAGACATGAAAAGGGGACAGGACCAAAGCCTGAGAAACATTGAAGTTTGAAAAAAAAACCAAGTATGTGTAAATAAAGATGTTTTCATCATTCCCTTTATAAACTGGGTTCTCTCTTCCGATGAATATATTTTCAAGAACCCAGGCTCAATCCTTGGGGTCAGTTCCACTCCTTGCCTTTCTTTGGTGCTCTCATAATTTTCCAGGCCTGCTGAGTCTCCTTTCAACAAGCCTCTCCTCTTTGCTCCTTGATGCCTTAGGCCCCAATACCACCACCTGGCAAGAGCCTTCTGGACACGAACAGCCTTGTTATCTGAGGTCATCGTCCGGATGGCTTGTCAATTTTGTTTTTAAGTCTGTTTAAGGGGAGAATTATAAAAATGTACCTTATGAACTCACAAATGTGCATTTACTCATTCATCTTTTGCTGTGGGCATAGCCTTTTGTGGACCATTGATTCATTTATCGGCATTCTGCATTGCCCTTCTTTTAAAATCCATATCCACAGTGTGTAATAATAATAGGTAGGCCTTTTTAAAAAACACTTTCTATGTAGTAAATACTCTTTTATGCATTCAAAAAAATTAACTTTAATAATTTTCACTACAAACTATGAAGTAGGTACCAGTCCCCAAAACACTTTCTGCCTTTTTCTTCCTTTGTTTTAGTCTATTTTATGCTGCTATATGAGACTGGATAATTTATAATGTACAGAAATGTATTGACTCATAGTTCCGGAGTCTGGGAAGTTGGATATCAAGGTGCTGGCATTTGGCGAGGGCTTTTCGTGCTGTGTCATTCCATGGAGGAAGGAGGAAGGGCCGAAGGTGGGCTGAACTTGCCCTTTTATAATGGCACCGATGTGGCTTAATCACCTCTTCAGGGTTCTGCCTTCAACGGCAGTTAAATTTCAATATGAGTTTTGGAGAGAACAACCCAACCATAGCACTCCTGAATGCTTTTGTTCATGCTTTCGCCTTTGCCTGGAAATTCCCAAGATTATACCTGTTTTCTTTTTTTTTTTTAAGCTCAGTTCTACATGCCACCTCCTTTAAGTGGCTAGTACTAAGACAATCTTGTCCTATTTATGCTTTCACAGAATTTTGTTGATAATGCTTTGAAACCCTCTTCTTGTGATTATGTTGTTTGTACACGTGGATTATGATACCCTCGGCTTGATGGTGAGGTCCTTGTTAGTCTTTATCTCCCCCACAACGTTTAGCATTGTGCTTTTCACATAATAAATCCTCAGAGTTGTTGGGTTAAATTTCTAAATGAAGAAAAATGTTAAAATATAATAAGGTCTATGTATACATTTGTATTAACATATGTACATGTGATGTAAATTGGAATCTTATTTCCTTCAGCATTTCTATAATTTACTGTTCTCATTATTTGGCTTAACTTTCATGTAAAGTCAGAAAAGGCACCAAGGGACCTACCTGAGAGAACCTAGGAATTTTAGGGATGGCAAGTTATAACACAAACCAAGTGCTTAATTTGGATATTTGGTGTAAGTTTACACTGATTATTAAGGTCTGATTAGTAACTGATAAATACCTACAGCAGCTAAATATGAAAATTTGAACATTAAAATTACTAGCAAATATGCCAAGAAAGAGCAAGACAGAAATTTACTACATCAACACAGCTTTTACTTTAAGTTAAAAAATGTGTTAGCAAAAAAAAAACAAAAAAAAAAATGTGTTAGCATTTTTCTTTTTATTTATTTATTTTTTTATTAAATCATAGCTGTGTACATTAATGTGATCATGGGGCACCATACACTGGTTTTATAGACCGTTTGACACATTTTCATCACACTGGTTAACATAGCCTTCCTGGCATTTTCTTATTTATTGTGTTAAGACATTTACATTCTACATTTACTAAGTTTCACATATACCGTTGTAAGATGCACCGCAGGTGTAATCCCACCAATTGGCCTCCCTCCGCCCACCTCTCCCCTTTCTACTCTACCTTTCTCCCTACCCCCTATTCTTAGGTTATAAGTGGGTTATAGCTTTTATGTGAAAGCCATAAATTAGTTTCATAGTAGGGCTGAGTACATTGGATACTTTTTCTTCCATTCTTGAGATACTTTACTAAGAAGAATATGTTCCAGCTCCATCCATGTAAACATGAAAGAGGTAAAGTCTCCATCTTTCTTTAAGGCTGCCTAATATTCCATGGTGTACATATACCACAATTTATTAATCCATTCATGGATCGATGGGCACTTGGGCTTTTTCCATGACTTAGCAATTATGAATTGGGCTGCAACAAACATTCTGTTACAAATATTTTTGTTATGATGTGATTTTTGGTCTTCTGGATATATGCCTAGTAGAGGAATTATAGGATTGAATGGCAGATCTATTTTTAGATCTCTAAGTGGTCTCCAAACGTCTTTCCAAAAGGAACGTATTAGTGTGCATTCCCACCAGCAGTGTAGAAGTGTTCCCCTTTCTCCACATCCAAGCCAACATCTCTAATCTTGGGATTTTGTGATATAGGCTCATCTTACTGGAGTTAGATGATATCTCAAAGTAGTTTTGATTTGCATTTCTCTGATGATTAAAGATGATGAGCATTTTTTCATATGTCTGTAGGCCGTGTGCCTGTCTTCTTCAAAGAAGTTTCTCTTCAAGTACCTTGCCCAGCCTGCGATGGGATCACTTGTTCTTTTCTTGCTTATACGTTTGAGTTCTCTGTGGATTCTGGTTATTAAACCTTTGTCAGAGACATAACCTGCAAATATCTTCTCCCATTCTTAGGGCTGTCTACTTGCTTTACTTACTGTGTTCTTGGCTGCGCAGAAGCTTTTTAGTTTGATCAGGTCCCAGTAGTGTATTTTCGAAGCTGCTTCAATTGCCCGGGGGGTCCTCCTTATAAAATACTCATCTAGACCAATTTCTTCAAGGGTTTTCCCTGCACTCTCTTCTAGTAGTTTTATAGTCTCATGTCTTAAGTTTAAATCTTTAATCCAGTAAGAGTCTATCTTAGTTAATGGTGAAAGGTGTGGGTCCAGTTTCAGTCTTCTATAGGTTGCCAGCCTGTTCACCCAGCACCATTTGTTAAATAGGGAATCTTTTCCCCACTGAATGTTTTTAATTGGCTTGTCAAAGATCAAATAACACTAAGTACCTGGATTCATCTCTTGGTTCTCTATTCTGTTCCAGACATCTACTTCTCTGTTTTTGTGCCAGTACCATGCTGTTTTGATCACTATCAATTTATAGTATAGTCTGAGGTCTGGTAGCGTGATTCCTCCTGCTTTGTTTTTATTTCTGAGTAATCTCTTGGCTATTCAAGGTTTTTTCTGATTCCATATAAAATGAAGTATTATTTTTTCAAGATCTTTAAAGTATGACAGTGGAGCTTTAATAGGGATTGCATTAAAATTATATATTGCTTTGGGTAGTATGGACATTTTAATGATGTTGATCCTTCCCAGCCATGAGCATGGTATGTTTTTCCATTTGTTAACATTTTCGGCTATTTCTTTTTCTTTTTATTAAATCATAGCTGTGTACATTGATATAATCATGGGGCATCATTCACTAGCTTCACAGACCGTTTACCAAGTTTCACATATACCCTTGTAAGATGCACCGCTGGTGTAATCCCACCAATCCCCTTCCCTCTACCCACCTTCATCCTCCCTCCCCTCCCTTTCCCCCTTCCCCCTATTCTTAGGTTGTAACTGGGTTATAGCTTTCATGTAAAAACCCTAAATTAGTTTCATAGTAGGGCTGAGTACATTGGGTACTTTTTCTTCCATTCTTGAGATACTTTACTAAGAAGAATATGTTCCAGCTCCATCCATGTAAACATGAAAGAGGTAAAGTCTCCATCTTTCTTTAAGGCTGCATAATATTCCATGGTGTACATATACCACAATTTATTAATCCATTCGTGGATTGATGGGCACTTGGGCTTTTTCCATGACTTAGCAATTATGAATTGGGCTGCAATAAACATTCTGGTACAAATATCTTTACTATGATGTGCTTTTTGGTCTTCTGGGTATATGCCCAGTAGAGGGATTATAGGATTGGATGGCAGATCTATTTTTAGATCTCTAAGTGTTCTCCATATCTCTTTCCAAAAGGAATGTATTAATTTGCATTCCCACCAGCAGTGCAAAAGTGTTGCCTTTTCTCCACATCCACGCCAACATCTCTGGTCTTGGGATTTTGTGATATAGGCTAGTCTCACTGGAGTTAGATGGTATCTCAAAGTAGTTTTGATTTGCATTTCTCTGATGATTAAAGATGATGAGAATTTTTTCATATGTCTGAAGGCTGTGTGCCTGTCTTCTTCAGAGATGTTTCTCTTCAAATCCCTTGCCTGGCCTGCGATGGGATCCCTTGTTCTGTTCTTGCTAATGTGTTTGAGTTCTCTGTGGATTCTGGTTATTAAACCTTTGTTGGAGACATAAGCTGCAAATATCTTCTCCCATTCTGAGGGCTGTTTGCTTGCTTTACTTACTGTGTTCTTGGCTGTGCAGAAGCTTTTTAGTTTGATCAAGTCCCACTAGTGTATTTTTGAACCTGCTTCAATTGCCCAGGGGGTCCTCCTCATAAAATACTCACTCAGACCGATTTCTTCAAGGGTTTTCCCTGCACTCTCCTCTAGTATCTTTATAGTTTCATGTCTTAAGTTTAAATCTTTGATCCAGTGAGAGTCTATCTCAGTTAATGGTGAAAGGTGTGGGTCCACTTTCAGTCTTCTACAGGTTGCCAGCCAGTTCACCCAGCACCATTTGTTAAATAGGGAATCTTTTCCCCACTGAATGTTTTCAATTGGCTTGTCAAAGATTAAATAATGGTAAGTAGCTGGATTCATCTCTTGGTTCTCTATTCTGTTCCAGACATCTACTTCTCTGTTTTTGTGCCAGTACCAGGCTGTTTTGATCACTATCGATTTGTAGTATAGTCTGAGGTCTGGTAGCGTAATTCCTCTTGCTTTGTTTTTATTTCTGAGTAATGTCTTGGCTATTCAAGGTTTTTTCTGATTCCATATAAAACGAAGTATTGTTTTTTCAAGATCTTTAAAGTATGACAGTGGAGCTTTAATAGGGATTGCATTGAAATTATATATTGCTTTGGGTAGTATGGACATTTTAACAATGTTGATTCTTCCCAGCCATGAGCATGGTATGTTTTTCCATTTGTTAATATTTTCAGCTATTTCTTTTCTTAGAGTTTCATAGTTCTCTTTATAGAGATCTTGCACATCCTTTGTTAGATAAATTCCCAAATATTTCATTTTCTTTGGCCCTACTATGAATGGGATAGAGTCTTTAACTGTTTTTTCAACTTGACTATCGTTGGTATATATAAAGGCTACTGATTTATGAATGTTGATTTTGTAACCTGAGACGCTGCTGTATTTCTTGATCACTTCTAAGAGTTTTGTAGTAGAGTCCCTAGTGTTTTCCAGATACGCAATAATATCATCTGCGAAGAGCAAAAGTTTGATCTCTTCTGACCCTATATGGATACCCTTGATCACCTTTTCTTCCCTAATTGCGGTGGTTAAAACTTCCATTACAATGTTAAAAAGCAATGGAGACAATGGGCAGCCTTGTCTGGGTCCTGATCTGAGTGGAAATGATTCCAATTTAACTCTATTCAATATGATGTTGGCTGTGGGTTTGCTGTAGATGGTCTCTATCAGTTTAAGAAATGTCCCTCTATACCGATTTTCTTTTTTTTTTTTTTTCCAATTTTCTTAAGTGTTCTGATCATGAAGCGATGATGGATATTATCAAAAGCTTTTTCTGCATCAATTGAGAGAATCATATGGTCTTTGTTTTTTAATTTGTTTATGTGCTGGATTACATTTATAGATTTACGTATATTGAACCAGCCTTGAGACCCTGCGATAAAACCGACTTGGTCATGATGTATAATTTGTTTGATGTGTTGCTGGATTCTGTTTGTTAGGATCTTGTTGAATATTTTTGCATCTATATACATTAGTGATATTGGTCTATAATTTTCTTTTCTTGTTGGGTTTTTTCCTGGTTTGGGGATCAGGGTGATGTTTGCTTCATAGAACGTGTTGGGTAGTCTTCCTTCTTTTTCTACCTTTTGGAACAGGTTGAGTATTATAGGTACTAATTCCTATTTAAAAGTTTGGTAGAATTCTGATGTGAAACCATCTGGTCCCGGGCTTTTCTTTTTAGGGAGGTTTTGTGTGGTTGATGCTATTTCCGAACTTGATATGGGCCTGTTCAACATTTGCACTTGATTCTGGCTAAGTCTTGGAAGGTGACGTGCTTCCAAGTATCAGTCAATTTCAGATTTTCATATTTCTGAGAATACAGTTTCTTGTAATATTCATTAAGGATTTTTTTGAATTCTGAGGAGTCTGTTGTTATTTTGTCTTTGTTGTTTCTGATTGATGAGATTATAGATTTTACTCTTTTTTTTCCTGATTAGGTTGGCCAAAGGTTTATCTATTTTATTGACATTTTTGAAAAACCAGCTTTTTGATTAATTGATCTGTTGTATTATTCTTTTGTTTTCAATTTCATTTAATTCTTCTCTAATTTTGGTTATTTCTTTTCTTCTACTGTGTTTGGGGTTGGAATGTTCTTCCTTTTCCAGTTGCTTGAGATGTCCCATTAAGTTGTTAACTTCCTCTCTTTCCATTCTCTTGAGGAAGGCTTGCAGTGCTATAAATTTTCCTCTTAGAACTGCCTTTGCAGTGTCCCAGAGGTTCTGATAGTTCATGTCTTCATTGTTGTTTTGTTCCAAAAAGTTGGCGATTTCTTTCTTAATCTCATGTCTGACCCAGCTATCATTCAGCATAAGGTTATTTAACTTCCAGGTTTTTGTATGAGTATGCAGATTCCTGTTGTTACTCAGCTCAAGTTTTATTCCATGGTGGTCTGAGAAGATGCATGGAATAATTTCTATTCCTTTAAATTTACTGAGGTTAGACTTGTGACCTAAGATGTGATCGATTTTGGAGTAAGTTCCATGGGCTGATGAGAAGTATGTGTATTCAGTTTTGTCGGGATGAAATGTTCTGTAGATGTCTGCTAAATCCAAATGTTGGATGGTTAGGTTTAAATCTAAGATTTCTTTGCTCAGCTTCTTGTTGGAGGATCGATCCAACACTGCCAAAGGAGTGTTGAAATCTTCGACTATTATGGAGCTGGAGGAAATCAAGTTACTCATGTCTGTTAGAGTTCCTCTTATAAATTGAGGTGCATTCTGGTTGGGTGCATAGATATTAATAATTGAGATCTCATCATATTGAGTATTACCCTTAACAAATATGAAGTGACCATTCTTGTCCTTCCTTACTTTTGTTGGTTTAAAGCCTATTGTATCTGCAAATAAAATTGCAACACCTGCTTTTTTCTGATTACCATTTGCCTGGAATATGGATGACCATCCTTTCACCCTGAGTCTGTATTTGTCTTTTAAGTTAAGATGTGACTCTTGTATGCAACAAATATCTGGCCTGAATTTTTGTATCCAGTCAGCTAACCTATGCCTCTTTAGAGGACAGTTTAAGCCGTTCACAGTAATGGAGAATATTGATAAGTCTGGTGAAGTTTTGGGTATTGAGTTTTTGAAAAGTCCAGTGGGCATTTTTAATCCTTTCCCCAGTGTGGAAATTGGAGTTTGATCCGAAGTTTCTGAGTGAATTTACTTTTGCGGTATAGGATTGGGTTGGTCATTATGGAGGATGGGTCTGAGAATATCCTGAAGAGCTGGTTTGGTTATGGCAAATTTCTTCAACATATGAACGTCATTAAAGTATTTAATTTCTCCATCATAAATGAAACTCAGTTTAGCTGGATACAATATCCGGGGTTGAAAGTTATTTTGCTTTAGGAGATTAAAAGTCAGTGACCACCCTCTTCTGTCTTGAAAAGTTTCAGCAGAGAGATCTGCAGTCATTCTAATATTCTTCCCTTTGAAGGTAATGGATTTCTTATGTCTGGCTGCTTTCAGAATCTTCTCCTACATATTAACTTTAGTAAAGTTAATTATGATATGCCTGGGGGATGTCTTATTTGGATTGAGTCGTGCTGGGGTTCTGATACTGTCTGCTATCTGAATTTCAGAATCTCTTGGCATGTATGGAAACTTCTCTTTCATAATTTCATGGAGAAGGGCCTCTGTGCCCAGCGAGGCCACTTCATCAGTTTCAGTGATTCCAATGATGTGGATATAAGCCTTCTTCAAATTATCCCAGAGCTCTCTGAGAGAATGATCCATTTTTGCTCTCCATTTCTCTTCCTCTTTGAGAGTTTGGGAGTGTTCAAAGGCTTTGTCTTCAATGTCAGAAATCCTTTCTTCTGCTTGCTCTACTGTGTTACTGTGGGATTCTACTGTATTTTTTCATATCTTTGAGGGCTGCAAATTCTTGCTTTAGTGCGTCAAAATCTTTGGTGGTTTTGTCTTTAAATTCTTTAAATTCTTGAGACAACTTTTGAATTTCTCCTCGAATTTCTAATTCCAAATGTTCCTCCATTTTATTAATGATGTTTGCAATCCAAATTCTGAATTCAATTTCTGACATCTCGGCCAGGTGTTGATGAAGGGGATCTTCAGTTACATCTGCCATATTTTTGCTTGGGGGGCATGTTGATCTATTCTGGTTATTCATGTTACCAGAGTTTTTGCACTGATTCCGCCCCATGATTGTTTTACACCATTTGATTTTTCCCCTGGAGCTTTGTCAAGGATCCGTACAGTGCTATGACCTGAGAAACTGGGGCCCTGTTTGGTGTGGTGGGGCTAAGTGGTTCTGTCTTGTTTTCAGTGAAACAGTTACTCTGGGTTGAAGTCTCAGCTGTGGAGAAATACCAGGAATTAAGTTACCCTGCCCCCTACAGGCAACAATTCAAAAAGGAAAATCAAACCTTCCTACAACCACACACCCAGGGCACCACCTGAATAGTCCTCAGGCGATTGGTTCAGTTCAAAAGGTCCGAATCAATTGTCTCAGTCAGTACCTGTCTCAGGTGGGAGAGTTTAAAAGGTCTCTGGCAACTGGATCACAGGGGTCTGGGACTACTCTGATATGGCTTGCTCCAGTGCTGCATGGAGTCAGGAGGAGCCACCCAGCAAATAGATCAGTCTGGGAAAGTTGATGCCTCCTTCCCCACCTTGCACCTCTGTTACACCCACTCACTGATAGTCCCACAGGGCTTTGACTCAGTTGCCTTTAGTGAATAGATACTCCAGGGGTTTGCACCTGCCTGAATCACAAGGAAATCTATTTCTGCTCAGCCAGGCTGTTGCACTCTGCCTCTAACTAGCAGGGAGAGGTGAGGCCTGACAACCTCGGGTGCTTGATGGAGTCTGGGAGGTGTTCATTCAGTTCCAGCCCCGCCCCTGATTGATGTTACTGACAGAACAGAACAGAACAACTTTGTGGGAATTTGTTTCTGTCCCTGCTAAATTCCCCTGCAGAAGAGCAGCTGTTTTGATTTCCTAAAGCCTGTGCCTCAGGCCCTGTCTTTGCTCCTGCAGGTTTGTATTCGGTTACTTGTCAGTTCTAGCTTCCAGTCTTCCTTTGTCTATAGGCTGATGATCCCCTGAGGGTCGGATGCATCTTAGGTTCAGTAAAGCGGTCCTCTGGGTCATCCCCACCCTGGGAACTTCCGGGGTCTGCGAGTGCGTTTCTAGTCCCTGCGCTCCACCTAGGCCGGTACCGCCTCAGGCAAACCCTTTATGCATGGGGCCTGCGTTTCCATCCCAGATCTGTTCCATGGTGGTTGCCACCTGAGTAGATGCCTGGCCTCCTCTGGTTGCCCAGGGAGACAGGGGGTGTGGCTTCAGAATACCTGGGAGTGAGCCCTATTGTTGCTAAAAGAGGACTGCTGCTCTGCGCCTTGGGGCACAGCTACTCCAGTGTAGTTCCCTCTCAGCTGACTGTCCTCTCCTCACTCCCATGCCCCAGAGTCAGCACTGAACAGCTGCAGTTTAGGCACTGTCCATATCCCTTGAGAAATCACTGAAGAATCTGGACTCCTGGGGGACAGGCCTCCAGACCTCAGAGTGAGAGTGGAGGGGAGTTCTGGGAGCTCAGAGTTGCAGTTAGAGAATATATACAGTTTTATGCCTGGGAAGAGAATGCCGTGGCACCCTAGTAGGGGAGGTAGGTCCAGTTTCTAGAGTCTCTGTTCTGTGGAGTGTAGTGGGAGGACCTTTGAACTCTTCTCGTTTGTTTGTGGGGCACTCTGAGCCATTCTCATGGGGGAGGGAACTCCCATCTGCTTGGTGATGGATTTTGTACCTTTTGTTTGTATCCTTGGGGTTGCAGCTTGCCTCAGTGGGGTTGATGTGCGTTCTTCAACCTTCTCTCTTGGTGCAGTTCAAATCCACCAGGTTACTTGCTAAATTTCTGTCCTTTAACTCTCCTTCTGGATGGGAGCCTCTGTGGAAAGCTGGCTTCAGTCAGCCATCTTTTCTCCACCCCCAGCATTTTTCTATTTCACATTATTTGCTAGAAATATTTAATTGCTTCTACTTTGGAAGCAAGATAAACCACAGAAAATAATTATTTAGAAAAAGTGCACATGAATGAATTATATTTCACAATATGATATACATATTCCATTCAAAGATATTAATATTGATTCTTTTATTGTGGGAGTTTTTTCTAGTCCAGCATTCCATTTAACATAACCATCTACTTACATATGAAGAAGGATTTGTGCTAATTTTACACTAATTTATGAGATGAATAATTGAGATATTGGATGCAATGCCTCCAAAACTGAGTCTTGCTTAGTGTTTGAAGAACAAGTCCAGAGCTGTGAGTTAATCAAGAAGCCTGTCTTGATTAATACATAAGTCTTCATTAATATACCAAGAATCCACACACCAATAACAGAATCATTGAACATGCACATGCAGTGGTACAAAATTCAGCCACACTTAACTCAACCCAAAATATCAGTGTCTTTATAATTCTTTATGTTTATATAGACTAGAAATTTTCCTGTGGAGAGGGCAAATGTTCTTTGCACATTTTCTTTGATTAACCACATTTAGGAAAAGATGCCATTATCCACACTTGGCAATATATCAAAAAGGCGAATAACTCAGCCAAGGTCATCCTGCCAGAGAAAGGTCTAAATCAGCTCTGGATGGCCTGGTTGCAATAAGTACTCTTCTGAATCCAGAAATTCATGGAACAGAATATACTTCTATACTGGACACTTCTCAATTATTATAGGGTTCCAAACAATGCTGTCATCAACCTCTGTTTCCTCCAAGTGCCATATATAATGAAGGGTAAAAAAGTGGTGGAGTTGGTAGCTGACATGAGTTTTGCTGGAGGTTATAAATGGAACCTGAGACTCATCTATGTGTCCAATTATCATGAGCTGTGGTTTGGTCATAAATATTCTGACATGGTCATTCATGAGCATAGAATCAACCACAAAGGACGCAGGTGTAATTTGGGCCCCTTTGAAAATGATGGAGAACAATGGTTGTGGTGGATGTGTTCTGGGAAGCCCTCAGTTCTGGCTAATATTTAAAAAGGAGTAGAGGAAATTTGAAGGCCAGGTGCAGTTGGTAGAGCTTTCCAAGGCTGTTGTTATGACCCAATTCCTTCCTCAGATGTAATTTTGGTGCCTCATAAGTATTTGTATGTAAGTAAGGCTTCCAGAAAATGAAAGAAAAGACAAAAACAAACAAACCATGAACTAGAAGTTATAGTTGGTATTAGATCTAGACTGAAAAATAAAAGACACATTTGCTCACATGCTTCAGCCCTATGGGACTTGGAGTAAAATCCATTTGTCACTCAATACTAGATGCTCTTTAGAAATCTTTCTAGTTGTATCATTAACTTATCCTACTTACGGGTTTTTGAAAATTATAAAACAATAAAATCTATTTCCCAAATGCTATGTTTTCAGTAAGTGCCCTCCCTGAATGCACAAAAATGTGGTTTATTCCTCAGAGATAACTGAAGGAAAGTAAAGTATTGCCAGGTCTTATCAACAGCAACAGGTAAAGAGCAAGATGCCCTCTATTTAGACATGGAGACAGCAAAGCTCAAAGAGAATGTGAACGAACTGATTCAACATGTTTCCAGAAGATGAAGTTATATTAAAATCCTGAAGAAAATAAAGCTGAGAAAATCTTGCCCATAAATCAGCAATTACTGGTAGTTAGTCAATATCACAGGTTTGATAAAGTGCCAGGACCCACTAATGGTATGAGAACATTAAGTTTTTGGTCCCAAAGTCACAGCAAGTCCTTGCTCAAATTTACTCTTGGAGCTGTCTGGACATGGAACTGTTGCTGTGAATAACAAATCTGATGTTTTTCTCATGCCCTCATTTTCATGGCATTGTGCTATATTCACACTTGGAGAAAACAAAGGCAGGCTGAAATGGGACAGCAGCTGGAGATCTGATGTTAGTTGTTTAAAACTTTGACATCTAGAAGGTTAAACTGGTTGAGTTCATGTATTCTGGACATACACCAAATTTCTGCCCCTCCAATTCTGCTAATGTTGACTATTGGGTTACTCAGTTACCTGCATGATGGGCAAGCTATAGTCTTCTGAGACTAAAGCGATGACCACTGTGCAATCCTCTCATAGTTTTATCTTGCATTTGCCTTTACAGCATAACAAAAGTAGAATATGGATTACCTGTCCCCATTTCCAAGGAAATCTACAAGCATCTGAAGGAGCCCATGTAAATGTGTTAACAAGAGTCTATCCATTTGCCTAGCTCAAGTCTTCAGTAAAGTTGGGGTGTTGTTTTGTAATATTGGTACCTATTCATGGTAATCATCATGGTTCACACACAGTATTCTGCAAGTGAGATGGCCTCAAGCTTCCTGTTTAGGGTACAGCTCTGGGTTAGTAGCATCTGGGAGATTGTTATAAATTCAGAACTCAGGCCCCACCTAGTATCAGAATCTGCATTTTAACATGACCCTCAGAAGCTGCATTTTAACATGACCCTCAGAAGTTTCATAGACATACAAGTTGGAGAAGTGTTTGCCTATAGGACTTTTTAAAATTTTTCCTGCGAATGGTATTTGTCAGGCATTTTATGTAAAAGAACGTCTGCTTAGATTCCTATCTATAGTTGGAGGCCCCTAGGACAAAATTAAAATAGAATACACTACCAAACACAATTTGTATGTGAGATCCAACTCTCAGTCTACATGAACATAAATTCTTATTAATGGGAGAAGAAAATACTGATGTTGTGATTACCAAAACATGGCCCCTCCCTTCATGAAAATGCTACCATCAAAGAAAGTAGCTCATAGATCTGCTCTTCTGGATTGTGAATACTCGGGTTGCTCCCCTAAAGAGTACTTTTGAGTGATTGCATTAGGGTTGCCTTGTAGCTGCACTAACAGCTATGGAAAAAATATTCATTATTAGGGAAATATGACATACAAATATGAAATTCACTTAAGACCTCTCATCCTCTAAAATGGTCCAATGCTATATGAATAGCAATCTACTTAGTAAATAGTAAATAAAGTGCTTGGTTCCATAACAGATCGATTGCAACGGACCATTGTTAAATCTTGCCTGGCCCATCTCCAGTTTTTTATGCTGTCCTGGCAGCCACAGGCATTCTCAAAGGGCAGGAGGCCAGGAGGAGGAGGAGGGATGCTGCTCACAGCCCCTCCTGGCTTCTCCCCCTCTTAGTGGCTTGCTTTGTGAGTCATTTCACTTTGAGAAAAATATCCTTACTCTAAAGCAATCACATCTCTCGCCATTAAAGGCTGAAATGATAAGCAAGAAAAAAATAGTAAGAGGATGATGTATAAGAAGGAGCTTTATCCTCAGTAACATTTTGATAAGCACAATGAAGAGGCAAAGTCAATTTCTCCTTAAAATTCTGGAGACCCACTACCAATTTATAACCAGGAGGTGAAAAAAAAGAAATCTTATTTTAAAAATAATTTTCTTTATTTCTTCTTAAATAACTTAGAAATAGAGGAATTTTTCCCAATAAGGCATTTATTGCTAACCGAATAGCAACCAAGAAGAGAAGCCCCAAACGAGAAGCCCCTAACAGTTATACTATCACAAAGGGTAATGTTTAAAGATGCACTTTGGGGGAGCTTCTTGCCAGATTACCTTTGTTCTTTCACAAATTATTCAGGAGAGATGCAGGGCTGCCAGGTGAAGGAAATGCATTATCAAAGGGTGCTGGATTGGGGGGAAATTATATAATAAATGTTTATCAATCGTTGTAAAGATTTCATTTTAAATTATACTTATTTGTGAGTCATTTGCATTGACTATATAAATTCTATGACCTACATCAAGTAAATGGGGAAAATACTTATGGCTTAATAACAAAACAGGATACACAGTTTGGTGTTTCAAACGAATAGGTAACTCAGAAAATCATCCTCTTCAATTTTTTGTTTTAAATAGACTGTGTATTAATATAGAGAAGGAACATTAACGTGGGTGAATACTGAAAGTTTATCCAGATAATCCAATTCCCTCAAATCTTCCACTGAGGACAAAATAATTGCGAGCAACTGAAGATCTTGAATGGTGGAGTTTTCATATCAAAACCCTCAGATCATCACTTATCATTTTTGCTTTACCTGTACAGACAGAGAATCTTCGTCTTTTAACAATTACCATATCACTAGGAATAGTCCACAGGGACCTGCCTAATACAGATACACAGGAATTATTTCAGAAGCATTATTAGTTGGCCATGGTGGCTCACACCTGTAAGCCCAACATTTTGGGAGGCCCAGGCAGAAGGATCACTTGAGCCCAGGAATTTGAGATCAGCCTGGGCAACATAGTAAGACTCCAAGTCTCTACAAAAACAATTAAAAATTAGCTGGGCATAGTAACACACATTTGTAGTCCCGGTTACTCAGGAGGGCGAGGCAGGAGGACTGCTTGAGCCCAGGAATTAAAAGTTACAGTGAGCTATGATCATGCAACTGTGCTCTAGCTTGAACAATAGAAGGAGACCCTATTGGTAATGAAACCAAAACCAAACAAACAAACAAAAGCTTTTCCACTTAAGAAAGAAAACATAGACAATCCTTGATTGTCCCTTCAAGGATTATATGCTCATCTGGGTTTACCCGAGGCCTTGGCCAGGAGCTTCATTTATCTGGCTATGCGTAGGTATGAAGGTACCTCAAGAAGAAATCTATTTAGTCCTCTGTCTCTAGGTGGCATTTCCCCTAAATTATGCTTGACCACTGACAAAATTTATTAATGCTAAGGTTTTAAGTATATGATCCAAGCCACAGAAAAAGAAATACTTAATAAGTCAAAACAGCATGAGCATAACAAGTTAGGTAGTTAGAGTCAGTTAGGTTTTTATTTGTAAAATGTATTTCAATATATTCCTTACATACCTGTGTAAGTTCATTTTAAAGTTTTATCAGATCACTTTGAACAATATTACTGACTTGTAGCTGGTATTATTAAAGATATTAAGAAATATTCACTGGAAGCTGCAAAAGACCTACATCCAAGACTTGGCTTGGCAAGCAACTTGTCATAAATCTCTGTGTAAAGGATCCTGTCTTTCTAGACTTTTCTTTCCTCTGGTGACAATTAAAAGGGTTAGACTAGAATGAACTTGAAGGTTCTATTCTGACATTTTGTGCTGGAAAGGCTCAATTACTGATTTTCTACATGCTTTAATAAATATTCATAATATTCATACATTTGCATACTACTTTACAGCTCACAAAGTACTTTCACATATGTGCTCTCTTTTAAATCCTTCCAGTACGTATGAGTTAGGTATAGTTCATAGCAGGGAGAAGAAGCTCTGAGAAGCTGCAACTTACCCCAGATCACAGAGCCTAACATGGCAAAGCTAGATAGACAGGCCTTCCCTCTCTCACGTTCATTTTTCCTTAGATTGTATTCAGCTATTATACTTCAAGGTGAGGGTTATATGGGAGCATGGTTAATTAAGTTTATGGAATTGTAAAGTAATGAAGTATCATTAAAGAAAGCAGACTTGTGGATTTAAAAATCAAACAACTAGGTTTCATTGACAGCTTTGGCACTGTGATCTGGGGAATCACTTCTCTGAGCTTCAGTTTCTTCTTCTGTAAAAAAAAAAGAGTTTGGACTCAATGGGTTTGGATTTTTTTTCTCACTTAAAATTCTGACTTTCTTCTTAATGCCTGTCACTGTTTCTAGATTAATAGCAACAAATTAATTTTAAATGAAACCTTTTTAAGGAATGCAAGAGGTTTAAAAAATGTTAGGCTACGAAATTACTCCCACAGGCAAGTATTCATAAGCTTTGATCATTGGCATATTAAAAATCATAAACTACTATGGTGCTTAATGCAAGGGTACTTGTCTGATTTATTAAGTATAGAGTATAAATGTCTTAATACAATAATTAAGTAAAAGAGATGAGGTTTATATTAACCAGTGTGACGTCAATGCTCCTAATGCTATATGAAATCAGCACATTGTATCCCATACGTGCATTAATGTATATATGATCTATGTGTTTATGATTTAATAAAAAAAAGGCAATTAAAAAATCATGAACTAGTAGTATAATTGACAGAAATCTGTTTTTAAAAAACTAGTTAACCTAGGATTCCACAGAAGGGTGCATTATTTTGGCTGATTTATGTAGAAAATGTATGCCGTTGCACTTTCTGAGAGGCCTTGACTTAAGAGAAGAACTTGCTTGGAAACCAATCATAGAAAAACAAAGGGAACTCATTATGAAGTCGTTTTTGTCTCTCTCTGTGATGTTATGAATGTTATCTCTATCATCTGGTACAGTATCTTATTGTCATGCATACTCATAATCTTAAAAGTTTATAATTGGTAGAAATTTCATTTTAAGATAAAGAAAAATCCTGTGAAAACAGTAGAGGGTAGGATGGTGAGTATTTCAAGAGTTAGGGACAAAGAAGAGTTTTGAACCTGCTGCTTCTTTGTCCGCCTCCCCATTTGAGTAGAACATTGTAACTTTTGAAGCTAACATAGAATTGATCATAACCAGCTTGCTGAGCTGGTGACTTTATGCACAATTAAGCCTTGTTGGGACTTTCTTTATTTGTAGTAGTGCTGTTACAGCGTGGGATGCTATTCAGTTCCAAACAACATTCCATTTAATAACTAGGCATTAGTTCACCCATTAAATCAGGGCCATCACTAACTGATAAGCACTGACCTTTTCTTTGGTCTCACTTGACTCTACTGCCTTGAAAACAAAGCAGGACAATAGCATGGCCCTTGAGATGAGAAGCTTGGAGGAAGGGTAGATTGAACAACATTTGAACAATCTAGTTACAGAAACAAAACTTTCCCTTAGAATTTGCCTTTCTTTAAATAATAGCTTATATGCTTTCCAAGAATTACTCAAAGTGGTGTTAAAAACAAAATTACACAAAATAAACAGTAGAACCACACATCACATCTCTTAGACACTGAAGTGATGAGACTGTACGGAGGGTCAGGCAACAAATATTCAGCCAGAAGATAAGAGCAAGAATGTTATAATAATAGCAGCATTGCTTGCAGTAATCAAAGCTAAAAGCAGCTCAATGACCCTTAAGAGTAAAATAGATAAATAAATTATGGCATAGTTATGCAATAAAAACTCAAAAAACTACCACTATACTTAATAGCATGCATAACTCTCACAAACAATTTGGGGAGAAAGAAGCCAAACTCAAAGAAGTATAGTATGATTCCATCTACCTGCAGGTCAAAACTTAGTAAAATTAATCTCTGGTGTTAGAATTCAGGATAATGGCTAACCTCGGGGAAGAGAAAGGAGAAGAGCTCTAAGAGAATGCTGGTTAAGAGAATGCTGGGGTTTTCAGAATGATGGTAACTGATTTTTTTATCTGAATGGTGAATACCTGGCTGTGTTTACTTTTCATCAAACTCTCGTATTTTGTCCCCCCTTTAAAATAGATTTCCTACTTAAATGAAAAGCTTATCTAGAAATTATCTTAGGAATGAGAAACTGGTGTAGTTAGACTTGACTTGAGCACTCTCCAGGCATCAACAGTCTCACCAGCAACCATGGATGGGTCAGTCTTAATACTTATTGACAGATTAATTTATTATTTTTAACCTAGTTTTTATTATAGAACAGATTTAGATTTATAGAAAAGTTGTAACAAATAGATTTTGATATACAGAAAATCTGCAATGATAACACGGACAGTTCCATATACCACTCATCCAGGTTCCTCTCATTGTTAACATCTTACCTTGCAATAGTACATTTGTTACAACTACAAAATTAGCATTGGCATGCCACCTGAATTGTACTCTTCATTATGATAGGTGCCTCCTGCCTATAATCTGAGCATTCTTGGAGGCTGAGGCAGGTAGACTGCTTCAGCTCAGGACTTTGAGACCATCCTGAGCAAGAGAGAGACCTTGTCTCTACTAAAAATAGAAAAAAACTAGCCAGGCACTGTGGCACATGCCTGTAGTCCCAGTTACTCAGGAGGCTGAAGCAAGAGGATTGCTTGTGCCCAAGAGTTTGAAGTTGCTGTGAACTAAGATGACTCCACAGCACTCTACCCAGAGTAACAGAGTGAGACCTATCTAAAAAAATAATAATAAAAATAAATACATAAATAAATAAATAAATACACACACACACATAAATTGTATTCTTCAATCCAAAATCAATAGCTTTTTCACAAATGTCCTTTTTCTTTTCCAAGAGCCCATTCAAAATACTATACAGATAGTCCCTCCGTTAAATGAGAGGGGACTATCTGTAAGAACTATCTGTAAGACTATCTGTAAGAACAAACTTCTATAAGTTTGTTCTTAAGTTGAATTTGTATGTAAGTTGGAATAGGTACACGTATCTATTAGTGTAATAGCCTCTGTTTGTAAATGCAAGTTGTACTTATGTGGATGTTTGTAATTTGGGCACTGCCTGTATTAGGTTTTTTTAAAAGACAAACAAAATCAACAAGCTTTTAACCAGATTAACAAAGAAGAAAAATGAGAAAAGAATCAAATAAATTCAGAGGTAAAAAAGAGACATTACAACTGATGGCACAAAAATACAAATATTCATAAGGAGCTATTAGAAATAACTATACACAAATAAATTTGGTAACCTAGAAATAAATGGATAAATTCCTGGACACATACAACCTGCCGAGATTGAATGATGAAAATACAGTAAAATTTGAACGGATCAATAACAAGTAATGGAATGGAATCAGTAATAAAAGGCCTCCCATCAAAGAAAAGCCCAGCACCTGATGGCTTCACTGCTTAATTCCACCAAACATTTCAAGAAAACCTAGCATCAATTCTCAAATTCTTCTGAAAAACTGAAGAGGGGGAATAATTCCAAACTCATTCTATGAGGCCAGTGATACCCTGAGACCAAAATCAGACAATGACACACCAAAAAAGAAAACTCACAGGCCAATATTCCTGGTGAAGTACAGGCAAAAATCCTCCAAAATAAAAAGACCATTCACCATTATCAAGTGGGACTCATTTCAGATATGCAAGGATGGTTCAACATATGCAAATCAACAAATGATCACATTAGCAAAATGAAAGACAAACCCCCCACACGATCTCTTCAGTAAATTCAGAAAAAGCATTTAACAAAATTCAAGATATGTTCATGATAAAAACTCTCAAGAAATTAGGGAGGAAGACAGAAAGAATCAAGAAGGAATGTGTGTCAACACAAGAAAGACCACAAAGCTGTGGCAAACCCACAGCTAATATCATACTGAAGTAACAAAATTTGAATTGAAAGCTTTTCCTCTAAGAGCTACAACAAGAAAAGGATACTCACTTTCACCACTGTTATTCAACATACTTATGGTAGTTATTCCCAACCAGAGGAACTAGGCAAAACAAAGAACCAAAAGGCATCTAAATGGGAAAGGAGGAAGCTAAATTGTCCCTGTTTGCAGATGACACAATCCTATGTATAGAAAACTCTAAAGAGTCCCTTTAAAAACTGTCAAAACTAATGAAAGGTTACAGGATACAAAATCAATATATAAAAATCACTAGCATTTCTATAAACCAGAGGTTCTCAACCTGTGGGTCATGACCCCTTTGGAGGTCAAACGACCCTTTCACAGGGGTTGCCTAAGATCATCCTGCATATCAGATATTTACATTACAATTCATCACAGTAGCAAAATTTGGGGTGGCACCTGTGGCTCAGTGAGTAGGGCGCTGGCCCCATATACCTATATACTGAGGGCGGTGGGTTCGAACCCAGCCCCTGCCAAACTGCAAAAAAAAAAAAAGCAGTAGCAAAATTACAGTTATGAAGTAGCAATGAAAATAATTTTATGGTTGGGGATCACCACAACATGAGGAACTGTATTAAAGGGTCGTGGCATTAGGAAGGTTGAGGAACTGTATTAAAGGGTCGTGGCATTAGGAAGGTTGAGGACTATAAACTAATAGTGAGCTATTTGAAAAAGAAATCAAGAAAACAATCTGATTCACAATAGCCACAGAAAATACTTTGGAATAAATATAACTAAGGTGGTGAAAGATCTGTACACTCAAAATTATAAAACATTAATGAAAGAAATTAAAGAAGACCCAATTAAATGGAAAGATGAAAGATATTTTGTGTACATGGATTGGAAGAATTGTTAAAATGTCCAGGCCACCCAAAGTGATCTATAGGTCAATTGTTAAAATGTCTATACCAGTCAAAGTGATCTATAGGTCTACCAAAGTATCAATGATATTCTTCACAAAAGTAGAAAAAAATCATAAAATTTAAATGGAAACACAAAAATCTCTGGATAGCCAAAGCAATCTTGACCAAAAAGAACAAAGCTAAAGGCATCACAGTATCTAACTTCAAATTATACTATACAGCTGTGGTTACCCAAACAGCATGATAGTGATATAAATATAGATACATCAACCAATGGAATAGAATGCAGTGGTTCTCAACCTTCCTAATGCCACGGACCCTTTAATCCTCATGTTGTGGTGACCCCCAACCATAAAATTATTTTAATTGCTACTTCATTATTATAATAACTATAATTTTGCTACTGTTAATGAATCATAATGTAAATATCTGATATGCAGGAGACCCCCAAAGGGGTCGCAACCCACAGGTTGAGAACCACTAGAAAGAGGGTCCAGAAATAAACCCACATATCTATGATCCATTGATTTTTGAAGAAGATGTCAATAACACAAAATGTAGGCCAGGCACAGTGGCTCAACCTGTGATCCTAGTACTCTGGGAAGCTGAGGTGGGTGGATTGCTTGAGTTCACGAGTTTGAGACCAGCCTGAGCAAAAGCGAGACACGGTGTCTACTAAAAATAGAAAAACTAAAGCAAGAGGATCATTTGAGCCTGAGTTGGAGGTTGCTATGAGCTATGACACCACGGCATTCTACCCAGGGTGACAGCTTGAGATTCTGTCTCCAAAAAAAGAACACAAAATGCAAAAAGGATAATCTCTTCAATAAATGGATTTAGGAAAACTGGATATTTACATACAGAAGAGTAAACTTTATCCTTACCTCCCCACCATATATAAAAGTAAAATAAAAATGAATTAATTACTTAAATGTAAAACCTGGAAATATGAAGATATTAGAAAAATATATTGGGAAAATGCTCCAGGACAGTGGACTGGGCAAACACTTTTTTGTATAAGACCTTAAAAGCACAGACAACAAAAGCAAAAATAGACAAATGGGATTACATTAAGCTAAAAGCTTCTTCACAGCAAAGGAAATAGCAAGGTGAAAAGACAACTCACAGAATGAAATTAAATATTTGCAAAGTAGCCATCTGACAAAGGATGTATATATAAGGAACTCAGAATATGTAAGGAACTCAAACAACTCAACAGGAAAAAACCCAAAATAATTGGTTTATGAAATGGGCAAAAGATCTGAATAGACATTTCTCAATGTCTATTGAGAAGAAGACATACAAATGGCCAAATAGGTGTATGAAAAAATGCTCAACACCATTAATCATCACAGAAATACAAATCAAAACAACAAATAGATACCATCTCACTCCAGTTAGAAAAGCTTTTATCCAAAAGACAATGATTAAAAGATACTGCAAGGATGTAGAGAAAGGAGAACCCCATAGATTATTGGTGGGAATGTAATTTGTACAGCCACTAAGGAAAATAATATGGAGGTTCCTCAAAAATAAAAATAAAATTACGATATGGTGCAGCAATTCCACTACTGGGTATGTATCCAAAAGGACAAGAAATCAGTATATTGAAGAGATATCTGTACTCCCATGTTTATTGTACTGGCATGTTTATTACAATACCAAAAATATGGCACAAACCAATGTACCCATCGTTAGATGAATAGAAAAAATGTGGTATATATAATACAGTGGAATATTATTTAGCCATCATCCCCCCAAAATCTTGTCATTTGCAGCAACATAGAAACTGGAGGTTATTATGTTAAGTGAAATAAGCCAGGCACAGAAAGACAAATATCATGTAAGTTCTCACTTATAGGTGGGAGTAAGTAAAAAAGTGGAACTCATGAAGGTAGTAGATTGGTGGTTATCAGAGGCTAGGAAGGGTAGGAAGGAGGGGGAAGAAGAGGTAAGTGGGTACAAATATACATTTAGATAGTATGGTGTCAGTAGGGTGACTTAGTTAACATTAATCAACTGCACGCTTTAAAATAGCTAGAAGAGAATCTAATGTTTTTAGTGTAAAAAAGATAAATATTTAATACCCTGATTTCTTATATCAATGACAAATTATCACAAGTGTTGGGAAATATATAAGGATATTATGTATCAGTAACAAAAATAAAATTTTAAAAGAAGTTGAAAAAAGAAAAAACTTCCTTCTAAAATACAATTTATACTGTACATTATATATTGGCCTAGTTTACATAACTTATGAATGACCCTACTATTTTGCCTCTTTAGAAGCAATCAGACATCAAACAATGCCTGGTTCACTATCTCATTATTAAATGTTTTTCCATCTTAATGGACATTTTGTAAAAAGATAAATATGATGCAAACTAAAAAAGGGCGATACTGTAGCTACCGAAAATAAATCAAAACTCCTGAAGAAGGGAGACCGTACGAGTATCTTCTTCATGAGAGGTAATGTGTCAAAGGCTTCCGAATGTTGGAATGGAACCGAGCCTTTGGGAATAATTTGTATCTGGGGAAGAAGAGGTTTGCAAACTTGATGACTTATGCCTTCAGAGCATTTAAACATATTTTCCACTATTCCTCTAGGAATCCGTACTGCCAATAATGCTTAAGCATCACCTGACATGCCAAAGCTGGACTGAATAAGCTCTTAGCAGGACTACGCTACAGATGTCCTGTTGGTGCTTGGAAGGGATTATTCTGCAGAGGATTTGCAACCAATACCGGCCAGGGTAGTAACTTTACTATTTATTATTGACAAGCGCGCCTCCGCAGCTGGGCAGCCAGCGGGAAGCTCCTCCCGCCGGCCTGGGCCAGGGTTGTCGGTAGGCTCTCCACCACCTCCAGCAGGAACAGCGCCCCGCCTCCTTCTGGCCCCGCCTCCTCCCGCCCGGCCCCGCCCCAGGCCCCGCCCGGCCCCGCCCCCGGCCGTAGCGTCTTCCTTCCGGGTCGCGCAGGCCCGGGCTTGCCGCCGCTGCACCTCAGCGCCTGAGCGCTAGAGTCCGCGAGCCGCCCCCGCGCCAGGCCTCCCCGCACCGCCTGGTCGCTGGTGAAGCCCGCGGCGTGCGCCTCTCCCGGACCCTGCAGGGTACGGCCCTTCCTTTGCTTCTCCCTCCTGCGGGCGTCCGTCTTCTTCCTTGGGCACTGGGGCGGGGCCGGGCGGCGCGCACTGCGCCCGGGGGAGCCTGGGCTCCAGACCGAGGCTCCCGCCGCCCGCCTCCCCGCGCCAACCCCGCCCGCGCCGCGCTTGCCGGGCTTGTTGGGGACCCTGAAAACTGCTTGCGTGCCTGGGGCACTGTTTCTCTGCCCCTTTCCGGACCGCAGGGCGTGAGATGTAGCCCTGGCGTGTGCGCGACGCGGGTTGTTTACACCCCGGCTTTTGCCCAGACCCGCGCGCTGTGCTGATCTGGCCGCTGTTGGCCACCCGCCCGCCTGTGTACTTGTTGCTCCTGCGCCTGCTTCCCTGGTTTCCCTCGACATCTGATGAGTTTTGCCGAGCCAGGCCCATGTTTCTTTTTCAGGACTGCCACAAGGTGCCGGACTGCAACTTATTTTTGACGTTTAGGGGCGCTGCTAGGGTGTGATGATGACCATCTACTTGGCCTCCTTGTCAACATGTTTGCAGCAGGGATGATTCGGGATTTCTTGGTTTCCCAAATGATCTTTGCCATAAAGTTTTGAGATACATACGTTGAAATAACGTATACAAGTAATTAGAAAGTAAAAAGATGATGCTAGTATAAACCTGTGGTCAAGTACTTGGGTTTGCAGAATCCTAAGTCTGGCCTTATGCCCTTGGAGGGCTCAGTACCGCTGCTTGTCCCGTGTGTTCAAAGATAGGTACATTGTTTGCCTTCAAGTTCCCTTCGTGCTTTTGTTGTCCTGTACTACACATTGTATCTGTTGGTTGATTAGAGGGAGACTTATCCGGACACATCAGCGCTTCTTTCATTCTTGGGTGAACAGGCCAGTGTCCTTGTCTTAGTGGCAGCGTGTACCAGTCTATAGTGTTCGTCATATTGGATTCTTCTTCCCACACTTCTGAGTAGTAACTTTTTTTATAACTGCTGACCCCAATTTTTCCGAACCCTGCTTTTTCATGTTCTTCCCTTCTGTTTATAACTTGAAAATCAAAGAGGTTAGGTCAATGTAAGATGGTTACTTTTTTTTGCTCATACCTTAATGTGATAATGCAATTATAGTTCTCTGTACAATGGTATCTTAAAGTGTTCGTTAACACTCATCTTTTACTTTCATATAGTAGTTAACGAAAACTTCTTTCTTTTCTGTTACTCTTAACTGCCTCTTTCACTTAATTTTAAGGAGTTTTTCTCCATCTTAACTTCACTGGTTTAAGTTTAGGGTCCTGTCAGAAAGGCCTTTTGCCACGTTAATCCATCTCTTTTCTTCTATAATGTTAATGGTCTTACTCATATTTTAATGTGAGATGGGAAGTAAGGCTCAACTTTTTTTTTTGTTAACTAGTGACCCCCATCATTTGTTGAATTCGACTTTTCTGTACTGGTAAGTATGATAAATATTATAAGCCCTAATTTCTGTATACTCTCAAGAATTTCTGAGCTGTTGTGCAGAAGTTTCTGGCTTCCTTGCTGCTCCTATTACTGTAGCTTTATAGTGTATTTTCACGTCTCCTGATCTGAACAATGCCTGGCATTTTGTAGGCAGAGCTATTTTTTGAATGAACACATTTAGTGGGGGCAGGTCAAGTTCCTTTCTTTACCCCTCTTTCTCTCCAACCCTCCTTTTAAAGTTTCTTGCCTGTTTTTGAAAGTACTTATTTTGGACTTGCTTTTTTCGTGGCCAGTTGTGTCATTCACCATTACTGAATAAACCCCTTCTGTTGCTCACTCAGGACTCACCACTCAAGTTGCTCTTCAGAGATGTGGATAGAGAAGGCTTATTCAGAGTATGCATGTTTTTTGACTTTACATTGTGTTTCAGTAAGAGTAATGTGTCTTTTCCCATTGGCTATAATTTAAGATTTTCTGTACCTGGTTTCTGTACTTCTTGAGAGAGAAATAGCTATATATGTGTTCCCTCAGACATCCTCATGTCCATTTGTATTCTACTGTTCCAACTGGATATCAAATATAGTAAATTTTCAGATGTTGCTATAATAGACACTTAAAAACTTTACTCAATCATAAAATAAATGTACACATTTCTGGTCTGGCATGGTGGCTCACAACTGTAAACCTAGCACTTTGGAAGCCAAGGTGGAAGGATTGCTTCATGCCAGGAGCTTGACCCCATCTCTGCTAAAAAATAAAATAAATTAAAAAAATTAGCCAGGCTTTGTGGTGGGTACCTGTTGTACTAGCTGCTCAGGAGGCTGAGGCAGGAGCATGGAGTCAGCCTAGGAGTTTAAGGTTGCGGAGAGCTGTGGTGAGGCCAAGGCAGTCCAGTCTGGGCAACAGAGCAAGATCCTCAAAAGAAAAAAAGAAAAGAAAATATATACAGTTAAAAAAAAAAAAATCAGGCAATACGGAATAGCCTAAGGAGGAGGTGAAAGTACTGTGTGCCCATCTACCCAGTTAACTCTTACACATAAATTGACACTGTTTACTAATTTGTTCTCTGTCCTTGGCTTTAAAAATTTATAAGGGTACATTTGAAGAATTATGTGTGTAATCCTAGCACTCTGGGAGGCTGAGGTGGGAGGATCACTTGAGGTCAAGAGTTCGGGACCAGCCTGAGCAACAGCGAGATCCCATCTCCATTAAAGTTAGAAAAAATTAGCTGAGCATGATGGCATGCCTGTAGTCCCAGCTACTTGGGATGAGGCGGGAGGATCACTCAAGTCCAAGAGTTTAAGGTTGTGTTGACTTATGATCATGCTGCACTGTACCTGGAGCAACAGAGTGAGACTGTATAAAAAAAGAAAAAGTCTGCATTTGTTTCATAAATGACAGTGTACCCATATGTGATTTACTATAGCTGCCATTTAGTAATTGATGAACGTTTTTCTATGTCAGTGCATATAATACCGTCTTTCTGAAAAGTCTTTTTAGAATTTTGTTGTAGAAATAACTCCAAATTTATTTAACCAATCCCTGTTGATATTTAGGCTATTCCAAATTTATTTTTGTTTCAAACTTACTATAGGAATTATTTTTTTATATTTGCATGTTCGCTTATTTCCTTAGCATAAATACTTAGACCTGGAATTGTTAGGTCAAAGGCTAGATATACATTTTTAATCTTGAGAGATTTGCTATGTACATTTTGAAAAGGCTGCTGGTAAGAGGACTTTTATACAACTCATAAGAATCCTGCTTTTGCCATATCATTGCAAGGAATTGTCAAGGGTGGAGATTATCCCCTACTTGCAAGCTAATAGTTTCATGGATGCTGGCAGAAAACAAGACGCCTGGGTCAGAGACAAAGTACAACAGTAACAGTAGCCAGAGTATCATCTTCTTATGCTGATTCCTGGAGCCCCAATTTCCACAGAGTGATGGAACCAAGGCCAGGTGACACTAACACAAAAAGTAGGTTGTGTTACAGGGGAGGAATCCTGAGTTTAGGGAACCTAAATCTTTCTTAATGGACTTTGAGTAAACCTACTTGATCTTTGCCACAGAGGGAAACATTATCTATGTTTTCCTGGATAGAAAACAAACCTGCCCTCTGCTTCAGAAGGAGACCTCTTTTTATCTATCAAGCTGTTTGCTTTATATAAATACCATTGAAAAGATACCCTGAGACAAAGGCCATTAGTTCCTTTGCTACAAAGACTTGTCGCAACTTGAGAGACCTGTGAAGTATTATCTCAGCAATAACTGCTAAGATGGTATGATCCTTTTTTTACATTTAGTATTTTATGGATAGAAAATCTGTTTTTTTTTAACTTCAATATCATTTATTCATAACACACTGAATTCAACAGTTTCTTAATATTTTTTTATCACCTAGTTCATATTCAAATTTCTGTAATTGTCTCCCATATGCTTTTCCTCTAGTCATGGAAGGCACATTGATCTTGTTGTCATGTCTCTTAAGACTTGATCATTCTCCTCCCCCTTTGATAATGACATTGACTTACTGAAAAGACCAAACTAGATACCCAAAGTTTTGTTGCCTCTTGCTCACATTTAATTTGTTGCTTTTTATCTAAAGGCTTTTAAAATCTTTGCTCAATTAGTGATGAAATAACTTTTCTCATTCTTAATCTTGAATTATTTTATCTCCTCCCCTTTTTTCTTTTTTTTTTTTTTTTTTTTTGCAGTTGTTGGCCAGGGCTGGGCTTGAACCTGCCACCTCCGGCATATGGGGCTGACGCCTTACTCCTTTGAGCCACAGATGCCGCCCCTCCCATTTTTTCTTAATTGGGTTCTCAAGAGGGATTATCTACTATAGCATGCTCTTCATTGAACTGGTATTGGTTTTACTGGTTTGACAATGTACCAGTATCTTTTCATTTCTTTTTTTCATTTCTAGGCTATACTCTTTTTTTTTTTTTTTTTTTATTGTTGGGGATTCATTGAGGGTACAATAAGCCAGGTTACATTGATTACAATTGTTAGGCAAAGTCCCTCTTGCAATCATGTCTTGCCCCCATAAAGTGTGACATACACCAAGGCCCCACCCCCCTCGCTTCGTCCCTCTTTCTGCTTTTCCTCCCCCCCCCCGCATAACCTTAATTGTCATTAATTGTCCTCATATCAAAATTGAGTACATAGGATTCATGCTTCTCCATTCTTGTGATGCTTTACTAAGAATAATGTCTTCCACTTCCATCCAGGTTAATACAAAGGATGTAAAGTCTCCATTTTTTTTAATAGCTGAATAGTATTCCATTGTATACATATACCACAGTTTGTTAATCCCTTACTGGGTTGGTGGGCATTTAGGCTGTTTCCACATTTTGGCAATTGTAAATTGAGCTGCAGTAAACAGTCTAGTACACGTGTCCTTATGATAAAAGGATTTTTTTCCTTCTGGGTAGATGCCCAGTAATGGGATTGCAGGATCAAATGGGAGGTCTAGCTTGAGTGCTTTGAGGTTTCTCCATACTTCCTTCCAGAAAGGTTATACTAGTTTGCAGTCCCACCAGCAGTGTAAAAGTGTTCCCTTCTCTCCCCATCCACGCCAGCACCTGCAGTTTTGAGATTTTGTGATGTGGGCCATTCTCACTGGGGTTAGATGATATCTCAGTGTTGTTTTGATTTGCATTTCTCTAATATATAGAGATGATGAACATTTTTTCATGTGTTTGTTACCATTAGTCTGTCATCTTTAGAGAAAGTTCTATTCATGTCTCTTGCCCATTGATATATGGGATTGTTGGCTTTTTTCATGTGGATTAATTTGAGTTGTCTATAGATCCTAGTTATCAAGCTTTTGTCTGATTGAAAATATGCAAATATCCTTTCCCATTGTGTAGGTTGTCTCTTTGCTTTGGTTATTGTCTCCTTAGCTGTACAGAAGCTTTTCAGTTTAATGAAGTCCCATTTGTTTATTTTTGTTGTTGTTGTTGCAGTTGCCATGGCAGTCTTCTTCATGAAGTCTTTCCCCAGGCCAATATCTTCCAGTGTTTTTCCTATGCTTTCTTGGAGGATTTTTATTGTTTCATGCCTTAAATTTAAGTCCTTTATCCATCTTGAATCAATTTTTGTGAGTGGGGAAAGGTGTGGGTCCAGTTTCAATCTTTTACATGTAGACATCCAGTTCTCCCAACACCATTTATTGAATAGGGAGTCTTTCCCCCAAGGTATGTTCTTGTTAGGTTTATCGAAGATTAGGTGGTTGTAAGATGTTAGTTTCATTTCTTGGTTTTCAATTCAATTCCAAGTGTCTATGTCTCTGTTTTTGTGCCAGTACCATGCTGTCTTGACCACGATGGCTTTGTAGTACAGACTAAAATCTGGTATGCTGATGCCCCCAGCTTTATTTTTGTTACTAAGAACTGCCTTAGCTATACGGGGTTTTTTCTGGTTCCATACAAAACGCAGAATCATTTTCTCCAAATCTTGAAAGTACGATGTTGGTATTTTGATAGGAATGGTATTGAATAGGTAGATTGCTTTGGGAAGTATAGACATTTTAACAATGTTGATTCTTCCCATCCATGAGCATGGTATGTCCTTCCATTTGTTAATATCCTCTGCTATTTCCTTTCTGAGGATTTCATAGTTTTCTTTATAGAGGTCCTTCACCTCCTTCATTAGGTATATTCCTAGGTATTTCATTTTCTTTGAGACTATGGTGAAGGGAGTTGTGTCCTTAATTAGCTTCTCATCTTGACTGTTATTGGTGTATACAAAGGCTACTGACTTGTGGACATTGATTTTATATCCTGAAACATTACTGTATTTTTTGATGACTTCTAGGAGTCTTGTGGTTGAGTCTTTGGGGTTCTCTAAGTATAAGATCATGTCATCAGCAAAGAGGGAGAGTTTGACCTCCTCTGCTCCCATTTGGATTCCCTTTATTTCCTTGTCTTGCCTAATTGTATTGGCTAGAACTTCCAGCACCATGTTGAATAGTAAAGGTGACAGAGGACAACCTTGTCTGATTCTAGTTCTAAGAGAAAAAGCTTTCAGTTTTACTCCATTCAGTAAAATATTGGCTGTGGGTTTGTCATAGATAGCTTCAATCAATTTTAGAAATGTGCCACCTATGCCTATACTCTCAGTGTTCTAATTAGAAAAGGATGCTGGATTTTATCAAATGCTTTTTCTGCATCTATTGAGAGGATCATATTATCTTTATTTTTGCCTCTGTTAATATGGTGGATAACAATTATGAACTTGCGTATGTTAAACCAGCCTTGCATCCCTGGGATGAAGCCTATTTGATCATGATGAATGACTTTTTTGATGATAAGCTGTAATCTATTGGCTGATTTTGTTGAGAATTTTTGCATCTATATTCATGAGTGAGATTGGTCTGAAATTCTCCTTTTTGTTTGGGTCTTTTCCTGGTTTTGGTATCAGGGTGATGTTTGCTTCATAGAATGTGTTGGGGAAGATTCCTTCTTCCTCAATTTTTTGGAATAATTTCTGCAGTACAGGAATAAGCTCTTCCTTGAAGGTTTGATAGAATTCTGGTGTGAAGCCGTCTGGACCAGGGCATTTTTTGGTTGGAAGATTTTTTATTGTTTCTTTGATCTCGGTGCTTGAAATTGGTCTGTTCAGGAGCTCTATTTCTTCCTGGCTAAGTCTAGGGAGAGGCTGTGATTCCAAATATTGATCCATTTCCTTCACATTGTCAAATTTCTGGGCATAGAGTTTCTGGTAGTATTCAGAGATGATCTCTTGTATCTCTGTGGGATCAGTTGTTATTTCCTCTTTATCATTTCTGATTGAGGTTACTAGAGATTTTACTTTTCTATTTCTCGTTAGTCTGGCCAATGGTTTATCTATTTTATTTATTTTTTCAAAAAACCAACTCCTTGTTTCATTAATTTTCTGAATGATTCTTTTGTTTTCAATTTCATTGATCTCTGATTTGATTTTGGATATTTCTTTTCTTCTACTGAGTTTAGGCTTCGATTGTTCTCCTTTTTCCAATTCCATAAGATGGCTTGTGAGATTGTTGATGCGCTCTCTTTCTGTTTTTCGAATGTAGGCATCTAAAGCAATGAATTTTCCTCTCAAAACTGCTTTTGCAGTATCCCACAGGTTTTGGTAGCTTGTGTCTTCATTGTTGTTATGCTCAAGGAAGTTAATGATTTCCTGTTTTATTTCTTCCTGCACCCATCTGTTATTCAACAGAAGATTGTTTAATTTCCATGCCTTTGGGTGGGGTCGAGCATTTTTGTTAGAGTTGAGTTCCACCTTTAGTGCCTTATGGTCTGAGAAGATACAAGGTAAAATTTCAATTCTTTTGATTCTGTTGATATTTGTTTTGTGTCCCAGGATATGATCAATTTTGGAGAATGTTCCATGGGGTGATTAGAAGATTGTATATTCTTTATCTTTGGGATGGAGTGTTCTATATGCGTCTATCAAGCACAGTTGTTCTAGGGTCTCATTTAAATCTCTTATATCCTTGTTTAATTTCTGTTTAGAGGATCTGTCCAGCTCTGTAAGAGGAGTGTTAAGGTCCCCTGTTATTATGGTATTATCAGGTATCATATTGCTCAGACTGAGTAAGGTCTGTTTCAAGAATCTGGGAGCATTTAAATTGGGTGCATAAATATTTAGGATTGAAATGTCTTCTTGTTGTATTTTTCCCTTGACCAATATAAAGTGACCATTTTTGTCTTTTTTGACTTTAGTTGCTTGAAATTCACATGTATCTGAAAATAAGATTGCAACTCCTCTTTTCTTCTGAATGCCATTTGCCTGAAAAATTGTCTTCCAACCCTTGATTCGGAGCTTTAATTTGTCTTTTGAAGCCAGGTTTGTTTCTTGCAGACAGCAAATGAATGGCTTGTGTTTTTTAATCCAGTCAGCCAATCTTTGTCTCTTCAGTGGGGGATTCAAGCCATTAACATTTTTTGAGATAATTGATAAGTGTGGTAGTATTCTATTGATCTTATTTTGTGAGAGTCCATTTCTTAGTTTTATCTTTTGCACCAGTGTGGATGTTAGGTTCTGTCCTTTAATTTTTGAGTTCTTACTTTGCTGCTGATCCATTGTGGTGGTCAGTGTGCAGAACAGGTT